>NC_141551.1:63825000-64127500 GCF_021556685.1 Rattus norvegicus | reverse complement strand
TTATGTGTCTGTGTGTGTGAGTATTTATGTGTCTGGGTGAGTTTGTATGAGTCTGTGTCTCTATATGACTGTGTATGTAAGTGTGTGTCTATTTGTGTCTCTATGTGTGAGTGTGTGTTAGTGTCTGTGTAGTGTCTGTGTGTTTAGGTGTGTGTGTAAGTGTGTGAGTGTGTGTCTGTGAGAGTGTGTGAGCATTTACGTGCCTGTGCATGTGTGTGTGTGTGTGTGTGTGTGTGTGTGTGTGTGTGTGTGTGTGTATTTCACCAAAATAAGAATAGGTAGATCCTTTCCCCCTTTACTCTGACACTGGCTCAGCTGGATCTAATTTGACTTTTCCTATACTTGGAAAGGAAGCAAAGCAACTCATCAACACTTCCCTGTAGCTATTGGGGAGGAACTCATCAGGAACCCTAGGAAAAACTGTGAAGTTGAGTTTTGGATCTCTGTCTGCCACCCAACTGTTGTACCCTTTTCCTCAAAGAAGGCCTATTCCCACCCTGTCTTCTCCAGGAGCTTGCTCTCTTTTGTAGACCTGCTATTAGGTATTAGCAACTGCCAAGAAATTGGTTGGCAAGGGAAACAGCCCCAAAGGGGCCATTTCTATGATAAAAAGAGAATGAGAAATCTGCAAAGTTCTATGGGATTAATAGAATCAGGTAAAGGAGCAGATAGCAACTGGGGGTCAGTAGTCAGCCCCCCGTTCCTTCCTGTCTGCACCCGTGTACCGAGAATGGAAGGTAAGTGAGGGCCAAGACACTAACATAAATACAGAAAGAAGGGGACAGCTCTTCTGGGACAACTGGTAAAGATGCTGCAAACCGAGGAGAGAACTTGATAAATGCCTAGCAGATCCAGACAGTACTGCAAAGAAAAGAAAGACTTTACAGGTGAGGGTAGGGGGTCTTCAATGCAACCAGACCAACCTCGACAAGTTATGTTCCTGGAAAGTCAACAAAGAGAGAAATAGAAAAAAGGTTTGAGGCTGGGAACAAGTGTGTACAGGGATATCCTCCCACCTGACAGACAGCAGCATTAGTGCATGCCATTATCAATACCTATAAGGCTAATTCCAGCTTACGCAGGAAAAATGGGCTCATTGGGTCCATCTGTTCTGCACATTTCAACAAGTACATTCCTTGCAGATTAAACACAGTTTCCAGTACAAATCCCTCTTTATCCCATATGGTATATCTATAAAAATAAACTCAGCTATACTCTGAACTTATTTAATGATATTTACTATATCGATCTCTAACTAGTGAAAGTAATGACCTGGGGAAAAATCAAGTCAAATTCTGCCATTAACTGCTCCAGCACTTGGGTTAAGGACGTGGATCCTTGAGTCTCATATTATATTCAAAACTCCTGGATACTGGTTACTTAGCAATGGAAACAAAACATTCACCTGGCCTTGCAATAATGTCTTCAGAAGTCCTGGAATGACGGTTCAATGAGTACGAGCTTGCACTTTGCAAGCATGAAGAGCTGAGTTTGACCCCCAGCACCCATTATAAGTGATACATTACTGTCCTCACTATAACCCCAATACTGTAGAGAACAGAGACAGGTGGATCACTCAAGCCTGCTGACTGCCAGTCTAGCTCTTGGCCAAGAAAGGTTCTCTCTAAAGAGAGAAAGGTGAGGAGTGATTCCGACATTCAACATTCTTCTCTGAGCTCCTTGTGCACACGCAAAAAAAACATGAAACATCCTCCACATGCATACATACATACACAGACACACAGACACAGACAGACACACACACACACCCTCAGCCCTTTGGACCTGAACTAATGGCAGAGTAGACTCAGCCTCCAGCACCTGCATGTTCCTTGCCAAATGTTATCACCTAAAAGAAAATCAGCATCTGCCTACCACCACCACATCTGGCCAAGAATCAGTCATTGTCGAGCAAATTATCACTCACACTGGCACAGAGTTTTCTCTTGACAAGCTAGAAAGTCCATCTACATTATGTTCTTGAGTCCTATGGCGGCCATTTGTGAGGGCAATAAATATTTGATGGGCCATATGCAAAGCACTATGGGGCATAAACATGTGTTTTAATTCATCAACTCTTCAGAGGAACCCTCAAGGTTGGTGGTCAGATCTCCCTTGTGAGAGATAGGGAACTGAGACTTAGAGAGGTGACATGTATGGCCTAGGGCCCCATAGCTCAGTGGCCACATCCGTCTTCCTGTGCTGAACCTAGTCATCAGGTCATATCAGGCTAAAATGTTTTCTTGATCAGACTCCCATTAGGACTTTCTCTAAGGCTCCTCTGGAACTTTGCATGAACACCAGGGGGAAGGACCATGGTGAAGAGACCAGCAACCTTCCCAGGCATGCAACCTGTTGTCATCTCTCAAACTGTGGTCTGGGAGCCCAAGAGAAATGTTCTAATAAAGCAATGTGCAGAGGAGGGATGTGCTAGCCTAGGGTCAGGAAAGACATTGCTGACGCTGTTACCATTAGGACAGTTGTCAGATTCCTTAGAACTTGGGTACTCAAATTTACCTCCTTATTCTTCAAATAAGAATACCAAATACTTTCATTGTAAGGAAATATTCTAAGCAAATTGTATACTGACAAAATGCTGGCAGCACCAGCAGCTGGGCATCAGGAGTTCAAAGACATGAGCCTGCGTAGCAATATGTGACTGAAAGGAGATTGTGAAGTTCTTGACGGGGCCACTAAGGATTCATTCCAAATGGGCAGGAAAGGACCATGACATTTTCTAGGGAAAGACTGAAATGTATCAGTGAATTCATTATTAGCTATTGGCATTTCTGAGTTTAGTACACCGTTTAAGGATTATCCCAATTGTTTGTGACTTTTAGTAACAAATCTTATCAGAAAATGTTGGGTTTATAAAAGGAAACTGTGCAGCTGTTAAGATAGCCCAGGAAAACACTTGTGCTTATCCCCTAAGCTGACACATGAGTGGATCAGAAGGAGAGAATCGACCACTGCAAGTTGTACTTTGAACTCTATATGGGCTCTGTGCCATGCATGTGTGGGTACACATTCATACATGCATGCATTCACACACACACACACACACACACACACACACACACACACACACACACATACACACACATATCCAGTACCTAAAAACATATGTTTAAAGGAAATTACCAGCCAGCAAGATAGAACATCAGGTAAAAGTGCCTCTTATTAAGCTATACAACTTGTGTTTAATGCTCAAGCTTCATGTGATAGAAGGACAGAACTGACTCCTATGAATTCTCTTCTGATCTCTACATACATACAATGGCACATGCAAACACATACAATATAAAATTTAACCAAAAATATTCCCAGTAATATGTACAGCCAATAATATGGGTGTCAAGTATTAAGACCACGTTGAACATAGGTTTCTGGAGGTGACATCTCTATATTTATGTTTTGTCACCTTAAGGCAGGAAACAAATGTGACCTAGTAATGAGATTTTTAAGAAAGAAAATATTACACTATCTTAAGAAGTGAAAGGAAAGGGCTGGAGAGATGGCTCAGCCGTTAAGAGCACCCGACTGCTCTTCCAGAGGTCATGAGTTCAATTCCCAGCAACCACATGGTGGCTCAACCATCTGTAAAGAGATCAGATGCCCTCTTCTGATGTATCTGAAGACAGCTACAGTATACTTATATATAATAAATAAATAAATCTTAAAAAAAAAAGAAGTGAAAGGAAAGCCTTTTGTATTAAGTTTTAAACATCTCAAGTGTTGGGGCTGAAGAGACGGCTCAGAGACTAACAGCACTGCTGTCCTTGAAGAAGACCAGGGATTGATTCTCAGCTCCCTGCTGCCTGTAACTCCAGTTGCAGGGGGACCCAGGGCCCTCTCCTCACCCCCATGGGCACCAGGCCTACATACAGTGAGCAAACATTCATCCACACAAAAAGGCAACACACACACACACATTTTATATAATATATAAATATTATATAATAATATAAATAATTATATACATAATTCTATTCCTTCTCTCCCTGTCCTGTGAGAGAAGGAAAGCATTGGCCCTTTCACACTAGAATCTGGTCAAGCTAACCCCATGGCTTCATACTTTCTGCCTCCCAATTCGTGAACAGTAAAACTACCCAGTCTGTGGTACTTTGTTACAGGAACCTGAGGTAATCCTGTTCTCTAGTTCTCTATTAAGATAGAACTCTGTTCTATTCTTTTCTTTCTTGGCTTTAAATGGTGGTATGTATTCTTTGAAAATGTTATGCATGTATACAAGGTATCATATCTACCCTCTTAATCTCTTGATCGTATCTACCTTCTACTCTCCACTTCTAACTTCCCCTAGATCTCCCAACATCTCTCAAGACTTCTTTCTACCTTTCTCTTTTTTAATCCAACTTCTTTTATTTATGTAAGTGCCGAGTCCTGTTTGCTGATCATGAACTATTTTTTAATTAAACATTTATTCATTTACATTTCAAATGATATCCCCCTTCCCAGTTATCCCTCAATAACCACCCCCATCCCATTCCTCCTCTCCTCCCTCTACTTTGCCTCTATGAGGGTGCTCCTTCACCCACTCACCCACTCACCCACTCACCCACTCACCCACTCACCCACTCACCCACTCACCCACTCACCCACTCCCATCTCACCGCTCTAACATCGCCCTTTACTAGGACATCAAACCTCCACAAGACCAAAGGCCTTCCCTCCCACTGATGTCAGGTAAGGCCATCCTCTGCTACATATGTATCTGGAGCCATGGATCCCTCCATGTATACTCTTTGGTTGGTGGTTAAGTCCCTGGGTGCTCTCCATAGTGAAGTAAATTGATATTGTTCTTCAATCCCCTTCAGCTCCTACAGTTCTTCCCTTAGCTCTTCCACTGGGGTCTCCTGGCTCAGTCCGATGGTTGGCTATGAGTATCTGCATCAGTATTAGTCAAGTGCTGGTAGAACCTCTCAGGGGACAGCCATACCAGGCTCCTGTCAGCAAGTGTTTCTTGGCATCAGCGACAGTGTTGGGGTTTGGTGACTGCAGATGGGATTGAATTCTAGGTGGGGCAGTCTCCAGATGGCCTTGCCTTCAATATCTGCCCCATTTTTGTCCCTGTCTTTTCTTTGGACAGGAATATTTCTGTGTTAAAAATTTCGAGATAGGTGGGTGGCCCCATCTCTCAACTGGGGGCTGTGCCTATCTACTAGAGGTGGCCTCTACAGGGTCTATCTCCCCTTTGTTGCACATTTCAGCTAAAGTCAGCCCCATTGGGTTGTGGAAAAGAGATTTATCTCATAGTTTATTTATGGGAATGTGTGTGAATATGCGAGTCCATGTTTTGGCACCTGGACAACCCAGAAGAGGGTCTGTTGTTCCTTACTCCTGGGGATGGTAGCCAGGAACCAAACTCAGTCCTCCATAAGAGAACAATGCTCTCTTAACCCATAGGCTATCTTTCTAGCACCACCCCACTTCTTTCCAAGTGTAGCCCACTCTGTATAGCTAGTCTTACCTGTGAGTGCATGGGTATAAGGCCATCCACTACCAAAGGCCACATCGCTAAAGACATGTGCCCATCAGCTTGTACAGAAGATCTAGATATATAACCCAGGTTGCCCTCAGACTTGCAATCCTCCTTCTCCTTCTGAGTGTTGGGGTACAGGCACAGGCCACCATGCCCAATGGTGGATAGAACATCTATCAGTCTTGGTTAATCTTGGAGGAGTTAGGTAGAGGAATTAGGAAAGATGAACATGATCAAAATATATTGTGTGAGATCCTCAAAAAAATTAAAAAATATATTATATATTTTGAGAAGAGAGGGTTTTTACGTCTAGTAGGTCTCAGACCCAGCTGAACTGTATAACTACCCTGAAAGATCCTCAGTGCCCTGCTCCGAGGCAGTCGGTTGGGGACAGAGTGAGGGCATTGGAATTTTCATACACCCCCTCCGGAGAATTCTAATGCACACCCAGGGCCAAAGGCCAGACTTTTCTAGGAGC
This sequence comes from Rattus norvegicus, assembly GCF_021556685.1. NCBI lineage: Eukaryota > Metazoa > Chordata > Mammalia > Rodentia > Muridae > Rattus > Rattus norvegicus. Next base: position 64,121,522 of record NC_141551.1, on the reverse strand, counting down.
ATTCTGCTCCGGGTTTGAATATGCCAGGTTAAGTTCTGTGCTTTGAAAGGAAGCATGAACAATGCAGTGAGCAAAGGGAACATTAACCCTATTTGCATCAAAGACCACAAACTGCTTAACCACCTTCCCAGCAGTTTGTATTCAAAGGAGGATGAGCTCATTCGAAGCACATCTTATCTGTCCGGTAAAGCCCTCACAGGATGCTCTCTAATGCATAGGCAACTTCTACTCTCCTGCCCCCTCCCCTTGTCCTGTCAGCAGTTACTGTACAAATTTGAAAGTCACAAAACTCCTTCCCTCGAGTTAAAAAAAAAAAAGTCCTAAAAACTAATAATATGAATAGTGTACCGTGTAGCCATAAGCAAATGCGGGAACAAAATCAGGTCTGATGAAAGGAGGGGGAAATAAAAAAAAAAAAAAAAGTGCCCAATACAACTGCATACAAAGTGCTACAAGCGTGCGGACTGCGATTTAGTGCAAGTTTTTCCGGCAATGAGTTTCAACATAAAACTGAGATCGAAAATGTTTAAAGTGTGTATAATGCAAACACATTATTCAAGGCTTATTTGCCTCCTGACTGGGACATATTTAACATCGGTGTTTTGCCCATTCTCCAGCCAAAAGTTAAGTATTTCTGTCTGTGTGAGTTTGTCCTCTGTTGCTCCATTTAGGGTGGGCCTCAGGCTGTATTTTCCTGTGAAGGGCTTCGTTCTTTGATTATATTTTGACTCCATCTTGGAAGTCCTCCTTATAGTGACATTTCACAGTTGGATAACTCTGGAACTAGGGTCTTGCTGACCTGTCAGGCTGTGATTTAACTCCTTGAAAACCAGGGGAGCAATTTTTGTTACCTTACCAAGGTGAGGTGATAGTTTCTGGGTCTTCGGAATAAGAGATAAGATTTTTTTTTTTTTTGGTTCTTTTTTTGGAGCTGGGGACCGAACCCAGGGCCTTGCGCTTGCTAGGCAAGCGCTCTACCACTGAGCTAAATCCCCAACCCCAAGAGATAAGATTTTTAATTGGGGAGACGATTGAGAGAGTGCTTGCCTAGCACACATGAAGTCCTGAGTTTGATTCTCAGCATCCTATGACCTGATTGTGGTTGCCTGATTCTGTAATCCCAGCAGGATGGGAGGACTAAGAGTTCAAGGCCTGCCCGTACATAGCAAGTCTATTGGTTAGCCTAGGCTACATTAGACCCCGTCTCAAAAAAAGAAAGAAAAGGAAAGGAAAAAGAAAAAAGAACAGGAGGAAGAGGAAGAGGAATACACGGTTGTTGGTCTTTGAGCTTGGAAATAATATTGGCTGCCTTCTGTCACTACAGGAAACAAGATATCAACCTATGTCCTTCACACATATTGGTGCCTTCAGTCGGCACCAGTCTAGTTCTATTTTACAATCCCTAAGCAACCTAGTCAGAAACTCTACATTTGTTTTACCAGCAATAGAACTCGTCGTTTCTAAACAAAAATCATTGCGATTAAGTAACCTTTAATAAATAGCGTGGGCTCGTGTGTGTATAAATACATTGTACAGGGGTTGGGGATTTAGCTCAGCGGTAGAGCGCTTGCCTAGCGAGCGCAAGGCCCTGGGTTCAGTCCCCAGCTCCGAAAAAAAAAAAAAAGAAAAAAAATAAATACATTGTACATGTATGCATGTGTGGATGAAAACCATGGGTGATCATGTCTTCTCGGTCACTTGTCACCTCATTTTTCGAGACAGACTCTCCCATTGATCATGGAGCTGCCTGGTTTTGCAAGACTGGCTGGCTAAGAAGCCCTAAGCATCCTACTATGCCCACCTCTTCAGGTCTCTGGTGTTACATGCACAGGCAGCTGAATACAACTTTACGTGAGTTCTAAAGGACTAGACCTAAGTCCTCATGCTTGCATAGCAAGCGCTTGACATCTGAGCCATCTCCCCAACCCTTAATAAATAAGTTTATCCACTTCCTTTTATTGTTAAGCTGAGATGTAATTCATTTTTTAAGAAGACTGTACCCCAAAGGTCACTTAAAGGGGATTCATAGATCTGGTTCTATTTAAAGAAAAATGCCACTCCACAATGATGCTCTTAGCATGAGAATTCGCTAAAGAAGTCAAACAGCAGCAGAAGTGTCTACTCCTCCTCCTCATTCTCCTTTTGACATTGAGAAAAGAAAGTCAATGAGCTGATGTCCACACGAGAGTAATGAAAGGGCGTCCAGGTATTCGTGCCTGAAACCTAGAGCTCTTTCTCAACTCTTGAGGGGCTGTGAATTCAGTGACTACCTCGCACACATCTGTAAACTAGATTATTTACTCCGTGTGTATCTTTTCTTTTAATAAGCTTTAGGTAGCATCTAAGACAATGGCTTTTACCAGGACACTTCAGTGCATATGTTTTTGATATATTTTGCTCATGACTGTCCCCCACTTACACCCTGCCATCTCCTTCCCCTCTCACTGATCCTTTTCCACCGCCATCCCAAACTCTCCCCAGTTCTTTTTTGAAACATGTGTTCCTGTGGTTAAAGATAAATTAGTCATTAGCAGGAGGGTACACACAATTCTTGTGCAATTTGAAGTCCGTCAGAAGGAAAAATGCCAAACTACTAATCACATAATTAATCTAGTAGCTGATTGGTTGGTAATTTGCAGGGAAAGGCCTAAAGCTCTCCAAATGCCTGAGGAAGAACGGGCTCTTCTAAGTGGTGTGACAGCTCTTTCCAGACCTCCCACATCATCCCTCGTGGGTTTTATCAGTTTGACTTCAGTTCTCACTACATCTACGTATACACTTCCCTTAAAATTCCAAGCCATATACAGAGCAGATTTTTTTTTTAGTAGTATATTATGAGGGTCTGGAGACATAGCTCAGTGATTTAAGGTACTACGTTCTCTTCCATAAGATCTGGGTTCAATTCCCAGTACCTACATGGCTGATCACTGTCTGAAACCCCAGGTCCAGGGGCATCCGATGGGTACTGCACCAACATGGTACATGAAGGAGCAAAACACATAATCATATCAACCCTTTTAAAACAATTAAAATGAACAAATAAATCGCCTCCATTGGGGCAGGTCCCAAGGCAAACCAGAGAGTGGTGTATTACCTTTGTAGCCCACAAACCATGTTACTATTGAACCAATGGGTACATCTTGCCTTACAAGATGGCATTGTACTTCCTAGGGTTCCCAGCTGTGGAACTTGCTGATCTTGATACTTCTTCTCTCCCAGAAGCCTGTGAAGCACTATTTGACACTATAAAAGCTATCAGCAAAGAAGCACCTTGCAGATCACTTCTAACTCACGCCCACTGTATCTTGTAATATAGCCAATGGTGTCTTCAAGCAAAAGGATCTTATCAACTACTTCTGTTGGGCAACCAGCATGAATAGCGTAAGCCTAGATGTCTCGGGGACCTCTGAAGTCTCCCTGAGTTCTCACATCTGGCTCTGGAATTTTGGTTTAATGACCCACAGCAATATATTCTATTTTTAAAGGCAGCCTATCTAAATGGGACCTTCTACCATCTCTTACTGCTAGATCTCTTACTGCTGATCTGGGGAAAGAAACAAAGTTACTCTCTTTGGCTTTCTCTTTCCAGCCACTGAGGAACTCAGAGAAAGAGGTTGCCAAATGGTCCTGGTTTCCTTCCCCAGGGGAGTCCCTACTAGACCTGTGGTTCTTAACTTGTGGGTTATATCCTCTTTGGCAAACCTCTACAAAAATATTTACATAATGATCATAACAGTAGCGAGGTTATAGTTATGGAGTGGCAATAAAAATAATTTTTTTGTAGGGGAATCACCACACCTGAGAGACTGTATGTATTAAGCAGCATTAGGTCCTACCATGAGAACCATTGTTCAAGACCGGATTAGAAGCGAGTCCGCCTAGCGTCAAAACCTGTCCTTTAACTCGTCATCGTGGAAGGGGAGCCACATTTCTCCCTTCCCTACCCTGCTTACCTGTCCTTTCCCTCATTGCTCCCTAGTCGGTGAGCTCCCCAAACGAAGCTGTGGATTCGGCAATGTCCCTTTCTCTGTGGTCTTTTCCCACAGCCAGCTTCGGCCTCAACTACCCTGCCGTATGTTCCCTCGCTCCCTCCGTATTTCAGAACCGGAAAATGCTTGTTAAACATTTGTGCCCCACACCTACCCGTGCATCTTCTTTTATTAAGGAGGGAACGCTGTGTGTTGTCGAGATAGTTTCAGTCAACCTTGAATTTATAAATAGCTAACATTCCAATTGGTGGTGAGCCTGGCAGAACGGTAACATATGCATGGCCCCCACCCGAGTGGGCCCGGCTTATGCTATGTTGAGCTATCTTTTTTTTTCCTAGAGAGAAATAAAAAAAAAAATTAAATTATGACAAAAATGCCTTAACTTCTGATTATTCATCTCAAATGCTGGTTTTTTAAATTACAGACTCTGAAACTTAAATCAAAATCAGCGTCATTTAAAGGCAAATAGAAATTCTCTTTCCAGAGAAGGGGGTTCCAAAATATCGGTGCAGGTCTTACAGATTTGGGGATCTCGCTTTCCTCCCAAAACTCTGAAATATTAAAAAGGGGGGGGCAAAATAAATCTTCACAAACTGAGAAAATGTTAACCAAATATACGTCCCTTTACCTTCCTTAAAAATTACCACAAATCCTTTCCAAAGTCCAGCCAGCCTTGCTGTAGTCTCTGGTGATTAGAAACGGAGCACGGCTGAACAAATACGACACAACAATCCAACTTAGCTTATCTGTCCAATTTAACCTACACACACACACACACACACACACACACACACACACACACACACACATACACACTCCAACAGCCAAGTTGACTGACTTGGGTGCATTTGTCCAGTCTCAGCTCTTTGGGAGGCAACAGCATCAGAGAAGCAAAAAGAGAAAGATGATGCCAAGACCTCTGACTACAGGTACTTGCTAAGTCCTCAAAGGGAAGGGGTGGTTATGGGATGGATTGGCTGGTTGCACTGACTATATGATGACCCCTGGTGAAGAGCATCCAAAGACTTAGAGCGACCAAAAAGCCAAACAAGTGGGGGGAGGGAGACGTATTATGGAGGGAAGAAATTATCCCCATCTTTAAAAAAAAATGAAAGGGATAAAGAATGTATCTCACACTCACAGAGCACTTTTACTGGTCAAAGATGGTTTACAGTACCCTGAAGTGTAGCCGCTCCTGTGAGCAGGGCACCGTGGAGCCTGCAGCCATACAGCTAGCCAGTAACCAACCAAGATAAGCATCAGTCTCCAGTAGATGCTCCCCAAACCCCTCCTGTTCCTATTCAATGGTGGCCATGTTTCTAGAGATTCTCCTTGTGCTCTCAGCATTCAGCTTATTTGTCACAAGGGTCTTCCCAGAATAAGGAGTACATTTTTTTAAAATGAAGAAAACAGCTTTGTAGGCAAGATATCATCCCAGGAGCCAGAGGGCCCAGTTTCACCCCACAATACAGGCTGGCTGCCCAAACGGCACCTCTTTCTTCCTTCCCTCTTCTTTGCCTCGTTTTCAACCTGAGATTCCACCCCTCGTCTCTCTCCTAAGAGTGTCTAAAGACACGAGGAACAACATCCCCCACCCCGTACTGCTTGGCGACAGTTAATAAAATTACGATTTTTAGCATCTGGAGACCCAAACCAAAGGACAACCTTTTTATGCCAGAACATAAATAAAATTCAAACATAAATTCACATTATAGCTTCTTATAAAAGTAGGAGCTGTAGATCTGAGTTATTAAGGCAAAGCCATATTTTTGGTTCCAATATTTTAATGCTTAAAATGCATCAATGCCCCCCACAGGTGATGTACCCTCTAATTCTGCTTAAGCAGACTCCAGTTGACGTCTGTTCTCATCACCAATCCTTTGCTTAATGAAGGTTCCTGTCTCAGAGGTCTTAACACAAATGAAAACTTTGCAAAATTAGTATGTATTCAAGGAGCTGTAATTATTCCTCAAGGTATGGCCAACTGATGGCCAAGTCATGAAGTAATACCTCAAATGATTATCGTTAACAGAAAGTCATGTATCCAGATACAACCGATGAATGGGCCAGCTTGTAAAACAGTATTCATACTTTCTGAAGGGACTCTGTCCAGCTTGTGAATGACAAGCATGGCTCTAGCAGGCCTTGCCCTTCTCCCTATTCCCTCTGCCTTGCTAAAACCATGAGATGACCTTCCTAAGGCTGGACACCAAGGTCTGTTCCTTTATTTGCCCACTTCCACCTCCTGAGGCTGACTGCCAAGGTCCAGCTATCAAAGTATTGAAGTCCAGCAATCAAAAGACCCCTTTGAATACCCTAATTAACATGCCCCAATTAAAATTAAATACCTCATCCAAACATGGGATGTTCCATTTTACCTTTATAAACCACCATTTTCCTATTGGCCACATCTGTCCTCTCTAGCCAGAGACAGTCCTTGGTCCCTCAGGGACAAACATCCTTGCCCCCCTCCCTTGTTCCCTTCCCCTTCTCTGTCATCCTTTGTCTCCTGTCTTTGTCCCCTATCCCTGCCCTTTATCTCTCTGAGGCAAATCCTTTGTCCTGAGAACTTGGTCTTGGGCTCCTGAGCAAACACCTTTCCTTTCACTCTTGCCCCAAAAAAAGTTTTAAGAAATTAACAAATTTAAAACTAAACCCCTTCAGATCTATTTGATAAATAGGTCTTAAATAAATTCATATAATATATCATAAGTAATTCCTTTTTATTCATATTGCCCAGTTACCTGCCCCAATCCACAGCTCTATTTCCAGGCACATTGAAGGGAGAGTAGTTGTTACTGCTGCTTTTAGACACAGTCTAATGTGGCCCAGACTTGTCTTAAATTCACTGTGTAGCCAAGTGTCTTAGTTAGGGTTTTACTGCTATGAACAAACACCATGTCCAAGGCAACTCTTTTTTTTTTTTTTTTATTAACTTGAGTATTTCTTATATACATTTCGAGTGTTATTCCCTTTCCCAGTTTCCAGGCAAACATCCTTCCCTCCCCTTCTTTATGGGCGTTCCCCTCCCCATCCTCCCCCCATTGCCGCCCTCCCCCCAACAATCTAGTTCACTGGGGGTTCAGTCTTAGTAGGACCCATGGCTTCCCCTTCCACTGGTGCTCTTACTAGGATATTCATTGCTACCTATGAGGTCAGAGTCCAGGGTCAGTCCATGTATAGTCTTTAGGTAGTGGCTTAGTCCCTGGAAGCTCTGGTTGCTTGGCATTGTTGTACATATGGGGTCTCGAGCCCCTTCAAGCTCTTCCAGTTCTTTCTCTGACTCCTTCAACGGGGGTCCTATTCTCAGTTCAGTGATTTGCTGCTGGCATTCGCCTCTGTATTTGCTGTATTCTGGCTGTGTCTCTCGGGAGAGATCTACATCCGGCTCCTGTCGGTCTGCACTTCTTTGCTTCATCCATCTTGTCTAATTGGATGACTGTATATGCATGGGCCACATGTGGGGCAGGCTCTGAATGGGTGTTCCTTCTGTGTCTGTTTTAATCTTTGCCTCTCTATTCCCTGCCAAGGGTATTCTTGTTCCCTTTTTAAAGAAGGAGTGAAGCATTCACATTTTGATCATCCGTCTTGAGTTTCATTTGTTCTAGGCATCTAGGGTAATTCAAGCATTTGGGCTAATAGCCACTTATCAATGAGTGCATACCATGTGTGTTTTTCTGTGATTGGGTTACCTCACTCAGGATGATATTTTCCAGTTCCGACCATTTGCCTACGAATTTCATAAAAACATTGTTTTTGATAGCTGAGTAATATTCCATTGTATAGATGTACCACATTTTCTGTATCCATTCCTCTGTTGAAGGGCATCTGGGTTCTTTCCAGCTTCTGGCTATTATAAATAAGGCAGCGATGAACATAGTGGAGCACGTGTCTTTTTTATCTGTTGGGGCATCTTTTGGGTATATGCCCAAGAGAGGTATATCTGGATCCTCAGGCAGTTCAATGTCCAATTTTCTGAGGAACCTCCAGGCTGATTTCCAGAATGGTTGTACCAGTCTGCAATCCCACCAACAATGGAGGAGTGTTCCTCTTTCTCCACATCCTCGCCAGCATCTGCTGTCACCTGAGTTTTTGATCTTAGCCATTCTCACTGGTGTGAGGTGAAATCTCAGGGTTGTTTTGATTTGCATTTCCCTTATGACTAAAGATGATGAACATTTCTTTAGGTGTTTCTCAGCCATTCGGCATTCCTCAGCTGTGAATTCCAAGGCAACTCTTATAAGGACAACATTTAATTGGGGGCTGTCTTACAGTTTCAGAGGTTCAGTCCATTATCATCAAGGCAGGAACATGACAGCATCCAGGCAGGCATGGTGCAGAAGGAACTGAGAGTTCTACATCTTCATCTGAAGGCTGCTAGCAGAATAATGGCTTCCAGGTAGCTAGGATGAGGTTCTTAAAGCCCTCACCCACACCTACTCCAAGACCATACCTACTCCAACAGAACCACACCTTCTAACAGTGCCATCCCTGGGCCAAACATATACAAACCATCACACCAAGGCTGGCCTGAAACTCCTGACCCTCCTGCCTACACCATCTAAGTGCTGGAGTGATAGGCTAGTCCACAACACCTGGCATATCCCCAAGTTTCTGTTCCTTCTCTGTTTCACCTTCAAGGGGTGTTGCCAGGGGGCCTCATATCCTGGATTCTGATGTCACCTCACACGAAGAGTCCAACTCTTCCTCTTACTTCGTGATGTTGGTCAAGTTGTGTAGATGTAGTTCTCTAAGAAATGGTAGCAATAGCATCATAGCACAAAGCAATGAAAATGTCTAAGGAATGAAAATTATAAGAATAAGAATACCTGCTACAGAGAAAGCGTTAAGACGCCATCCATTGCTGTGGTGATGGCGGCGTGCCCCTAGGCTCTCCCTGGCATTCGTCTCTAAGTCTCTGAGTCATTTATGGTGCTGTTGCTTAGATTTAGGGGAGACAGGGTCTCATGTAATGAGACCATTAATACTGACCGTGTGCTGACTGTGAGGTCAGAGATGACCTGAATTTCTGATCCTCTTGCCTGCCTCTCTCAAATTCGGGGGTTTCAGTTATGTGCCTTGAGGTTTACGCCAGGCTGGGTGTCAAACCCAGGGTTCCATGCATGCTAGACAAGAACCCTCCCAACAGAGCTACATCCCTGGACTCTCTAAGGGATTCTCCACAACCTGTCCCTTACAAAAGCCACAGTTCTTAACTCATCAAGACGGTGACTGCAAGGACAAGAGGGAACCACATGGCCCTTCTTTGAGCCATTTCCTCGTCTCCTTGGAAACATAGGCAATTATTGACAGACAACCTGACAGTGCTGAAGAGCACTAAAGTAATAGTTGCCAAAGCTTGACCTCCCTTCACCTGCAGGTCCACTTCTGTCTCGTGCTTTTCAGCTCCCGCCTCGGGTCCTCAGGTCGTGACTGTGCCTTCTATCTGGGTTCTCAGCAGTCATCCCGTCCCACCATATTAACCTGACTTTAGTTGTGATCAGAACTAGTGACTCTAAGGACTGAACTAGAACATGAGGCTTTATAATCAGAACACTCAACCGAAAGGACCCTCCAATCCATTCCTACGCAAGGCTCTTCACCTACTATCAATGCTTCTGAAGTGAGCCATTTTCCCAAGAGACAGTGTCATGGAGTCAAAAAGTGAAGCTTGCCGCAGAAGATCCCTTCTGCCCTTCTTCTAGAGATGGAGACAATTGTGCTACACCAGGGACTGATCCTCCACTGGGCCATGGTGACTAGCCGAGGAAGCATCCATTTTGATTGTCCAATACATATGGGTATATCCAGAGGCTGAGGATCTTGTATGACAGTTATTACATTGTTGTTGTTGTTGTTGTTGCTGCTGTTGTTGTTGTTGCTGTTGTTGTTGTCACTTTTGTTGAGACAGGGCCTCACAACATAGCCCAGGCTAGACTAGAACTCATTATGTATCATATCCCAGGTGGACATCAGACTTAAGATCTTCCTGCCTCAGCTTACTGAGCTGTTGGAATTATGAACATGCACCACTTTATCCGAGTAGAAAATTCTGGTAACCTTTATAGAATATTAATTATAGAACAAAAGTCATCCTTTATTACTTTTGCTTTGTGTTGCATTGAGTGTGTGTGTTGTTGTTGTTACTGCTGCTCTGACATGTGTGTGAAAGTCAGAGGACCACTTGCAGTTGTCGTCCTCCTACCGTGTGGGTCCCAGGAATTGAACTTGCATCAGCAGGCTTGGCAGAAGTATCGTAACCCTTTTAGGTTTTACTTATTGTTTAAATAGATTTGTAGTGAACTAGAAGGTACTCTGAAGTGATAACTACTAATCAGTCTAGTATATTTCTACTATTGCCGCTTTTTCACGCATAAAGTTTTGGCTCACAAACATAAGGAGTAAAATACATTTTTACTCTACATTTTTTGTCATAGGAAAAAATCCAAAGCGTAAGACGTTGAGTGAAATGGATTTACATTGTGTGTGTGTACTTGGGTCTTGTGTTAAGTCCATTACGCATATTATGAAGTCTGGAAGATTGGTCCTTAGAATGTCAGCACTCATCTCTAGTAGATTAATGTTATAGGATTTATTTCTCATCATCCCTTCCAGTGAGTTTATTTATATTGATCAACTAGAACACATACATTTTAAACTTTAAACAAAAACCCCTAAAGCATGTTTCATGTTACTTTTCCCATTAATCTTCTTAATTTATTTTTTAATCTACAATTGAAAATATTTGTGGTGTACTGGTGTACAAGATGATGCTTTGAATATATATATATATATATATATATATATATATATATATATATACATGTATATGTATGTATATGTTGTGGAATGATTAAATCAAGTTAATTAACGTATCCATCACCTCACCTACTTTTCACTCTGAGTAATGAAAGCATTTCAAATCTTCTCTCTTGGCGTTTTCAAGTACACAATACATCAATCTCTTTTTCAAGCCTGTTCGGAGGTGTGAGTTCTGCCAACTATCCTAAAGACCTCTGCAAGCCCGATGTTGTCAAGGAATCTTTGCCACCGAGTCACCTTCCTTTCAAGTCCTTTAAAATGAATCTAGGTAATTTATTTTTCTGACTTAATTACTTCGTATCTCCTGCCTGTAGGCAGTTACCTGCAATTCTTGTCTCTGGTGAAGAAAAACATTTTCTCACTATAATTGCCATGATTGCTCAGTCACTCTGCAAGCGTCGGCTTTCATTACCCTCTGCTGCTGTTCTTGGCCCCAACACAATTCATTCCTCCACTCCATGGTTGCTGCAACATACTGGAGACACATTGAGCACAACTTGCCTCGTTGCTTCCTTTGTTTGGAAATAAGCTTCTTGAGGACAAGGCCTGAGGTCCGAGACCAAGCTACTTTGCCCATTCAGCCTTTCAGCCCAGTGTGGGGCCTCAGTAACAACTCCAGGCCTGCTAACTAAACGAATGACTTGTATTAATGATTGCATCCACACTGCTTTCTCAGATGTTTCCAACAAACCTAGTCATAAATGACTGGCCTCTGAAAAGAGGGGGTGGTTAGACTCTGTGGTGATTAATTTCCATTGTCAGCTCAACATAATTTAGAGACACCTAGGAGAGGGTCTCTAAGAGGGATTGTGTAGGTTGGTCCCTGGGCATGTCTTCATGGGATTGTCTTGGTTTTATTAAGCTACTAGAAGTCAGAATATCCACTCACTATGGGTGGCACTATTCCCTAGGAAGGGGATTCTAAATTGTCTAAGAATAAAGAAAAGTAAGCTAGGCAATTGTACACAAGCACTGATTCAGTCTTCCAAGCTTTTGACTCTACGGACTGACATAGGACAAGCTGTTTCAAGTTTCCGCCACTTCAACTTGCCTACAGTGATGGACTGAACTCTGGAATTGTAAACCAAATAAACCCTTTCTCCCTTAGGTTGATTTCATCGGATTATTTCATGACAGCGGCCGGAAACGAAACTAAGACAGAGCCACAAAATCTCGAGACAAAGCCAGAATCTCAAGTGCTGAAAATATACCTTTAACTCCCCAACGTCTCGGGTGAAATTTAAGACACATACTCTTGTGAGTATAGCATTCAGGACATGAAGAAATATGTATGAAAATAGGCTTGCCGGGCATATTTAAGAGAGAGGATGAACATCATGCAGAGCCTGAGTTCCTGCTGACCTCCACCATCGGAGTCCATTTGCCATGGACGCTCCTGAAGCCTACTGCACATCTTAAGTGTTTATCCATCTAGTGAGCTGCTGCCCCCATGGGATGTAGTAGAAGGACCATGGTTTCTGGTTTCTGTCCTCATGAGTTTAGTACAAGGTACTGGGCAGATGACTCAGTAAAGGGCTTGCTGGGTAAGTACAAGGATCTGAGTGTGGATTCCAGCACCCACATGAGAAGCCAGACACAGAGACATGCACCCGAATCCCAACGCTGGAAAGGCAGACACAACAGGACCTTTGGGACTTTAGGCCATTGAATTTGTCCAATTGATGAGCTCCAATTGATCAGTCAGAGAACCTGTCTCAGGTGGTATTAGCAGTAATAATAACAAGAACAACAACAACAGGAATTATAATAGGATGAATGTTTGAAAAAGATGTCCAACTTCAACTTCTGCCTTCCACACACATGTACTTACACATTTATACACGTGACTACATATATACACACACATGAGGAGTCTATCACATAGATTTCACTGTCTTTAAAGCTTAGTGAGAGCTTAATGTGTATTAAGTGAGCTAGGTTTAATTATTTAATCTCTTGTCACACTACCACAAACTGAAATTATTATCCTTGCTGTACAGGGATATTAAATTGTCTTTTGTTTTATTGAAACCAGATATCTGTACATAGGTCTGGCTATCATGAAACTCACTATGCAGACCAGGCCGCCTCCTGAGTGCTGGGGTAGGTGTGTGTTACCACACCTGGTGAGATTAATTACTAAAAAGCATGTACATGAAAAAGCATATATCTAAATATATATATAATACAAAGATATGTAGTCCTGATGGAGTAGTATAGACATATTTTACGTTTTCCTGAAATAACAAAATAACAGGGAGCTTCTTTCAAGATATGTTATTAATGGAGTTAACTTTCAGGCAGAAAAGGACCCAGTCAGGATTCACAAGTCAGAACTCTGGGGCCCTTTCTTCTTCTAACACAGCCAACTCCATGACCTTGGGCACATCCCCGAAGCCCAAGCTAACAGTCTGTGACGTTTGGATAAATTAAAAAGAGCAGGGTAGTTCGTTGAAAGCCACAGGCTTCCTTTCTCATGTGCATCCTGAATGGTCCTATCACAGAAACCATGGTCCGCAGCAGAACCACGGGACTGCATCCCAGCGCCCATGGCCTCAGCTCACCTGCATGTAATGTATGCAGGTGTAATTGAGTTCCTCTGGAAGGGGACGTTGGCTGGCTGCTGGCATGCTCACTAAAATGATTCATATGCAAGTGCAGTGCATTGTGAGGACCTTTTAAAACAGGGATTCGTAGATGATGTATGCTTTTTCCATTTGTTAAATATATGGCACATATAAAATTATATCTAGTGCCCCCAATGCTCTCGTGCATGCAGATTTTTTTTTTTTTTTGGTTTCTTGCATAGCTTCCTTTGTGCTTGAGTGAATTTGCAAAGCACGTAAAGTGCTCAAAAATAGCTTCTGCATCCATGAGAGGAAAAAAAAAGCCACTGCAGGTTTAAACTTGCCCAGAAGGCTAAGGGACTTGGTGAAGAAGGACCCGAGAAAGGAATGAACTCCTGAGTTCTAGGATCAGCCCGACGATGGACGGCAGAATGTGGATATCTCCCTGCATCCTGGCCTTGCCCACCTGCAGTCTCTGCCTTTGACTTACTGGACTCCTTCTCAGCATGGCAGAAAGAGAGAAAAGAAGGAAGTGGAAACAATATTGATCAGTGTTGCTTCATGTTCACAGTGGGGAGAAAACACTTAAGAAGGAAAGGGAAGATAAAAGTACTAGATATATAAAGATTTGCAGGTGGTTGAAGATTCGAGTTATGTATGCTACTCTGGAAACGATCGGCTAGGGCTTTTTTGTAAAATAAGTGAAGACCCCATTATCCACAGACTCCTGTGCTCATGATTCTTGCTTAAATACGTGAGGGCTTTATGCCACCTGTATTAGTTATTGCCTTGGTTAGGGTTTTATTGCTGTGAAGAGACACCATGACCACAGCAACTCTTATAAAGGAAACCATTTAGTTGGGGCTGGCTTACAGGTTCAGAGGTTTAGTCCATTATCATCTTGGTGGGGAATGTGGCAGGCAGACATGGACCAGAGAAGCTGAGAGTTCTCCATCTGGATCCTCGTGCAGCAGCAGGAGACTGTGGAGACACACCTGGCTTAGCTTGACAAGAGGCCCCACCCCCAAAATGACGCACTTCCTCCAGTAAGGCCACGCCTCCTAATAGTGCCACTCCCTATGGGCCAAGCATTCAAACACATGAGTCGATGGGGACCATTCCTATTCAAACCAGCACAGCTGTCTTTGCATCGTTGTGATCGAAATTGCTAACATAAACAATCTGAGGATGGAGCGGAGGAAGGTCCAGCCCACCGTGGGTGATGTCATCTCAGGGCTGGTGATCCTGGGTTCCATAGCAAAACAGGCTGAGCTAACCATGGGGAAGCAAGCCAGTAAGCAGCACCCTCCATGGCCTCTGCACCAGCTCCTGCCTCCAGGTTCCTGTCCTGTTTGAGTTCTTGTCCTGACTTCCTTCAATAATGAACAATGATGTGGAAATGTAAGCTAAATAAACCCTTTTCTCCCCAACTTGCTTTTTGGTCACGGTGTTGTTACAGCAATAGAAAACTCTAAGTAAGACAGGTATAATCTTCAAAAGGCTTACTCTGGTGGCCTGGCTTTGCCAGCTGGTCCCCATTTCCTAAAGACCCCAGAGCTTTCAAAACAGTGTGACAAGATGGCAACCAACTACTTAAAACTCGAGCCCATGGGATACATTTCAAATTTATACCGTAATGCAGGCTATAGTGAAAAATAGGAATATAAGCCCTCACTGGCAATTAAGAATATATGTGAGGGACTCACGGTTAAATTATCTTGGGTCTTAGAAGAAGATTTGGACATTAAGATTTCAGGGACTTTTAGAAATAGAAAGCATACACTGCATTATAAGAGGAACATGTGACTTTGAGGTTCCAGGATGGGATGCTCTGATTTACAAGTGATGAGTTCGGTTGTCTTCCAATTTGAGGGAGCCCCGTGCTCAGGCTTTCATTAGACACCAGCTCTGCCTCTTCCAGTGTGGGACTTCAAGAGAACTGCCTAGTCCCTCAACTGTGGACTAAGAAATAACGATGTTGTCTCATGAATATAACTGTGATAAGATTTTTTCTTTTATATTTTTTCAAGTTTCTGTGTCTTTTACAGTCTTCTTATTGCAAGTGTGTGTGTGTGTGTGTATGTTTGTGTATGTTTGTTTGTGTGTGTTTGTGTATGTCTATATGTGTGTTTGTGTGTGTTTCTGTATGTTTGTGTGTGTGTTTGTGTGGGTGTTTCTATGTGTTTGTGTATGTTTGTGTATGTTTGTTTGTGTGTGTTTGTGTATGTCTATGTGTGTTTGTGTGTGTTTCTGTATGTTTGTGTGTGTGTTTGTGTGGGTGTTTCTATGTGTTTGTGTATGTTTGTATGTGTTTGTGTATGTGTGTGTGTTTGTGTATGTTTGTATGTGTGTGTTTGTATATGTTTGTGTGTGTCTGTGTGTGTTTTTGTGTATGTTTGTGTGTTTTGTGTATGTTTGTGTGTGTTTGTGTATGTTTGCGTGTTTGTATGTGTTTGTATATGCTTGTATGTGTTTTTATATGTGTGTGTGTTCGTGTATGTTTTTATGTGAGTGTTTGTATATGTTTGTGTGTGTATTTGTTTGTGTGTGTCTGTGTGTGTTTGTGTTTGTGTGTGTTTGTGTATGCTTGTATGTGTTTATGTGTGTGTGTGTGCGTGTGTGTGTGTGTACGTGTGTGTGTGTGTTCGTGTATGTTTTATGTGTTTGTATATGTTTGTGTGTGTCTGTTTGTGTGTTTGTATGTGTGTGTGCATGTGTGTGTGTACGTGTGTGTGTTCGTGTATGTTTTTATGTGTTTGTATATGTTTGTGTGTATATGTTTGTGTGTGTCTGTTTGTGTGTTTGTATGTGTTTGTGTGTGTGTTTGTATATGCTTGTATGTGTTTTTATGTGTGTGTGTGTGTTTGTGTATGTTTTTATGTGTTTGTATATATTTGTGTGTGTATATGTTTGTGTGTGTCCGTTTGTGTGTTTGTATGTGTTTGTGTATGCTTGTATGTGTTTGTGTGTGTGTGTTTGTATATGTGTTTTTATGTGTGTGTGCGTGTGTGTGTGTTCCTGTATGTGTATGCTTGTATGTGTGTGTGTTTTTGTGTGTGTGTGTTTGTGTGTGTGTGTTCCTGTATGTGTATGCTTGTATGTGTGTGTGTTTTTGTGTGTGTGTGTGTGTGTGTGTGTGTGTGTGTGTGTGTGTGTGTGGCCAAAGACTGAGAATCTTCTTTCCTCATCCTTCCATCTTACTCGCTGAGGCAGAGCATTCCAAGTGAACATCAAGCTCACCATCAACGTGGCCAATTTCACAAGGCAGATTTCTGTATAGATTCTCCATCTCTGCCTTCCTGGGCTAGAATTAGAGGCAAGCTGCCATGCCCACCTGGCATTTGTGTGGATTTCTGGAGATTTAAACTTGGGTGCACACACTTATTCAGCAGAACTTATACCATATCGCTACCTCTTCAGCCCCGAGAGTGTTTTGGTGTGAATAAAACATTCAGCTATTGCTGGGTTTATAGGAGGCATCTGGTTAGTGATGGTTACAATCATTGGCTATTCCCTGGTTCTAAGCATTTGTAATCCAACTAGCAGTGACAACCCTTAAATAAGACCTTAATTAACTTAAACAAGAATACAACCCAAACTAGATTGTCTCTAGCAGTGAAACCAAACAGACAATAGATTTAAGAACTCTCTCTATGAACCTATGTTCCTATGGGTTCAACCAGAAGTTCCAGATCCCCTGAGTGAAGCCTGTCTCTTACCTGACATTACTGTTCAGCTTGTGATCATAGGGGGATGCTGCTGACATATTTCAGTTGAGACGAACTTGCATACTACTTGTTGTCAGCCACTTTCCTCGTGAGAGCTTCATGTTCTCATGTTCTATGCCCTACTTTGTCTTTTGTTGCAGAGGTTAGGGAAGAAATTCCCAAAAGTAACATAGAGAAGAGCCATTTGCAAATTCATCTGGAATAACAAAAATCCAAGGACAGCAAAAACTATTCTCAACAATAAAAGAACTTCTAGGGGACTCACCATCCCTGACCTAATGCTGTATTACAGAGTAACAGTGATAAAAAAAAACTGCATGGTATTGGTACAGAGACAGGCAGGCAGATCAGTGGAATAGAATTGAAGATCCAGAAATGAATCCTCACACCTATGGTCACTTGATCTTTGACAAAGGAGCTAAAACCATCCAGTGGAAAAAAGACAGCATTTTCAACAAATGATGCTGGCTCAACTGGAATTGGCATATAGAAGAATGCAAATCAATCCATTCTTATCACCCAGTACAAAGCTCAAGTCCAGGAGGATAAAGAACCTCCACATAAAACCAGATACACTCAAGCTAATAGAAGAAAAAATGGGGAAGAGCCTCTAATACATGGGCACTAGGGGCTTATGCTCTAAGATCATAAAGTTGCAAAGCTTCTGTAATGCAAAGGACACTGTCATTAGGGCAAAATGGCAAACAACAGATTGAGAAAAGATCTTTACCAATCCTACATCCGATAGAGGGCTAATATCCAATATATTCAAAGAACTCAATAAGTTAGATTCCAAAGGATCAAATAATCTTATTTTTAAAAATGGGGTACAGAGCTAAACAAAGAATTCTCAGCTGAGGAATCTCAAATGGCTGAGAAGCATCTAAAGAAATGTTCAACATCTTTAGTCATCAGGGAAATGCAAATCAAAACAACCCTAAGATTCCAACTCACTCCAGTCAAAATGGCTAAGATCAAAAACTCAGGTGACAAAAGATGCTGGCAAGGATGTGGAGAAAGAGGAACACTCCTCCATTGTAGGTGGGATTGCAAGCTGGTACAACCACTCTGGAAATCAATTTTCCTCAGAAAATTGGACATAATATTACCTGAGGACCCAGCTATACTTCTCCTGGGCATATACCCAAAAGATGCTCCAACATATAACAAGGACACATGCTCCACTATGTTCATAGCAGCCTTATTTATAATAGCCAGAGGCTGAAAAGAGCCCAAATGCCCTTCAACAGAGGAATGGATACAGAAAATGTGGTACATTTACACAGTGGAGTACTACTCAGCTATTAAAAACAATGACTTCCATGAAATTCATAGACAAATGGATGGAGCTAGAAAATACCATTCTGAGTGAGATAACCCAATTATATATATATATATATATATATATATATATATATATATATATACATATATATATATATATGTATATATATAAAACACATGATATGCACTCGCTCGTAAGTAAATATTAGCCCAAAAGCTCAGATTACCCAAAATACAATCCACAGACCACATGAATCTCAAGAAGAAGGATAACCAAAGTGTGATGCTTCAGTCCTTCATAACAAAAATATTCATAGGAAGAGAAGAGACAAAGTTTGGAGCAGAGACTGAAGGAATGGCCGTTCAGAGCCTTCCCCACCTGGGGATCCAACCCAAACACATACAACCACCAAACCCAGACAATATTGTTGATGCCAAGAAGTGCATGCTCACAGGAACCTGATAGAGCTGTCTCCTGAGAGGCTCAGCCAGAGCATGACAAATACAGAAGCGAATGCTAGCAGACAACCATTGAACTGAGAACAGGGTCCCCAGTGGAGGAGTTAGAGAAAGGATTGAAGGAGCTGAAGGGGTTTGCAACCCCATAAGAACAATACCTACTAACCAGAGCTCCCAGGGGCTAAACCACCATCCAAAGAATACACATGGACAGACCCATGGGTCCAGCTGCATATGTAGCAGAGGATGGCCATTGTTGAGCACTAATGGGAGGAGAAGCCCTTGGTCCTGCCAAAGCTGGACAGCACCCCCACCAGTGTAGGGGAATGTCAGGGTGGGTGGATGGGTGGGGGAACACCCTCATAGAAGAAGGGGGAATGGGATAGGGGTTTATGGATGGAAAGGGGGATAACATTTGAAATGTAAATAAAAAATATCCAATACAAGTAAATAAATAAATAAATAGATAAATAGATAAATAAATAGATAAATACAGTGTGGAGGAGGAAGGGATTTGTTTCAGTTTGTACTTACAGGTAACAATCTATCACTGAGGGAAGTCATGGCAGGAATCTGAAAACAGGAACTAAAGCAAAAACTTTGGAGAGTTACTACCTCTCTCTGGCTCATATTTAGTTTTCTTTTATAGCCCAGGCACACCTGCCTTGGAATGGTTCCACATAGAGTAGGTTATATCCTTCCACATCAATCACCAATCAAGATAATCTCTCAGAGACATGGCCATGAGCCAGTCTGATCTAGGCAATTCCTTAACTGAGGATCCCTCTTCCCAAGTGCATTGCATCAAGTCAACAATAAAAGCTGATGAATAGAATCCATCCTTTGTCAGCTTGCCACAGGAACACATCACTGTTAAACAATAACCTTTCCTTCCTTGTTTATCCCCCAAATTTCATGTTAACATCATAAGTAAAATACAGTATAACTTTCTAAAGTCTTACAGTTTTTAAAAATTCCATTTCCACTCAGTTAAATGTCTTTCTAAAAATCTAAAGTCTCCATAACTATGCGCTCCTCTAAAATTAAAAAAAGAAAGAAAATGAGCTACATACTTCAATATTCTAAAAGGGAAAGAACATGTGCATTTCTTTCTATTTCATGCCCTCCATCCTACAGACCATGTCATAATCATGTCAGAGGAGAGAGAGAGAGAGAGAGAGAGAGAGAGAGAGAGAGAGAGAGAGAGAATATTAGTTGTTTGTAAACTCCCCAATTCCCCAGCTCAAAGAAGAGGATCTTAGAGTAAAAGAAAAAAAGAATCTACTGGGATTTTTAGGATTGGTAAGACCAGAACCCTGCCTCCTACACACACATACAATGTCCTTACAGAACATCAGTGAGAAGCAGTCTTTTTAAGGCACTCCAAGGACACAGGGGCTAAGACAGGCAATCTTGGAACTCTGGTTCCTAACATGTCCTGACCAATGTTCCATGGAGAAGCCTGGTAAACTGCCTCCTCTTCAGAAATCTGGGATCAAAACTGAAAAGGTCTTTTCCAGGTGTAGCTGTTATAGTGTTCAAATTGTGTTGGACTCTCAAATATACGGGGTTTTTCAACCACGGTAAGAACAAAGTTAGATCCTGGGATCAACATGAAAGGCACAGTTGTTGCCCTCCTAGAACTTGCAGTCTAGTCCAGGAGGAGTAAGATGACATCACCCAACCCCATTATCTCTGCTGCTGGTCTAACATGGCATTGACCCATTTTATACTACTTGGATATTAAGGAACAAAGTCATTCGGGGGGACTTTTCACAGGCAGAAGTGTGATCTTGAGGTTTCCCTGCCCCTTCCCTGTTCAATGATTCTACTCATTCTCTCTCCACATTGTAAGGTAAGAAACTTATCTCAAACACTGTGATCACACAGGAGCTGGGTGCCCATTTCTCACCCCGGATGGCCTTCTGCGTGTGGATTAGGGAAGCACAATGATTTAACAAAACCCAAGCTGTGCACACACGGAACCACCAGCCAATCTGGATTCAGTTCCCTTTATAGCCTCATGTGGTTACCTGTGCCTCTCACAGCCCTTCAACCCCCTCATGGCCCCTTGCCAAAGTTCCACATCCCCCACCAGGGGCCCCAGATGTTGCCGTTGTATTTTTAGACTGTGGATGGAGAAAGTGTGTGTTGGGGGAAACACAAATGGGCTCCTTCTACTCCTCGTCTGGGAAGCTGAATCGGAGTCCTTGAACGATTTTACAGCGCTGTAAGTTTATAAGGGACAGGTGGCTGTGACTGTCTTGCAGACTGAAAAGCTGGGGGACTCTGAGACTGTTAACCGATATGCCAAAGACCACACAGCTGGCAAGAGAGGCTCACAGCTTTTGTCTAGCGCTCTCCCACTTTGGCCGATTGCAGAGTGCTCGCTGGCCTGCCCACTGAGCTACAGTGTGCAGGCTCGACTGACATGCTGTAAAGAAAGAACTCGAAGGCTGGGGGGGGGGGGCGTTTAAAGGTGCATGCTTTGTAGCCACACATTTAAATATACGAGCAATTGCACTGTTTCCCAAGCCAAGGGAGTTGGCGGGATAGACATAGAAATAATGGAGAAAACAGTGGTCGAAGGGCTGAGGGCATAGCTCAGTCTGTAAAGCCCTTGCCGTACATGCATGAGAACCTGAGTCTAGAACCCCAGTGCCCCAGTAAACACCAAGCTATGGGAGCATGGACCTGTAAACTTAGCACTGAGGAGCAGAGAGAAGATCCAGAGGACTTGCTGGCCAGTCAGTTTAGTCAAGTTCAGTGAAAGATCTTGCCTCGAAATCTACAGTGTGGGGCTGTTATTGAATCAACACATCATTCCAAATGCACAGAAGAGGTCTTCTAAATCTTCAGTTGTCTTTCTAGCGGCTGACGTAGGAGACACAAGGGGGGGGGCAGCTGTCCCTACTGAGCACACGTTGGGCAACTTCTCTGATGAAAATAACTTCATCGTGGAAATTACTGAAAAGCCACATTCACGCAGGCTGTCAGTTTGTCCTTCTTCAGGGTGCATCCCACTATTAACAAAGTCTATGACTACTATATGAAGCCTCCTCCAGGCCAAAGATTCTTTAGATCATGACTCTCAGGGGACACTCTGGAGTCCCAGCTAAGAACCTGATCTGGACTTCAGCCAAAGCATCTCTGACCTTTCCCTTACAGCACTCTCATAGTCAGCAAGATAGCTCAGTGGGTGAAGAATGGCACTTGCCTCAAAGCAAGCATGATGACCTGAGTTCAAGTGCATGATTCCACGTGGTAGAAGAGGACCAACTCTCACAAGTTGTCTCCTTTCTTCCACATGTGTGAAGTCACACGACCCACCCCTGCAAAATCACTGCATACAGGTATTGCAAAATAAAATATAAGGTGTACAGTGGTTGATAGCCACTTCTGATCTTGATGGGTACATGCACACGCACATGTTTACATACACACACACACACACACACACACACACACACACTCACACCAAGAATGATAGCAAAAGAAAAATTGAAACATTTGTTTGATGTACAAATCTCTACTCCCTGGGTTTGACACATTATTGACAAGACATTTTACAAATAAATAAATCTATGAAACACCTGTCTCAGTCACCTTGGCTAAAGTTATAAGGAAACAATGTCACTCTGGCTAATGTTATAAAGTAACAACAACAACAAAACAAACAAACATACAAACTCATGAGAGCAGCCCTGACTTCTGCCTTTGTGGTTGGGCTCCCAAAGCAGATCGTTTATCCCCCAAATCATTCTTTTATCTAGGGTCATTCAAATTTGAAGTTATCCTGACCACCAATTTAAAACACATGATCTAAGAATCTAATATCTTACTAATCACAAATGTGTCTTTCTCAACCACTAATGATCGAGTTGGATCTTTAATCAATAGAAAGCTTATTTAGAATTATCTCCTTTTCTTGTGTTCTAGGTGGAGGCTAAGAGAATGTTCTGCTTTTATCAGCATTCGATAGTTAGCTCCAATGTGTATCATGATAGCCTATCGAGTGAATGATTTCCTCCTACCACACATTTTTAATTTCCAAGCTTAGTAAAGTATCATATCTCTCTATACATACACTAAAATTTGTACAGCTTCTCACTGGAAGAAAGTTCCAGAAACAGCCTGCAAAGTCATACCAGCTGCTGTAGAAGGCCTGGACCTGGAGACATACTACCACGGGGCTAACATACATCAGATACTGTGAATGAAAAGTCTGTCATCCCAACCTTGCACATCTGAATCCCATTTTTTAAATGTGCTTTTTATTTTGGACCTCGTTTTTATTTTTATTTTTTGGACCTCAGACTAATCTGCAGCTCCCACATTTAATTCTGAGTGGAAAGGGAGAGAAGAAACGGGTCACTTCCCAACCAACCGCCTGGCCTGCCTTGGGACTCTCGGCTGTCTTGTCTGGTTAAGAACGCAGGGTAAGAATGGAGCTACCTGAAGACAGCACTAGAGTGTTCCAGCTCATACTACAGGATAACACTTTATGGGGGCAGAAAAATAAACAAAGAAACAGGAAACTAAAAAACTCAGATCAGTCCAGGTTTGGATGCGCGCGATTTACTTTTCTTTTATTGACAGCTAAAACTCATCTTGTCCTTAGGAACATTTTGAAATTTGTCCCTGTAATGTTTTCAATTAGCTTTCTTGCCTGTGATGCATCGGGGGGGAAAAAACAACATTTAGATTTAGAACTAAGGTGCTCCCAGAGACAAATATGATTAATGGGATAATCTTGTAGATTACAACAGTTAGAGGCAGTCCCTGCCGTTCCCCGCTCTCCGAGGACTAGGACTACACACTCCAAGACAAACAGCTGTACATTCCTCAGCACCGCTGTTATCGAACGCAAGGCCGCGTTCCACGTCTTAAAATTCCTATAAGCTCCACATTTGGCCATGTGCTATTGTGCAACTTCAGTTTCCGAAGTTAAAACTTCAGGCTCCGCGTGATGACTTGATCGAGTTTACAAACGGGATTGATTTTCGAAAGAGCCATTAAAGGTTGCTTACGGAGGAACGGAACAAAAGAGTGCGCCAACAAGCAGAACAGCTTTTATGCAGCATATTGAAAACATAAAGGGCAGCCCTGTCATCTGCCAGTCAGGTCCCCAGAGTCCCCTCAGGGGCAGGTGGATGTTTTTATTCCTGGTTTACAGGAAAGGAGCAGCCGCAGGAACCTGAGAGACTCACCCGGGTGTGGGGAGGGCTGAGGCTGGAGTCGGTGTTAAACTGACCAGGCGCCCAGTCTCTGAGGCGCATGCTCAGCTCATAGAGAGAGTAGTTCTTTTCTAAGGCCAAGTTCTCAGTTCCACAATGACCCACTGTAAAGAAGGTGTATACGTTTATTCTTCCTTCGTTGGATGCTACTTTTCCTATGCTATATTTTCCTCTTTGGTGACATTTGCGGGCTTCACCAGCAAACCAGCATTTTCATCTCTAAGCAAGGATGAATGTGTTTGGTCTTTGCGTGCTTGTTCGTCTACGCGAAGCTTTCCAGCCTCATAACTTTCTCTGCAAACCGTCTCGGATGGTGACAACACAAAGATTTCTCTACCAAACTGTAGCCCCCACCCCTGCCTCCACACCCCCGAAATTCACTCTCCCTTCTGGTTGTGGCAATAGTCCTCTCTAAAGCGGGCAAGGTTCTTGCACACCTGAACGTCCATATCTTGAAACAGTTCCCCCTAGTGAAGCCAGAAAAAAATAAAAGTATTAAACTGTTCGCCCTGAGATCTGTGTAGCTGCTGACAGCTTCTAGACAGTTGTGTCTCCCACTGACCTTTAAAGTTGAAAGTATGGAGCTGTTTCTCAGGGGGAGTTCAGGTGTGCAACAGATGAAGGGCGAAGGGTGGGCAGAGGGGGTTCCCCTGAAATCACCCCATGCTTCAGATGGCACAGGTACACGGAGGACACCTTCACCTCCTTCTCCTCAGCTGTTTCTGGCTCAGTAGATAAGAGGCAGGGCCCGAAAATGTGCAAATTTGACAATCTTCCAATTGGGGCCACCTATTGGAGAAGAACACTTTGCAAAACTGAGTTCAGCTCTGAATGGCCTAGAAACACCAGAAGGAAAGTTCCAGAAGGATGTCAGATGCTGCCCAGAGACACACAAATTAAGCTTCTAAAGAAAGCCTTAGGGGGCGGGGACATTGCTCAGGTGGGAAAGTGTTTGTCATACAAACATGGGGATCTGAGTTTGAGTCCCGGTACTGACGTAAAAAGCTGTAATCAAGGCATCCCCTGCTTGTAATCCTAGCTCTGGAGAGACAAAGAGAGGCAGACCCCAGGCTCACTAGCCAGTCAGCCCACTCAGTTGGAGAACACCAGGTCCCAGTGAAAATATTTGTCCAAAAAAAGAATAGGTAGATGATTCCTCATGAACAACACTTCAAGTTGACCTCTGACCTCCACTCACACATACCCACATATGCAGCCCACATACACCGTATGCGTATAACATGAATTAATACATGAAGTAACTTAATAATTAAAAACCTTTAGTCCTGGTCTGAAATACTAAAATGACCTAAGCAACACTGGGTTGGTTGAGTGGAGAATTAGGTTAAGCATGCTTAGCTTCGTGATTCCTTTCTGACTGGACCCAAACCAACCAGAGAAGGGGAGCTGGGAAGAGTTTATCAAGGACACCTTTTCGGTGTTTATACTGGAGGTTTGTTAGCACTCCATTTGACCTCAGCTGTCACAATGGTACACAAAGAGATGTCACTTGGTACCTAGGGAGCAAGCATCAGGGGTTTATAGATCAATACACACACCTTGAACTGTACTTGGGAGCAAATCAAAAGCCAGAGCTGGCTGCAGTGTAGAAGCCAATGTGTAAGCAGTCATTCGCAAAGACCCTTTAGTTGAAGTTCGTCAGAGAGGTCTTGCCGGTCATGCTTCTCTCCTCGTCTCCCTAGCACGGTTCTAAGCTTCTTTTCCTTCCAGACGCCCCAGACGCTATCCGGGAGGGTGGTAGGAGAGACAATCTGTAAACTTCCACATCTATAAACAATCTAGACACCTGAATGTTTATTGGATGTATGGTAACCAGAACCTGACTTTTCATGGAAAATACCTGAGTCAACTCGTGGACCCACAAAACCTAAATAGAGAAAATAATATCTAAAATCTACCGGGCTTCAATATAATGGTTTTTTTGCTACCACCCGGCATCAATATTATGACTGTGTTTCTTTGTGTGGATGTGAGGAAGGTATGTGTGTATAATTGTGTTGAGAAGAAAATGGAAAGACAGGTTGCTTCCTCACCTCTTACCTGTAATTTACTGGGGCCAATGAAGACATTCGAGATAAATTTAAGTATCTACGGTATGTCCTTTGGTATAACATAAAATGCATCTGAATTAGCTTATAACCCCACTACAGTTGACAGAATACAATCAGATCCGGAGGGACACAGCTTCTCTCCACTTATGCATTCGACAGAAAATTTCCTAAGAAACGAGGAAGCTGAACTTGGCCTGAGCTGTCATTTACAAACACAGACAGACTTTGGTCAACATAAACGTCTGCATTTCAGTGTTTGCCTTTCTTTTCTGGTCTTGAGAACGATCGTGTTCTGAGTCAGCTATGAAGGCCTTCAGGGTAAGTAGCCTCTTAGACAATAATAGCCTGTAACGGTTTCTCCATACAGTGGTGGGCTCTGTTTCCCAAGCTCATGTGCACTGTAGGTTCCTGGACACACAAACACATTGGAGCTATACAGCTGGGTAGAAAACTAGATCAACTCCTTTCACATGCCATTGATAGTTTGGAAAAATTAATAACCTCCCCTTCATAAGCTGGAAAGTGTGCAAAATGGGCTGGTGTGTTGTTACCATGTTTGAGGTTAAGCACTTAGTGTCCTGAGTCTCTTTGGATACAGCAGTAAGGTTCCCCCAATGGGTTCCAAACTCAGCACCAGTGAGTCATTCTTATGGAGACTGTCCACGGAACCTTCACTTCTTCGCCAGCTTCCCTGAGCCAATATTCACTTCCTTTTGGAGCAGGCTTTACAGTGAGAGCATTCGGGACTGCCCAGAGTGGTCACGTCATACTTGAGCACAGGATGTAGGAAACTGAACTCACTTAACCAAACACTTAATCGAGGACCCACACTACACCCAAAGCATTGTGGGAAAATCAAAGCTGCTGAGAAGAAGGCAGACACAATGCGAAGCTGAGGAACGATGAGAGCCCATGAGTCATTACCCCGCATTGGGAGGCGCCCAGTGAGTTCTACGGAAGAAAATGAGCGTTTATTCTTAAAACTCCCAGATCTTCTTCCTTCCTTTCCTGTGTTTGTTCACTTGCTTTAGAGACAGGATCTTACCGCATGGTCCAGGCTTACAATTCTCCTGCCTCAGCCTTGCCAGTGACAGGCTTCAAGGCACGAGCCTTCCGTTTAGTTCTCAGACATTCAGATTTTACATCAAGTGGTCTGATTCATAACCGTGCCTGGGAATGAATGGGAAGCCATTCACAGAACGGGAAACCGGGCAGGCTTACACTGGGCACCGAGGTATGGGGAAGCTGGTCAAGTTTCTTAACTTCTCTAAACTTCTTACTCTGACCTACCAAGATGTAGATACTCACCTCACAGTGTGGGGAGAAGGGAGTCCTGATAAGCCCATGTCACTGCCCATCCCAGAAAGTACCAGAAGCAAGGGCTACAGCCTTCAACTAGCATGACCTCTGGCTTTAGGCAAAGAACAATAGACTTTCCCTGCCTCTGCTGTGGGTGTCACGAGAGTGTGGATAGAGTCCTCTTTTCCAGGGTCTCACTGGGCTTCACATACAGAGTACTCTGTTCCCTCAATCCTGTCTCATTCTCCTTATTGCTTCATCCAGAGGCTTCATCCAGGACAATCTGCTGGAGTTTCTACCTTCCGTGTGGGTCCTGGGGATTGAACTGGGGTCTTCAGCCTTGACCACAAGCACCTTTACCCACCGAGCCATCTCACCTGCCCAGAGTTCCTAACTGGCCAAGGTGCTTCCAAGTCTCACTGTTTCTAACATTTGTAAGAAGGTAAACATCCATCTATCAGGCAGGACAGAAAGACACTGGGAGATTTTCACAAGCTACCGAAGGTCATGGACAGAGCTGAGCTTACCACCAGGCCATACTCTGATGGTTCCACTGAAATACTGGGCCTAGGGTTGATGACATCATTTCGCTCCCTGTACAGCAGGATGTTGAGAGGAATGGTCTGCGTCTCTTTGTTTACTCTTTCCTTAAATATTTACAGAGTACTAGCTATGCACCAAACACTCTTCTAGGCACAAAACAGCAGTGAACAAAGGAGGCAATGTTTTTTATCCTGGTGGAGTTCTGTGTGTTCTTAGGTGATTGTGGAAGGAAAACGAAGCAGGAAAGTGGGGTGTGAGGTCGGTGCACTGTGGTGGGTTGGAGCAGGGTAATTTTACACGGGTTGGCCAAGAAGGTGGAAGTGAGGTGACACCTGACGAGGATGAATTTGATGTCAGAGGCCTATGTGACATCTGGGAGAAGAAAGTCTGGAGAGCAACCACAGTCAGCAGGAAGGCTGGAGCTGGGAGTGTCCGGGAGCTCACTGAGAAGCGGCAGCTGGGCCTGTGTGACCGCAAGCCAAATGAACTGAAGAGGAGCAAGGGTGTGGTTCTGGGCCAGGTCAGGGAGCTTAGTGAGTCCTTGCTAGGATCTGCTTTTGCTCTGACCAAAATTCGGAAGCAGCAAGCAGCATAGGGGCTGGGCAGTGGGGTGTTAAATGACTTTAGCAGCTGCTCCTTTGAGCACACATTCAAATGAGATGGGAGCCCCCTCCCCCGATAGGAGTCCATTGCAACAGCACAAGTGCTTCCAGTCAGTCTATAGTAACCTCACTTCATGCCTATTCCACCGTAGAACGTGGTTAACTACTGTAGTAGCATCAAGGATGCCAGAGCCAAGGAACCTTGAAAATATCCATTGTTCTTAAGATCTAGAGCCAACCTGAACTTCCGGATCATTATAAGTCATGAGCCAGTGTCTGGATTCACATCCTCCTAACACACATCACCAGGAGAAAGCTGAAATACTTTCTCTGTTGTGGGCTAGATTGTTATCTATTTGAGGTCGAAAGCTGGCTTTCTGTAATCATTAGAATGTTGTCTACAATGCCTCTGGAGAGGAAACAGAGGGATACAAATAGGGCTTGTTTTGTAAAAAGGGTCTTTAGAAACATGAGGTGACTGGGGAAAGTGTTCAATACATCTAATTCTTCGTGAGAAAAAAACAAAACAAAACAAACAAACAAAAACATTGAAGTGGTTGATGACAACAGATTTTACATACTTAACTTCCAGACAAGACAGGTCACAACTGTGCACTGGTGGATAAGTGAACTTCTCCCTGTGCCTCAGGCACACAAACCCCAGGAAGGAGGCAGAGTGGCCCTGGGGACAGTGAGATGCCTGGGGAGACACCTCAGAATAGCCCCCCAAGCATCTATGACACTGGGGATGCCCTTTGCCAAGAAAAGACGGCGGTCAAGAATCCAGGTAAACAGTGGGGCTCTTAACTCTCCCACACTCAATGTAAGCCTTTCTCTTTAGGCAGCAGAAAGAAATATCAAACACATCCAAAAAAAAAAAAAAAAAAAAAAAAAAAAAAAAAAAAAAAAAAAAAAAAAACCACGTATGATTTAACCAAACTCTAGATAGAAAGATATCATGAAGGCCTTTGCTGGGTTCACATGGACTTATTTTATCTAGAAAACTGGGCTTGTTAATAGCTCAAGGCCTTGGGTAAGAGCAAGCCAAGTCATATCACAGCTGTAATTCTCTTCTTCAGCACACAGACTATGTGGAAATATTTTATTTTGCTTTTATCAGTCTCCGGAGTTCATGTGATGTACTTCAAGAGCCAGCCATTCTCTGGGGCTTATGGTCTTGGCAGATGCCGCGGCGACCGTTAGAAGGTCAAACAAGTCCCACTTCCGCCCCCTCAGACCAGCTGGGATCATCCATTCCCAGACTGACTTTCGTTCCCTGAGTTAGCCTTGAGGCTCTGTCCTCTAAGAAAATGCAGCATAGCCAGATGATTTTCACCTGAGCTAGTCTCTGCCTTCCCTTTTAGGATTGTCATGAGGTCAGTTTTTGATTAGCAGAAGGCCAAATATTCCTGTCGCCTTGGGAATGCTGAGATATCCAAAGCCACGAAGTCTCTTCTTCCTCTTCTCTCCTGAGCAGTCCTACACAGCAGCACAATTCCGGTGGAGTCCACTGGGTTCCCTAGATTAGGCAAACTCGACTGTTTGGTTGGTACTTTCTCGAACACACACTGTCTACTCTTTGCTTGACGCCTTCTCGGCTGATTAAATCTTCCCCATCATGGAGTACAGAATTAAACAGAATTGCACATTGTTGCTCACTACCATAGAGTGTAGATCTGGGAATCCGAGAGGCCACACAGCCTGAACTTCTACTCCAGAGACAGATTCTCTTTACCGTGTCTTCCCACTGAGAAGACATCTATTCTATTTGTACTTAAGCCGTTCCCGTGACAAGACTCACACACAAACACACACACACACACACACATACACACAGACATACATACACACAGATACACACACACAGAGACCCCCACACACACAGAAACACACACACACACAGACACATACACAGACACACAGATAGACACACACACACATACACACATACACATACACATACACAGACACACACACACATACACAGACACACACACACAAATACACACACACAGACCACACACACACACATACAGATACACACACACACACACTGCTCAGTAAGGAACTGACTTAAAGAGTGGGCTATTTCTTTTAGAAAGATCCTTGACAGAGTCACCCTATCTCTCCAGCTTCGCCCCATGTCCCAAAATTACTTCAACTAGTAGAACTCAACGACTCAGGATGAACATTCTCCTCTTTCTCCCAATACCCCTCTTGTCGTTGTTCCTTTTTCTGTCTCATTTGATCAAAGCCCCCTGTGAAGACTTGGAGACCTTGTAGCTCACGAGTCTGTGTCAATCAAGGATAAGGTTGGGATGACCTAACATGGGGACTCCCGATCAGACTCCAACTCAAAGAGGACATCTTCCTTGTGTGACTCCGGCTCTGTAGCTGATCACATTTTCTAAAAGTTTCTAACATGTTCCTTAAAGTTAAGACACGGGGAGTATTTCATACAAAGCCCTCAAAGGAAATAGCTACCTGCCTGGATTAACTACACAATCAGGAAAACACTTGGAAGTTTCTGCACTTAAACGCAGACGGACTACGGCATTTAAGCATGCTCTTACTGCCATCTCGTGGTCATAACTGGAAGCACATCCCACATTCAAAATCTGCAGAGGAGGTTCGAGGCTCAGGGGGTCACATGGGAATCGTCTGATTTTTCTCTTTGAACCTTTTATTTGGTAAAGCTGTACCTTAAGTTTATTTTCCAATCCACTACGCATATCTTTACTTTAGCCGTCATCGTCTTACATCTTCCACACTGGGGCTAGCTTTCAAATGAATCCCATCTATTTTCTCACAGATGTCAGAAAGGACCGCTTGTTCTCTTTTAGGCAGAAAAAAAAGGCATCTCAGGTGAGCATAAATAACTATATTTTTATCTCAAAGAGAACGCACGCTTTCACATAAATGTGTTCATCTTCGGATGTAGTTTTTAGACTTTTTTTTTTCGTTGCTGTGAAAGCTGTCGTTTATAGCTAACCTTGAGTGCATTGTTCCTCACAATTAGAAGTAGATAAGTTTCACAGGCAGAGAAGTTGACAAGTCTTTAAGGGTTCACACTTGGTTTTCCAGGAAGAGCTGACGTTAATTAGAAGTGATTACACATACGTTGCATGTGTGTCTGTATGTTTCTGTTGCTGCTCGCAGACATCACAAAGGCCCTAGAAAGATTGCATGGGTTTGGTGTTTTTTTGTGTGTGTGGGGTTTTTTTTCTTATGTTTTAAAAATAAACAATCTCCTTCCCATGTGTTGCTCTAAGCCAGCAAATCTAGGAAGCTCAGCGGGGTTGGACAAGGTCACTGCTTGTCAGGGCTCCAAGGGGAGCGGGCAACAACTCTGAGAATCAAATGCTGGCGTCCTAATCCCTCCCAGCTTGAGCTTCTCAGGCGTGAGGGGCGGCCATGCCAGCGCTGACACACGCACAGAGTGAGGCTTGCTTGCTAGCCACACTTCAACTTAGCACCATATCCTACCTAAGATACCTCGTACAGTGAAAGTACAGCCTCACCCTTGGACGGAAGGCGGAACGCCACCCAACCGAGTGTGCTCGCATCTTGGATCTAGTAAACAGGAAAAGAATCATAAAGTACACGTTCCTGCCCCAAGCGCAGGAACCATTATTGCCTTGCTATGGTTGAATTTCGTAAATGTACACTGCAGTTTACATTTAATTAAAAAATGATATATTAATACATATATATACTTAAAGTTAACAACCCCCCAAAACATGTGGGGATTCATGTACATATAGACCCATCTTTATGCACCTGTGTATTTGGGTGTATACTCAGATCTACTGCGACAGAGAAGAAATAGAACACATAAATGGTGTTATATACTATAAAGACAGAGTTGGTCCATATCACTGAAAGGTGCCTGAGAAAGAAGTGGGGGCTCCCCTGCTGGAGACTGGGGCCCGGCTTGAGGATCTGACAGGATAAATGCAAAGAATAACAATACCTAGTATATTCGGACTTCATTTTCCATCAAAACGGAAAATGAAAGGTATCTGGAAGGCAGTCGGTCAAGTTGGATGGAAATCTACCTTACTTTCCTAAGCCGTAAATGAGAATCAACCAGACTTCTTCAACAACCGCGGAAGCAGGAAGATGGCAGGGTGGAGTGTTTGGTCTGGGGCGTGGCTCAGAGCGAGAGCAGTTGTCTAGGATTCCGGAGGCCCTGTGTTTGCCGCCCGCTACCCGCAAAGCGAAGTTAGATGTTAGATGACTTCAAACGGCCATGCTCCTACAACTGAAGCACTAATTGCTTCACCAAAGAAGCTAAAGAGACAAAGTTCTAACCGCTAGGACAAACCCTTACAAGCATGGAGCCTTCCTTTCCTTTCCTTTCTTTCACGGTGTTTTATTGATTATTCAGGAATTTCCCATCATGAACGCCAAGCACCCCCTCCCCACTTCCCAGACCTCCCAGGTCTGCCCAGACCTAAAAGACTCCACCCCACCCCAAAAAAAGAAAAGGGAAAAAAATCCAATTTGTGTTGCCCATACATGCACTGGAGCAAACTCCCAGGGGCCGATCCCTTAATGAAAACTGAGTCCTTCCTCACCTGCACCCTGGCCAGAAGCTATCAATTCTGGAGAGTTTCACTTTAGCATCCTTATCACGATTTTTAAGAGTTCTCTTCGATGGTTTTCTGTGCACAGCCTTCGTTTCTTGTCCTGTATGGACGTGGTATTGACGAATGGAAAGGTAGCCTATTGTAGCTATCGAGAAAGTCAGCCGGAAGCAAGTGTTCGTGCTCCCTCCATTTGATCCTTGAAAGGAGTGTCCTGGCTAGACCTCAGACGGTTGCTGTTATAAATAGTCTTTCTGTAAGACTCACTGTGTATTATTCAATCCCAGTAAAGAGGCTTCCATGGACCTATCAAAAATGCTTCTAGAAGTCTGAGACTTTACCCACGGGGCTCAGCATTGGGTCTATTTGATCCCACAAAAACCTCAAAGTGCCTGTGACTGTGAAGTCCCATTGCCTTACACACTCATGCTGGGACCCTGAGAACACATATAGCCTCCCACTCGGTGACTCGGTGACAAGACACATTGGCTACTGAAGCTCTGGACCAGGTCACTGTGACCCTACATGGGCTTCTGATGATCCTGAGCAGTGTGAATCAGGGCTACCTGCTGAAATGAGTGTCAAGCCACTGCGATCTGCGGGGCATCCTGTACCCAGTGCTCTGTCACTGTCATTGGACAGTCCTCCCGGGCTCAATGCAGGCTCACTGAGAAGCCTTTTACACTCCCAGGCTCAGCACTCGTTCTCGGTGAACACCTTGGGCCTTCCCAGGCTTGGTGCTGGTTAACCGTGAACCTGCATGGTTCTCCTAGGCATAGTTCAGGGCCCTGGGAGCCTGAACTCAGATTGCGGTTTAAGTGGGAAGCCACTGAGAAGTTGTTGCATGATCTGAAGGCCCAGTCACACACAGGTCACTGTGAATACGTGTGGACTTATCGGCTTTATGCAACAACTATCTGTGAACACCGATGGCCTACCTGGTCACTGCTCAACCACTAGGAACCAGCATGGACTCAGTTTCCCTGTCAGGTCATTGCAAAACCAAGTTCTTCCCAGGCTCAGTGCCAGGTCACTCTGGGCCTCCCAAGGCCTCCTAAATCCCACTATTTAAGCCCAGGCTCTCCCAGGACTGGGGTCCAATCATTTTGAACTTCTGTGACCTCCTGGTTCAGCGTTGAGTGACCATGATTGTGTGTCGGGCCTACTAGGTCCGGTGCCAGATCATTAGGTATAAATTGATATCCCAATCTCAGTTTGGTCTCACCGTGGAATGGCCAGGGTTCTGTAGGTGCAAACCCACCCAGGTTTCTTGCAAACTCATTGCCAGCTCCCTGAGAACCTTGCAGAGCCTGCGAGCTTAGTGCTATCCACCTTGACAAAGCATGACTTCCCGTATTCGGGGTCGGATGACTGTGAACAGCTTGAAGCGTCAAAGGTTCAGGGTTACCCGAGTGGCTTACAGTCTGGGAGGTGGGTGACAGTGAAGCCACAAGGCCTCATGGGCACCCTGCTGTGTCAGTTTAGAGCTGTGTGGTCTCCTGGTTCAGTGACCAGTGGCTGTGAAGGTGTGCGGGTCACCCAAGCTCAGTGCCAGGCCACTGTGACTATGAGTTGATGTCACAGTCTCATGCCAGGGGTCACTGTGAGACTTCATGGCCTCTCGGGCCCAATACAGGGTCCATGGATCCTCAGGGGCCTCATGGACAGTGCCGAGTCACTGTGAACACGCACGGCATATCTTTGTGACCACACGGGCCACCCAGACTCAGTACCAGTGGCTATAAACCCCCACGCCATCCCAAGGCAGTGCTGAATCACTAGGAATCCACATGGCCTCCCACGCTCAGTGCAAGGTGAATCCATGTTGCTTCTCAGGCTCTGTGCTACCCTCGAAAGCCCTACTAGACTCAATGCCATGACATGTAAACCAGGTTGGATGCCCGGATGCTACGAACCTGCATGGACTACCAGGCTAGAAACCTGTCACTGTGAGACTAAAGAGACTTTCCCGGCTATTGGTCCCCTGGTCATTCATGCTCATCCGGGTAGTGTGGGCCACAACAGTCTCCCAGGTCCAGTCTCAAGTCACTCTGCATACCAGACTCTGTGTTGGGTCACTGTGAGATACATAGGCCTCACAGATTCAGTGCCACATGAGCGTGGACCTACATAGCCTCCCAGGTTCAGTGCC
Source organism: Rattus norvegicus (assembly GCF_021556685.1). Classification (NCBI taxonomy): domain Eukaryota; kingdom Metazoa; phylum Chordata; class Mammalia; order Rodentia; family Muridae; genus Rattus; species Rattus norvegicus. The sequence continues at coordinate 64,086,179 of NC_141551.1, read as the reverse complement.
AGTCATTATTGACCTGCAGTATTCCAGGGTCCACAGCATATCACTGTGAACGGGTGAGCCTTAGAGGCTCAGTATCTGAACACTAAAACCCACATGTCATACCAGAGTCGGTGCCATTCACTGCAAGCTATGTGTGCCATTCACCCCACACTTAATGTCATATGATCACCAAGGCTCAGTGTGAGGTAAGTGTAAATGCACACTACCTCTCAGGTGCAGTGGCAGCTCACTGTGGACCTCCAAGTTCTCTCAATCCCTTGCCAGTTCACTTTCAAACTTGGTGGCCTCCAGGTTCAGTGTCAGTACACTGTGACCCCGGATGGGCCTCCCAGATGCCATGCCTGGTCACTGTGAGTCAGGATTGACTCAATAAGGCCAGTACCTAAGTCACTCTGGTCTTACATGGCCTTCTAGGTTTAGTGTCCAGTCACTGTGATACTACATGGTCTTATAGGCTCAGTACCAAGTCACTGGGAGTTGGAATTGTGTCCCAAGGCCCAGAGTGGTTGGGCAACACATTCCTAAGAGGACTTGGGCAGCACAAACTGGACGGAATGGCTGTTTTAAAAGAAAAAAATGGGGTTTGGGGATTTAGCTCAGTGGTAGAGCGCTTGCCTAGCAAGCTCAAGGCCCTGGGTTCAGTCCCTAGCTCTGAAAAAAAAAAAAAAAGAAGAAGAAAAATGAGAGGGATACTCATTTTTGGTGGAGAGGACATAATTTGAGGAACACAGAGGGGAGGTAAGTATAATCAAAATACATTATGTGAAATGCTCAAATAATTAAGAAAAATATTAACAAACTATACATACAACTCCAAAACATAGACTCTTTGGAAATGTTAAAAAGAAAAGGGGAGATCTGGAAAAATGGCTCAAGTGATTAAGAGCACTGTATACTCTTCCAGAAGACCCAGGTTCAATCCCCAGCACTTGCATGGCAGCTCACAACTATTTGTAGTGCCCTCTTCTAGCTCCTGTGGGCACCAGGCAGGAAAGAGGTGTACAAAAATACATGCAGGTCAAGCATCTATATGCATAAAATAAATGTTAGCAAAGAAGGAATAGACATGGGGCTGGAGAGATGGCTCAGGGTTAAGAGCACTGACTTCTCTTCCAGAGGACCTGAGTTCAAATCCCAGCAACCACATGGTGGCTCACAACCATCTGTAAGGAGATCTGATGCCCTCTTCTGGTGTGTCTGAAGACAGCTACAGTAGACTTCTATATAATAAATAAAGTGTTTTTAAAAGAAGGAATAGACAGGAAAGATCTCATATAGCAGGCAGCAATGGGCAACAGATTGCTAAATGTGAAGCAAAGCACATGGACAGAATGACTGCACAAGGGGAGAAGAGAATCAGAAACTAAAATTCAAGCACCCTGGGAAGGCCTGTGTACTTTACGTGTATTCAATGATAGAGCAAGTCCCTCTCCCTTAATCTTGGACTGGTCAACTTAACAAATAAGAGGGAGCTGACAGACTGTAAGAGCTTCGTGCAAGCTGAGACATGTTTAAGACTGGCCTTAAACATTTCTGGACTAGCCAACCAGAAGGGGCCCTGCCAGTCAGGAGACAGAACATAAAAAGTCCACTAGGACTTAATCTTGGGTAAGGAAGGTGAGAAAGAAGCTGGGAGCTTGTCATCGTTACTGTTTCTCTGTGGCTCCTTCCCCCATCTAACCCCTGGTCCTTCATTTTCGAATCTCTCACCTTGATTACTGTTGGGTTTTGCAGGGCATACTCTTTGCACTGCTGTGAGCTGGCAAGAGGGACACAGGAAGAAACATCACAATGGGCCTCCAAGGGAAGTCACTCTAAGGGGCCACCACAAAAGTTAGTTGAGATCAGAGATGCAGGGTAAAGGGTAGCCTGACACTAGCGTGTCTCTCTAAGGTGTGTGATGGCGAGATAGCAAATGTGATATAAGTGAGACTTTGGTATGACTGCCATTGAGAGAGTGGCTAAGAAGCCAGCTGGGACAGTTTCACCCTTATTAAAAGAAGGAAGCAAGTAAGAAAACCACCCTAAGAACCCTTTGCGCCCTGTCTTAGTTAGGTTTCATTGCTGAAAAGAGGCACCATGACCAATGCAACTCTCAAAAAGACAAATATTTAACTGGAGCTGGCTCACAGTTTCAGAGGTTCAGTCCATTATCGTCATGGCGAGAAGCACGGCAGCCTGCAGGCAGACACAGTGCTGGAGGAGGGACTGAGAGTTCTACATCTTGATCCAAAGGCAGCAGAAGGGAACTATATGCCATATTGAGCACAGCTTGGGCATCAAAGCCCCAAACCTCACAGTGACACACTACCTCCAACGAGGCCACACCTCCCCCGATAGTGCCACTCACTCTGTATGGCCAAGCATTCAAACACATGACTCTATGGGGACCATTTCTAGTCAAAGCACTGTATGTGCTTTGTAAGCGGGGGTCAGCCAGGTTGGTGATAGCTTCGCCACAGTCGTGCTCTGCAAGCTGTGCACTGTGAAGAAGGCCATTTGGCTCAAGAACCAGAGAAGCTTCTGGTTGGCCAGTTTAAAGTCAAACATCAGTGTAGCACATGGCTCTGATGCCAAGGTCCTGTTCCCCAATTGGTTCTTGATCGATCAATAAAGATGCCAGGAGTCAATTGCTGGGTAGAAGGAAAGAGGCCGGATTTCTGAGGCCTCACAGGCAGGCTAATTGATGCAGGGGGAGGAGAGAGGTTTCGCCATGCTTTGGAGGTAGAAAAGGTGACTAGTTATGTGAGATCTCAGGCAGAGCGTCCATAGGCTGATTGCTTCCCCAGACGGGAGATTAGAAATGCAACTAAGCAGAGGGCAGTTTTGGAGTTGCTGAACAAGGAGAAGGTAACTGAGCAATTAATTGAGGGCAGATCTAGAATACTGAGCTGGGAGTGAAAAGAAGGGTGTGATATAGAGCCAATAAGACAGGTTGAAAAATAAGTGTGTGTGTGTGTGTGTGTGTGTGTGTGTGTGTGTGTGTGTGTGTGTGTGTGTGTCTTTAATCTGAGAATCCGAAGGAACCTGGGTGGGGTTGGTAGCATGGTCTGCCCAGAGTTTAAAGCAGGGTAGCAAAACTACACACTACAGTCTGTTACTGGGTTTTTTCTACCACAACGTCAAGAAGAGCATAAAAGGACAAGGTCAGTGAGGACAATTCATCAGAATGATTAACAAGATAAAATGTCACTGAAACTAGCTGAACCATACACCCGAACATTGCAAGGTAGACAGAATGCTTAGAAATGTTCACAGACAAAGTGGGTGAAAGTGATGCTGTCATTAACTGCTCCCTCCCACCAATATATAGCAGACATAATTCTCAGTGAGAGTGGACACCATGCCTGGGTGAAATTAGGATCCTACTCTTATTGTGGAAAAAAGCCAGATGCCATTCTCAAATTGACAATCTGAAAGGAGAAATGAACCCTGCCTGGTTGTGTTATAGAATTTCCCAGTGATATCCCTTGGGTACAACACAAATGCTTTGAATAATATTTCTAATCCTATGAGTTTGAAATGGAATCTAATCCTCCACCCACCTCATTTGGAGAACATGGATGGTAAGAGCATGGGATGTGACGTCACAATTTTGAGATGATGTTACATCACAATCGTGAGAGGAAGTTTTCCAGGGCGGAAGTGTTCCATGAAAACAAATTTCCTCAGCACTCAGGAGGGCAGGCCATTGGCCCAGAGTCAATTCAGATCCCACTCTAACAAGGATGTCCAGCAGATCTTTACTGAGCCTGCATACAAGCCATCTCTCAGGTCACAGTAGAACCATATTCCTGGAAGATCTGCTTTTTTAAGTCTAAAATTTCCACAAACTATTCTAATCTTTTCCTTCCTCTCATAACACTAAGCTAACCTTTATATCCTCTCCCAGACAGGGAGGCCTTTTCTAATGAGTATCTCTCTCCTAAAGTGGTCCATTCTGTTTTGCAACCCCTAGACCTCTACCAATTTCCCTGATTATTTTAACCTCTGAAGATTGAATCTCATAAATTAATTTCTTTGGGTATCTAGTCATAAGATTGTTAATCTTTCCTTCTTTTCAGATACAGCCTCTATGGGGCTGCTACTCCCCATAGAGATGACATTGAATTCTCGAGTCTTTAGTCAAACCCTGAGTTATTTCTTCTTGGAAGTAGGCCCATTATTAAAGGTAGAATAAATCTGGGGACAATTTTGGACAGTAACACCCTAGTTGCCTCTGTGGATTTTGCTGTTTTGCACAGGAAAAAGTGCCTACTAGGACTGGGATATATTTGGAATTATGTCCACCAAGCAAGTGAGTGACACCCAATTTGCCAGTCTTCCTTAGGGTAAGTGTCCTACCTGAGTGCTTCTAATTGGAGACACTTGTGTGAGCAGTTATGGTCCTAATATTTGTTGCCTATTGGACTGTCTCTTTTAGGTCCTGCCCTTTTACCAAAATAATTGTGCTTTCCTGTCCAATAAGTCTGATCTAGGCACCTTATGCTTGCATTATTCGGGTTTGTGGAAGCAGCTACTCATTGGGTATTGGCCACCATCCTCCGGGATCCTGGCAACTTCTGATCTTAGAAGCAAAGGCCATTTCTTTTGAGGAATATTTGAGTCTCTTTGGAGTAAGCAAGAATTCCATCTGGATATCAGGTATTCTGTGTGAGCCAAGGCAGCTCTCTTGGCCTTCGAGTCAACCATCCTGCATCCCTTTGTAGTGGGATTGTTCCCTCTCTGATGCACAGAATATTGGATTACAGACACTCGAGGGAGGCAAAAGGACTCAAGAGTTTCTTGAGAATGTTTTATATGAGTCCCAGCTTTACTCAGGAGACCTCTTTCTTTCCAGGTAGCTAGGTGGGCATGGGGGATGAGGTAGGGTATTGGAATCTGTCTAAATGTTGGTTCTTTTCCATGGCTCTGTTCTGAGGCTTGCATGAGACCGATTAGCCAGCTAGTTGAACCCTTGAGTTTCTGGATCCTGACTCTAACACATCAAAGCTGTCTCATATCCTGCACATCAGATTCCTTACTTCACAAAGGAACTTCCATATACATTGGGAATCCGGGGCTGGGATAGCAGCAGTGCGCGCGGGGGGGCGGGGGGAGAGCAGGGGGCGAGTGGGAATAACAAACTAGGTTTTTCCAGGGGTTGATCTGAGAGGTCGGGACTGCCTTCACAGTTCTCCGGAAGAATCTCCTCAAAAGAGTAGAGAGGTCCCCCTTCCTCCTCTGGCAGATAAGCTGTCTGTGTTTTGTTTTTGACAACTCTTAAGAGTAACTTTTGATCCCTCCAACATGAGGGCCTGATTTATGGAGCCAGCTTGCTGTGTCAGTGAGGTTTAGTTTCCCTTGGCATTTAGAATGCCCCTATGTCATAAGGCACACAAACCACAAGAGGGCGCGCAAGAATAATCTTTTGGGTTTCCAGGGATCGGAAAAGGGATAGACGCATGTTTTGTAGCCTTCCAAGCCATCTTTGCAACCTGATCTAATTCCGTACCTAGGTATCCTACACATTGCGGAGCACAGTCTAAGAATTGAGCAACTACCCCTAGACCTACGTCAGTTACACACAGTTGGGACTAGACTGAGTAGCTAATCCTGAGGGAGGAGTCTCTGAGGATCACTTTATACCGTGTGAAAACAGCCTCCAGATCAGCTCCTCTTAAGACCCAAGAGTTTTCTCAAATTTTAATTATCCTTCCTTATCTCTATTCCTAGCTATTTTTAGTTTAGGCCGGTAGGGGGAGCTAGCTAATCTCTCTTCACGAGGACTGATGCCAGTGACCATCCAGGTTTCTGTGATCGATTTTACAGTCAACCTGCCACAAATTAGAAACATTTGAGTGGGGCCCAGCAACTAAAGATTGCCCTAATTGATTGCCCCTCCATGAGTGTGGGCCGCACCGTCCGGTAGCAGTCCAGATAAAAAGAGGGTGGCAGAAGGAAGACTGTTTCTTTGGCTGGCTCAGCTGTCCCCTCTGCTGCCAAGATGAGCTGTCCTGTTCTGTTCCCAATTCCTTGGCTGACACCAGCGTTTCCAGGCTTCCATCACTGACTAAGGGCCAGTGTCTCTCCGGAAACCAGGTCTTCAGCTTCAGATTGAGGCAGCAGAGGCAACCAGGCTTGGGGGCTTGGCCACCATGAGGCTGTCAGACTCCTCCGTGTAAAATGGCTGCTATGGGATGACTCCAGCTGCAAAGACATCTACATCAAAAGACCAGGAAACTCCCAGGTCCTAAGCCTCTCCTGTGTGAAACAACTGTTGTTACTGTCTTAATGGACTTTAATAATATTTAATGTAAATTTATGTATACATACACATATAGATATACATATAAATCCTATGCATATACACGAATATATACATTCTATATGCATACATTCATATACATTCTATCTGTTCTATTCCTATAGAGAACCCGACTAATACAGTTATCAAGTGGCTATAGGCATGATATACACAGAAATGAAAGATAAGGCACTGGAAAAAAAACCCACTGTTAATCAGAGGCAATTATGATTAACGGGATAAAGGTAAAAAACTCAATTTCATCAGGAGTAAAACTCACCAAGTCTCCCTGGAGCTGATATCAGTAATTAACCCTAAGAGCTCCTGGGCCTTGGCTCCAAGGGGTGATTTGCCAGCATGGGGCTTCTGTCTTACTCATTTTAACATCAGCATTATAGCTAAAATCTAAAGGAACCTCTTCTCCCTATCAAAGAGAAGGGAGAGATAAGACCATTCATCCTGAAGTGGCCGTGTTACCTAGAGCATGCTGGGAGAATTCCCCGATTCCATGATAGGGGAGGGGTGCTACCCATCTGTGGTCACACCTTCAAGTTCTTTCACTATTAGGCTTGGTCTGTACTGAACATAATTAGGTCCTGGAAAGACATCCTGGGTGACTCTCCCCAAATGGTCCTCTCTGGGTGTTCGAATCAGCCTCATTCTCTCCACCGATGAAAGAATTCAAAACTGCAGACTCTCATGCAACAAGCCACAACAGGCAGCAAACTTTACTCAAACCAAAGTGACCCACGAGTGAAGAAGACACCCTGAGCCCTTAACCAGGGACCCGGCTCCCACGTCGGCGCACTCGCTCTCTTCGGTTATATAACATCTTGGGAGCATGCAGACTCTGGTTTCCAGGAGGGATATCTGTATTCTGCACCTCGGCAATGTCCACATCAGCTGCACTGACGTAAAACCACTCCTCCGCTTTCAGAAGATGAGTGCGAAAGAAACCGTGCGCAGTGACTGGGATGCCTTGTTCATCTGAGGACCTCTAACGCCCTGGGAAACGCCCATTACACTTCTATCGTGAGTTCTTTATACTCTACCAGCACATCTGTCACACCAGCATAAACTAAGGGCAGTGCTCGAACCTGATACCTTTTATCTGAAGCAACTGAGTATTGAAGAAAACCATACATGGGTGTTATTTGAATTAATCTGTGGACTTCTCTGGAAATAGTATTAGCTAATAGCTCTAAGCTGGACTTGCAGCAAAAAAAAAAAATAAATAAAAAATAAAGGGAGGGAGGGAGACACAGAGAGGGGGGAGGGATTGAGAAACCAACCTCACAGCATCCCCAGAAGGGCTGAGTAAGTGTCTTTGGTTGTAGGTGATAGGGCCCCTCTTCTGTTTTAGATTGGTGAACTTCAGCAAAGAAAAGAATTCTAATGGGCCCACAGCCTCATGCACTCTGAGGCATGTTCACAACTGGCCTTGAACACTTCTGAATCAGTCTGGACTGGACATTCCTGGAAGTGGAAGGGGTAGCCTTGCTGTTAGAAAGAAAGAAACAGCCTTGCTTTTGTCTGAGGTTAACAAAGAATCTAAAGAATCCAGAAATTTGTCAACTTTACAATTTGTCTGTGGCTCCTTTCCCTGTCTACCTGTCAGAAATCCTTCTAACTGCTTGCTTGTCACCAGGTCAGTGTGAATCAAAATTCCCTTCACAGGCTAAAGGCCTGGCCACTGTGACCCTGCATGAACCTCCCAGGCTCAGTCCTGCACCAGTGTGAACAAGCACTGGCCTCCCAGGCTCAGTTCTGCATCAGTGTGAACATGCACTGGCCTCCCAGGCTCAGTTCTGCATCAGTGTGAACATGCACTGGCCTCCCAGGCTCAGTCCTGCACCAGTGTGAACAAGCACTGGCCTCCCAGGCTCAGTTCTGCATCAGTATGAACAAGCACTGGCCTCCCAGGCTCAGTTCTGCATCAGTGTGAACATACACTGGCCTCCCAGGCTCAGTTCTGCATCAGTGTGAACAAGCACTGGCCTCCCAGGCTCAGTCCTGCACCAGTGTGAACAAGCACTGGCCTCCCAGGCTCAGTGTCTGTACAGTGTGATCCCTCCTGAACTACCAAGCAAAGTTCTAGTGACTGCACACAAGTGTTGCACGCCATGCTCAGTGTCAGCTGTGACTGCAGGGATTCAAGGGCTTGGTGCTGAGTCACTCACTGATAACACCGCAAGGCCTCCAAGGTAGTGTGGGTTCCTTGTAAACCTCCAGGGCATCCCAATCCCTTGTTGATTCACTTTGACAACCCCTGGCCTCTGAGCTCAGTATGGGGACAATGCGAACCCACCCAGGAGTCCCCAGCTCTGTGTGAGATCACCATAAGCCCGAATTGACCTCTTAGGCTCAGTGCCCTTGCACCTCCAGAATCAGTTCCAGGTCACTAGGATTCGGCGTGGCCTCTCGGGCTCAGTTGTGAATCATGTAAGTCTGTATGGCTTCCCAGGCTGTACTAATTACTCTTCTGTTGCGCTGACAACATACCATTTCCAACGTAACTTAGAGGAGGACGGGTATATTTGTCTTGATGATTCCAGAGGAACCATGGCAGGTAGGTATGAAAACTACAGCAGGAAGCTGGATGCTCACATCCTTAGCTGCAAACAGGAAGCAGAGAGCAACCCGGAAGCAGGGTAGGGCTACAGAATCCCGTCCCCCAGTGTTCTACCTCCTCCAATAAGGTTCCACCTCCGAGGCCTCCCCAAACCACACCACACACTGACTATTCCCCGTTCCAATTCTGAAGTGTGGTAGACATTTCTCCTTCAAAACACCACCCAGATGCAGGAACCATTCATTGTGAAGTATTGTGGCCTCTAAATGCAATGTCAGATTACTAAGAACCCGTGGGTACCCCCAGGCTCTCTGCCAGTTCACTGTGCTATGTGACCTCCCGGGCTCAATGCCCGCTGCCAGCGAACCTCATTGTCTCCAGGTACGGTGCCATGGCATTGTAAAGCCACGTGGTCTCTCAGGCTCGGTGTCAACTCACTGGAAAGCGGATTGTTCTGCCGGGCTGTGTTTGCTCGCTGTGCGCTGGAACTGATCTCCCAGTCGCAATGTGGTATCCGAGTGAGCCTATATCACTTCCCAGGCTCACAAGCTATGGTCAGGGTCACTGCGCGCTCAGCTACGTACAGTTCCCAGGATCAGTTCCAGGTCACTGGGAACCTCCTAACCCTCCCACATTCACGGTGAGACTGCTCCATACAGTGGGCCCTCCAGGGACACTGCTGGGCACTGTGAAGCCATGTTGTCCCCTCTGGCTCGTTGCCATATGACTGAATCGGTGTGACCTCTCGAAGCCCAGTGAGGGATCACTGTGAACGCGACGATTCTCCCAGGCTCAGTGACTGTGTTCCCAGTTAACTGCGAGCCTGCAGACTCCTCCCAGGCAGAGTTCAGGGTCAATGTGAGCCCCACTTGATATCACGGTTTCTACGTGGGGTCACTGCTAACTCACATGACTTTCCAGGCTCAGTCCAAGGTCACTGTGAATATTTTAGAATATCTATTGCAATTTCAACAAACAACCAAAAAAACGGAGCTGGAGAGATAGCTCAGCAGTTAAGAGTACTGACTACTCTTCCAGAGGTCCTGAGTTTCTTGCACTTCCAAATGAAATTAAGTTCGCTTCCATTTCTGTGAAGAATTGCATTGAAATTTTGATGAGTATTGCACTGAATCTAAAAATTGCTTTTGGGACGATCGCCTCAAACATTGATCTAAGAGCAGAAGAGCTCTTCCATGCCTGGTATCTTCGATCTCTTCCCCTCCCCTCCCCACTTAGGTCTTCAAGTTTTTGTTACACAGATCTTTTACTTTCTTTATTGAAATATGGGGGTTTTTAGGCTACCGTAAATGGGATTATTTCCCTGATTTATCTCTTAGTGCATTTGATTTGTTGTATAGCAAAGCGGCTGATATTTGTGTGTTAATTTCTATCCTGTTACTTTGCTGGATTTTTTTTTTCTAGGCTGTATTTATTAATTATAGGAGTTTTCTGCTCGAGTCTCTAGGATACTTTTACTTTTCTAATTTGTATCCCCATTATCTCCTTCTTTTGTCTTATTCCTCTGGCTAACACTGCAAGTACCATATTGAACAGGGAGGTGGGGAGAGGGGAGACATCCTTGTCTCATACTTGACTTTAGTGAAAATTCATGGAGGCTTTCTCCATTTAACATGATGTGAGTCGTGTCCTTGTCCTTGTTATCTGGATTTTGTCAAAAGGCTTGTGTACATCCATCGAAATGACTCTGGTTTCTGCTCTTGAATCTGCTTATGAACTAAATTACATTTAGTGATTTATGAATGTTGAACCATCCTTGTATCTCTGGTATGAAGCCAATTTGATCATGGTGTTTAATCTTTTTGACATGCTCTTTAGAGAGATTTGCCTATAAGCTTCTTTTTTTCTTCCTTTCTTTCTCTTCCCTCTCTCTCTCTCTCTCTCTCTCTCTCTCTCTCTCTCTCTCTCTCACACACACACACACACACACACACACACTTTTGTCTGGTTTTGAGATCAGGATAATACTACTACTTTGTAAAGAGCATTTCCTCCCTTTCTGTTTTATAGACTAATCTCAGGAGCACTGGGACAGTCTTTGGTGGTCTGGTAGAATTCTTCCCTGTGGAGATCTGACCCTGGGATTTTTGGGTTCGGAGATTTTAATTACTTCTGTTTCACCAGTTGGCAGGGGATTTACATAAATGACTTTCCTCAATATATCTAGAAGGCCATCCATTTCCTTTAGATTTTTCCAGTCTACTATAATATAATTATTAAAATATGTTCCTGCAATTCTCCGAATTTCCTGTGTCTATTACATTATTTCTCTTTTTATCCCTAATTTTATTAATTTTGGTCTTCTCTGTGTATATTTTGTTTAATTTGACTGAAAGTTTGTCAATCTTGCTGATTTTGTTTTTCATAATTGCTGGGGTTTTAACTCGGCCTAAAGCAAATATTTAATACTTTCCAGACAAATTAATGTTGGTTTTTTTGGTTTTATTTTATATTTCTGATATTATAATACAATTACATTATTTTCCTACTCCTTTCTAGCCTCTAAACCACAGGTTCTCAACCTGTGGGTCTCAACTCCTTTGGGGATCAAATGACCCTTTCACAGGGGTTGCCTAACACCATCAGAAAACAGGGATAATTACATTACAATTCACGACAGTGACAAAGTTATAGTTACAAAGTACAACAAGAATGTTGTGGTTGGGGTCACCACAACATAAGGAACTGTATGAAAGGGTCACAGCATTGAGAAGGTTGAAAGCCACCGCTCTAAACACTGGCATATAAGCCTTCTTGTTCTTTCAAATTTATGGTCTTTTTTCTTACTAATTGTTGTTGCATGCATATATGTATGGGTATATATACATATGTGTCTACAATATGTGTATTTAGGAATATACAACCAACTCAGTCTGTATAATATTACTTGCATGTATGTGCTCAGGGCTATTTGGGGTCGGATAACCGATTGGTATGCTTTCCCCTGGGGAAGACTATTTCTCCAACTCTCAGCATTCCTTAGTTGCCTGGAGTTCTTAGTGTATAGTTGAGGCCTGAAGTCTTTCCACTGTCCTTGTCAGCACGTCTATTGCTGTCTTTGTTTGGCTTGTCTTAGGCGTCATATGGTTAAGACTTAATGGGAGTAGCTTCCAACATGACTAGGAGGCCATACCTCACAGCAAACTCCCCAACCCCCTGGCTCTTAACCATTGTTTCTCCGTACTGTTCCATAGTGTCCCCTTTGATGCAAGAACCATTTTGCAGATATATCCATTGGACTGGGCTCCACAGCTCTACACTTGATTGGTCATGGTTTTCTGTGATGGTCTCCATCTGTTGCAAAGAGAAGTTTCTCTGATGAAGGGTAAAGACTACACTTATCTGTTGATATAGAAACAATAAGTATAACATGTAGTTAGGTAAGTGTGGCTATTGCTTCACTAGCCCTGGGTGTTTGTCTAGGTTTCCAGTACCAGGAATAATTTCCCTCTTGTTGAGTGGGCCTTAAGTCCAATTAGAGAGACCTATGAGGACTACAGAGGTGTTCTGGGTCTTCTGGGTGAAAGGGTAGACCAGAAGTCTCATCACCGATAGGAAACAGCAAAGACAATACATACAAAGTCCTTACCCTGCAAGAGGTAAGGTTTGTAATGAACTTACTAACCCAGTGGAGATCTCTGCAGGAAAGACAGCACAAAAGCTGAGAATCACGGTCCCTTCCGTGCCAATCTATGTCCCTTCCAAATCAATCTGCCCAGGAGAGAGCAGTAGAAACTGTCAGAAGCACTGCTACACACACACACACACACACACACACACACACACACACACACACACACATACACACACACCAGAATAAGTCATAGTAGAGTTCAAGGTCCATAGGAAACACCAGCAAAGACTTTCAACCCCCCTCCCACACATGCCAGAACCCAAGAACACTGAGGCTTCAGAGACCAAAGCCCCCCTTCATTCATAACACCCCTGCTCTCATACACCACAGGGAGCCCAAGGCAGCCAGAGAAATCTAAGAGCTCCACTTTTCAACACCAGCAAGTGGCTGCACACATGTTTTTACTTTATACTTTCTAGCATTTAATTTCATATTCTTGCTTATATGTCTCATGGTGGTTTGGCTTTTGTTTGCATGCTGCTCAGTTGGATTTCGGGGCCATTGTTTAGGGCCCAGTTTATTCCAAAGCACATCTAGGGTACTTCTCCCAATTATTCCTGTGTTTCTCTCTCTTCCATTCTTATCCTCTTCTCCTTTTTACTTCTTAGTAATAGCATTCGGTAGATTTAAAAGTCTCTAAAATCTGGGGATACTAGAAAAATTACAACTTTCCCCATCCCATTTTCTTTATTTTCAATCTAATACTTAATCTGCATCTATGAGCTCCCTACCTGTAATCTTATTAACTAAAATCTGAGCATACATCATAGTGTTTGGGGTTGTTTATTCTCCAACAGCTATGGAAATCAAAGAGGCCACTGTTATTGGTCCACTAGTAAAACATTTGCATAATGGTGATATCTAGCAACTATAGTTTCTCTCAAAGTTAGTATTCTACTCAGAGAAAATAGAGAGTTTGAACTCAGCGCCCTGAGTTCCTACGCTGGGAAACTATTTTCTGAACCACACACTGTATCACATCCAGGTCCCACATGAACATCAGAAATACTTAAAGTGACTAGACTATAGAAGAACCTCCCCACATCAAATTATAATTAAAGCAATCACCATCCAGAACAAAGAAGGTACTTTGAAAGTGGCAAGAGAGAAACACCAAGTCATATATAAAGAGAGGCCTGGCAGAATAACAACGGGTTAGCCAACAGACACTTCAAATTCTGGGAGGGTCTGAATAGGTGTATTTCAAATTTAGGAAGATAACCACGGACAGCCCAGACTACTGTTCCCACCAAAGCTGTCTGTGATGATTGAAGGAAAAAATAAAAACAGGTTAAAATAATTTGTGAGCACCAAGCCATTGCTACAGAAAATACTTGGGGGTAAAAAATCCAGTGGATTAAAGAGAAAATCAAATAATCCCTGAGGCCACAGGTGAGAACAAAGCACACTAAGATAATGGTTAATCAAGAGAGGGAAGGGGGGAGGAGACACTACACACTAAACGCACCATAAAATGACAGGAATCAAAACAAATGTTTCCATAGCAACCCTGAATCCTGACAGCCTCCGTTCCTCAATCACAAGACACAGACTAGCAGATTGAATCCAAAATCGAGAATAGTCTATTTGCTGTTTCCAAGAAATGTGTCTCAAACAGAGAGAGGACAGATATCACCTCAGGGTAAACAGGTGGGGAAGGACGCTCTGAGCACCTGGGTGGGAAGCCACCATCCTAGCATTTGACAAAACAGTCTTCAAACTAAAATCAAGTGAGAAGAGATCCAGGCAGTCACGTTGGTTAATGGAACAGTTCATCAGAAGCACCAGGAGATACATTAATTAGACTCGGTGGGTCTGGTTTTTTATTGTTGTTGTTGTTTGGTTTTGTTTTGTTTTGTTTTGTTTTTGTAAGGAGAGGGCATACAGGTGAGAAGGGAATGTACTGGGGGCCTTTGGGTAGAACTGGATCAGGACCTGGTGGATCTGATCAAAACACACTGTGTAAATGTGTGAAGTTGTCTAAGAATAAATAAAAATATTATCTTTAAAACTATACTTTCACTTGGTGTAACATAATGGTGAAGTCCTGTGATGGACACTCAGATTAACCCTTTGCTGACCTGGCGAACAGAGCCTAAAAAGGAACTTTTTACCCCACCCCACCCCCACCCAGCCCCTCAGCCACAGACAACAAGAATGATCAGAGACTTCCTTCCATCACCTGGAAATCACAAAACAACCCTCGCTTCACTGGAATTTATGAAACAAAAGTAACATTCTACCCAAGTGCTTAACAAGCTTTATCCCTCCTCGCATCTAATTTTAGTAAGTTGAATTTTTGCAAAAATTACAGAAGTAGTAAAAATTGGCCAGGAGCCTTACAATCTGATGAGGTACCTTGTTGAGGAAAATAATTCTTCCAGTCATTTAAGAAGATACAAAGGCTACAAAACCTGGTCTGGGCCTGGAAGAAAACATAGGAAATTTGCCTTAGACCATGAAAAGATTGTACCTCATTGAAAGGAGGCATCTAAACAGTGACTAGAGCAAAGAAGTAAATACATCACTTGGTGTTTTCTTCTGGCGTTGAACTCTATTACATCCTGTGAACACTCCAGACCTGCAAAAACCCACACACACTGACGATGTAACATTCCGTGTAACATCACAAACATCTTCTGCCTGCTTCCAGAGAGAGAGTCACAATTGCTAGGCAGGGAACAGAGAGCTGCTGGGGAAATTCGAATTGCCACATCTGATTCTAGTCAGAACCTGCTGTCCTTGGGGAAGCCCATAGCCATGCATGACTCCAGTAGCTGCAGGCAGCCAGAGTCTCTTCAGCCCTGGAGTTGACCAATTTGTTCCTTTTTGGCTCCCTGTGTGTATGGTGGAAGAGAGCACAGTAGCTATCGAAATGCTTGGGCACAGAGCCCTCCACATGAGGGCTCACAGAGTACTAAATTGCCACCATTTCCCCACAATGCTGGTCTTATTGTGAACATACATAAAAGGAAGAACCTACAGGAAGCTGTGGTCTAGGATGCTTCCTGTGTGCCTATCTCCATCAGCCAAATGAACCGATCAACTGTCAGTTCTGCTCTGCCTTTCCTGGTTAGCCACTGGCTTCCTAAAAAGCCTTGAGTAAGCACTAACAGAAATGTCTCTCTGTACTTAGGAGGGTGGTCCAAAGAAAGGGAAGTCCAGATCTGACACACGGACACCAGAAAAGATTGAAGAGTGTCCTGCTGTTGAACAAGTTTAAGAAAGGTCGAGGAGACTTAGGAAACCCAAAACAGCTAGCCTAATTTTCTACCACTGCTCTCCCGACCTGAGCTTTTTCTTAGCACATCAGCAAACAAACCTTGCCTGGTCTCAACCTCCACCATCATGCACCTGCACATACACCAGTCGCTGAGTGTAAGTGACCATCCAAGCTCCAACAGTAACAGACCCACCAGAATGCAAAAGGGATCAAGCACAGGTGTGCAGGTAAAGCTGACGGGCACCAAGGAGGCTGCCGAGGGAGAAAAGGCACTTGTACCTCACAGGCTTTTCCTGCAGTTGTCTGCAAGGCCCATAGCTTGCAGCAGCAGACTCAGCAGCACTCCACACTGAGAGACTCTTCTCCCTGGTCTCTTTCGGAATCTCGTGGCTATTGAATTTCGGGGACATCAACTTGGCAGATGACTTTTAGTGACAGAGGGGACCTAGAACAGTTGTGGCTGAGGATGTGTTTGTAGGAAACCCTTCACGCTTGAGAAAGGATGGTGTGTTTCTGATCCCAGCGAGATTTTTTTTTTTTGTAGAGAAAAAGGGTTGAGAAGGCATGAAGCTGTATGTGACATTTTGTAATTACACTCCTGAGTGACTTTAACACACGATTGTGTTTAATTACAGCAGAAATTGTAGCCACTAATGTTGAACTCTTTTTTTTTTAAACAAACAGGTCAGAGTAATGTATTCATCCATTCATAAGGGATGTATTCATCCATTCATAAGGAATCCATTCATTCATAGGGAATGCATAGGTATACAATTGGGGACTGTGTCAAAATGGAATTAAACTTGATCACCCCTAAACAAGACTCGAAATTCCATGCACAGATAAATGAGCCTTTATCTAGAGTAGACCCTCCATCGGAAATGTGCATCAGAGTTCTATAGGTTTCCCAGTAAATTACCTATGACTTTGAAGGGTAAGGACATCTCAAAGCACACGCTTCTCCTAGAATCTCTAAACGGGAGTTCATTCTAAAAATATGAAGGGCCAAATCCTGAAATTTTAAAGCAACTTTTAAAGAAAATAAAAGGTGGTTGCAAGATAATGTTGGAGAGTTTAGAGGTAGGAACGAGCTCTGGCCAAGGTTAACTAGCTTGAACATGTGTATAGGAGTTTCCTAGGTCTACTGTAGAAAAGTATCACCAAGTGGGTATCTCCAATCAATAGAAATTTATTTCCTTCCAATCTAAGGGCCAGGGTTCTAAATCCAGACGTTGGCAGGGAGTCTCCCCTCATAGGGCCTGGGGAGAAGCCTTCCATAACTTTCAGATTCTAGGGACTCCTGGTGCCACTTGGCTGCAGCTGCAACTCTCCAGTTGCTGTCTTCATCATCGTGTGCCTTTTCTTCTGTGACCATGCCTTCTCTTTTCTCGTGAGGACACTTGTCAGTAGGTTTATTTAGAGCACATTCTAATCCAGAAGCTTCTTCACTCTATTACATCAATAAAGGGCTATTTTCCAAGTAATGTCAGATTCCCATGTTCTAGGGTGAAGGGCATGATCTACCACTCAACTCTCAACAATAAAATAAGGATGGAAAGACAGCAGGACAGGAGGTCCCCATAGCCGTGTGACCTCTGCTTTTCTGCTTGCATTTGATCTGTCATCAAAGCCTATATTTCGAAAGAAGTCATCAAAATTCACTTCTGCTAATAATTCCCAAAATTAAAATGTGCTTTCCCAAACAACCACAGATAAGGAGTCATTATTTACAACATTTTCCCTAGAGCCTGTCTCCTGTGTGCTACCTTAGTGCCCATCAATATTACAGCCTTTTGAGGTAACAGGCTTGGCAGATGCTTCAAGTCCTTTCTTGAATCCCTAGCCATGTACTCCTCCTCCCACTCAAAACTCATATTCCCCATTGCTTAATGCTCAGTTCTTAGACTCATACAATGCTCTTGTGTCTGTGTCTTACGTTCTTGTGAGAAATCCACCAAAGCATTCAAGGCAATGGACACTGCCAAGCCCCCTGCCCTAAAAAAATACTAGCACAATAGGGGAGCTTAAAATATTACTTTAAAAAACTATCTGGTCAAGCCCATTATTATGGTGGACATAAAAATGCCTCAAATCGGTTTAAAAAAAAAAAGAATGCCAATACTGCTTTCTTCCACTTGACCAGTCTTTGTATCTCGGAGATGCATGCAGAATTTAACATCTTAGCCTTATCAAATGACAGGGAAAGAACAGAAAGGCATCAAAATGACAAAACTTTTTGTAAAGTTAAGGTGGTGGTATTAACACCATGAGGTCATTGGGTGGCAAAGCAAAATGATCAAAAACAAAAAACAAAAAACAAAAAGTAAGAATGCATTCCATCAGTAGAGTATTTTTTTCCTACCATGCAAAAGTCCCTAAGTTCATCCCTGGCATAACATAAGAAAAAAGAAAAAGACCTAGGTGGGTTTATGAGGAATGCTACAATTTGGATCGAGCATTGCTTGAGAAGATCTCCCAAAGTTTTTTTGTGCTGATTATAAATCCTGCTTGAGGTAATATTGACAAGTTAGTATATGTGCTGTGTGGGGTCTCTGTAAACTCCACAGCCAGCAGAACATTGATCCACACCAGGTAAGAAGAAAGACCTGCTTAGCACGGTTCCACAGCCAGCGTTGGTTCAAACTTCAAGAGTCTGGTAGTTTATTTCAGGGATATTTAAGCTTAGCACCATTTGAAAGGAAAAATAAGTTTCTTGGTATATATTAAGTTTCTTGGTGATAATTAAATCAATCCCATGGGTACAGCGAAGCTTAACCCGTGATTACATTGAAACTCTTTGCAAAGCGCTAGTGACCTCTTCCATAAAGGTTGGTTCTGTAGATTGACTGAGAAATAATATTCAAGATAATCGTTTGAGGAGGCTGACTGAGATAAGCATGGGAGTCTGGGGGAGGCCATCGAGGTAATACAAATGCTACCATACTGTTAATCACATCTATCCCCAGCCTTCTGAGCAGAAAACAGGTCATACATCTCTTCCTTTGAAGACACAATCCCACACATGTAACACTCTTGTTTTCCCAGTGCGTATCTGTGAGCACAAGAACCCTGTGTCTCCTATAGTAGAAGTACTAGGAAGTGGTGTCTGGCGCAGACTGGCTGAGTTATGGGGCTTTGTCTTGACAAGGGGTGAGTGCTGGTCTCACAGGAGAATTAGATCTCAAGAGGTAGATTCCTCTATGAAGTGAGGAGAGTAAAATGCCTACTTTGCAAGAGCAAGGGCCTAGGTTTAATACTCAGAGTCTGATCCACATTTTATATATATTTTTATATCTTGAAATTATAATGTAATCCCATCATTTCTCCTTCATCTTTTCTCCATCTAACCCTTCCCATACAACCCATTGTGTTCTCCCGAATTCACAGCCTCTCTTTCTTTTATTGTCATTGCGTGTGTGCGTGCGTGCGTGCATTCCCGAATGCATAAATGCAACCTTCTCGGCCTCTTCAATGTTACCCATCTGTATATGATCTCAGAGATGAACATTTTTTACTGGATAACCAATCAGGGCAGGGGAAGGTGCTATGAGATTCTCCTAGAAAGGTCAGAGAGGCTCTTCCCATAAAGTCTCATCAATATAGCTGCTTAAACAGGACCGAAACAATGCTAACAGCAATGGATATGCTAACATGCAAGGGTAAAAAGCCTTGTGGTCTCAAGCCAAACCATGAACTTTGGGTAACTGTGGAACGCTGACAGTAGAAGAAATGGTCTTCCCTAGGGATGAGACTCAACTTTTTAGAAAAAAAAAAGAGATAGGTGTAGTGTTGTACTTATCATATGAGCTCAGAACTAAGGAAAAGAGACAGGTTAGTCTCTGTGCTCACTGGCCAGCCAACCTGACCCACTTGGCAAGCACAGGGTAGATAGATCCTATCTCAAAACAATAAAATAAGGTAAAACTTTAAAAGGATAATGATATCTGATGAACAAACTCTAATATTGTCTGGCCTTCTGGTCTACACAAACACACCGGGACACATGGACATACACACACACACACACACACACACACACACACACACACACACACATGAATATGACCCCTAATGCACATGGACAGCATCCAGCACCCTTTCCATTCTCTACCAAGTTATGACAGACTCAAGGAGCCCTTAATAGAATGCCGGTTTGTTTGGATCTTCCATAACTGGATTTACCAAACACAAAACCTTTTTATAAAGTATCCACCCTCGGGTGCATTGTTATAGCAATAGAAAATGAAGCAACCCCGGGTAATTTGTGTGGTAAAGATAAATTAAGAAGAGTAAAGGCTATGGGAGAGAAGCCAGGTAAGAGGCTACTGAAATCATCTCGGGGATAGGCAGAGGTCTGAGCAATGCTAATGTCAATGGGGAGAAGAGCATAAACTATGAAGAAAGGGAAAGGCTACAGTGTGTGCGGAGACTCTTTGCCTAGCTTCCGGGGTCTCTGACAATTTGATGCTGCTTTGAGATTGTCAGTCACCCTCCAACCCTGACCAAAGGAGTTCTCAGTAGTAACTGCACCCAGGGTAAGCAAGAATCGAAGGGTCGAGTGCCAGAAAAGAACACCTGTGCTACATTGACAAATTACTTAAGTGACACAGAGATGCAGATGCTTGGGGAGTTCAGGGCAGCTGAGCCTTTGGGGACTCTAATGTGCCAAATGTAAAGATGAAGGGGTTCATCTAAAAAAAAAAACCCTAGAGCTCAGGCTATGGTCACAGACTCTGCTTCACCTCTCATGGTCACATGTATGGAGAGTTTGTCACTAGGCATCAGTGTTGGCCTTCAAGGCTTGAGACCTACATTGCATTTTGAGGCCTTGAGCTGAGCAGCTTTTAGACCTGTAACCTTCTCAGAGCTGGTGAAGGAAAAGCTTGTCATACTTCTTGAGAGTGACCTAGCTATGTCTTATGGGAGCGATGGACAGCATTTAGGTATGAAAAAAATGTATTCTAAAAGGAAAATGTGTAAAATTTGTTTGTGGGGTGGTAGGTATTGATGGGTTAAAGCTTGCATGGAAATCACTGGAAGATTAATGATAAAGCTATTTGATAAGATAATAGCTTGGAGTACACTATCTCCTTAACTCTGGCTTGTGTCTACTACGTAATGTTGATGGCATTCAGATCTCATAATTGAATAGAAGCTGAAGAGACACCATGGGAAATCCCCAAGGGTGACCCTGAAAGACTTCAGCTATGAAAAAGATGAACCAAGAACCACAAATTAACCTTTGAACAATGCTAGCAGAGGGCAGGAAAGGGAAAAAAGAGGTACAAGATAAGAATATTTTATTCTTTACGATTAATAAACAATAGAGCTGTTCATAGACACCTCTGAACACTACCAGTCAATAGTAATTCTGACTGTTCCTGAGACACAGAATGACCCTCCCTAATCAGATGACACAATGAGACTTGTGCTAGTTCATTCTCTTGTCAGTTTGACATAGGCTAATGTGATCTAGGAAGACGGGACCTCAACTGAGAAAATGCCCCCATCAGGCCGGCCTGTGGGCAAGTCTATGGGACATTTTTCTTAATTGACGATTGCTGTGGGCGGTCCCTCTCACTCTGGGCAGTGCACCACCCCTAGGCAGGCAGTCCCAGATTGTGTAAGAAAGCAAGCTGAGCAAACCCTAGGGAGCAGGCCCGGAAGCGATGTTCCTCCACAGTTTTGCTTCAGTTCTTGCCTCCTTCAGTTCTTGCCTCTTGACTCCTGCTGAAACTCCTGCCCTGGCATCCCTCGGTGATGGATTGTGACAAGCGGCAGGGGTGGGGTGGGTATTGTAGTTGACATAAACCCTTTCATCCCAAGTTGCTTTTGGTCATGGAGGTTTATCATACCAATAGAGAGCAAACTAAGACAGATTTCCCCTCCCACAGATGTGTATGCACACATTGCTCTGCGTGTTTCATAAGTTCTCTTGGCTCAACGGGAAGTCCTTGAAAGCAATCCAGAATTATCATAGAAACCCACAGAGCCATAGAGTGAAACATATACTCTGAGAACACTCAGAGGGTACAGTTCTCCACAGTGCTTTTGACCATGCCTCTCCGTAGCTCTAAACTGCTCTTCTTTCTCCTTCCAGCCCTCCGTAACCACACCCACTACCAACCCCTTCCAAATCTTTGATAATAACCCTACCCTGAAATATCTTATCTTCCCAGGGTTTATCATGAGGACTCCTTCCTTTTCAGAGCATACATTAAAAAGTACACGTTCTTAGTTTTGATATGTGTTGATGCCATTTTCATTCAATTACCCTTCCCTGTATATGCAAAGATGTTTTAAAAATACCTACTTCAAACCAGCAAATTCCCTGAAATTTGCTTGTTTCCTCTACTTAGCTGGTGCTTCATGTGTATTATACAGCATGGGCCTCATCTTGGCCACTTTAGGAAGAGAGTTCTAGGAATTTATTCCCAAAATAGCTCTGGGGAGAGAAATGGGAACAAGTAGGAAAAATAAAACAAAACAAAACAAAAACAAAAACCAGACCGAATCTCTTTAACGCAGTAGTATAATTAGCTGAAATGCATACACCTAATTTGTATTTGGATGTCCTCACATAGAAACTGCAGCTTGTAGATTCTTTCTCTTTGTCCCATGACAGATCTCTGAGGTTGTCTCAGAAGAGATGCCGAACTGAGAGAGGACAAAGAGCACGACAGGTTCCAGAAGGGACAGCAACACACAGAGAGTGCTTGCTTCCTACATAAACGGAATAAAGAGTTTGGAAAATCTAGATGACCCTAGTGTCTGACCAAATGACAACAACAAAAATCCATAAAGGTAATTCCTTTCAATACATAAAGACACAAGTGATGGAGATCACCTTAACTAAAGCTACCACAGAATGACAGTGGACACCGATGAGATTCAGTGACTCCATCGTCTATGTAGTCTTGATGCACAAGTGTAGTGCACATCAACAGAGAACACATTGTAATGTTTTTCAGTAGCTAGGAGGCAGGGATGTCTCCTTGACAAGGACAAAAACAATTGGTAAACTCTGGAATGGTGCCTAGATTCTGTGTGAGGACCAGTCATCTATCACAAGCATTTGTTAAGAGAACACAACATCCAGATTCCCTAGCCTCATACTCATGAACCTAAACATAATCTGGGGATAAAAGTTAGATCTACCAATTATTAAAAGCTCACAAGGCGTTAGCAGGATACAATACTCAGAAGTCTGTAAAAGGTCACTCAACCAGATAACCATGGGTTAGGTCTTCTGGGATAAGACAATTTGAATTTAATGTCTATGATCTGACAACTGTGCTACTTTAGGAGAATACTGGACCTGGCTAAACTTCAGTTTTCTTATCTGTAGTATAAAGATATTAATGACTACTGCCTCCCATGCTTGTTATAAGAATCAAGTTAAAAAGGCTCACAAAGAGGGATGGCTCAGTGGTTAATGCACTGGCTGCTCTTGCAGAGGACAAGAAATCAATTCCAAACACCCACATGACAGCTTACAACCATCCAAGTACAGTTTCAGGGGACACACACATAGACATATAAACAGACAAAACATCAATGAACATAAAATAAAAAATAAATATTTTTTTTAAAAAAAATGGCACACAGAGAACTGGTTAAGAACACACGGGTTTGTGGTACATAGAGCACTATTATTTAAACACGTTATTTCATTTAATTGTAAAACAAAGTAAAGCAGAGTAATTTAGATTCTTATATAAGAGCATGCCTCGGGAGAATTGGGAATGTGCACTACATAGGACCTGAAATACCTGAAGAGGGCACACAAAGCTGCAGAATGCCTGTATCCTTCTGATTAAGGCACAGTAGCCTTGTTGGACAGCTATTTGTCACATGGAAAAGTATTCCGCTTGCTTTCTGTTGCTGTGATGGAACCCTGACCAAAACCTACTTGGGGAGGAAAGAGTTCCCAGCACGAAGGGAAAGTAGGACAACTACTGGAATGGAGACTATGGAGGAACACTGCCTACCGCCTTGCTTTTCTTGGCTTGCTCAGGCTGCTTTTTTATACAACCCAGGCTCACAACCTACGATAGGCTAGATCCTCCCACATCAATCATTACTTAAGAAAATCCCTCACAGTCATGCCTACAAGCCAGTCAATGAAGGCAATTCCTTAACTAAGGTACACTCTTCCAAGGTGACACTGGTTTGTGTCATGTTGACAAGAATGAACCAGCACAATGGACTCCTTGTCACTTTGACATGTAAACACATTCTGTTAAACCATAAAATGCTTGTGTTGCTTAGTTCCCAAATCTCTTGTTAATACCATAGTATAAAGCACAGACTACTTTTTAAGACCCCCCACCACCTTTTAATTCCAACTCCTGTATTCACGTTCTCTGTAGATATTCAAAGTCTCATTAACTTGGAATACTGTACAATTAAAAATAATTTGTATACTTTCTTACTCCACAAAAAGATAAACCAGGAAAAACACGCACGTATGCACACACACACACACACACACACACACACACACGCAAAATCATATCACATAAACAAAACCAAAGTCCAGCATTGTAGCTCTGTATCTTATAGCTCAGTGTCTGACACTTGGACTCACTTATGATCTTCTCGGCTTCAAAACATTTGAAAATCTTCTGCCATCTTGTCTTGTAGACTCAGGCCAGCTCTATGCCATACCTGCTACTGTCCTTGGACATCTCCAATATTTTGGAATTTTCACTCCAAGCGAGATATGGGCATATTCACCAATGGCCTCTCCTATTTTCTCATGGCACCAAGTTTCAGACTCTTTTCATGACCCTTTAGCATTGCAGCTTTTGGACCTCAAAACATAGTAGCATGTGGGACGTTCTTACACATTACCAAGTACAGCCGTCAACTTGAGGTACAGCCTCATCCCCCTTAAGCTACAGCTTCTGGGTGATGACTCAGAGGAAATATTCTTTCAGGATATTTCATTTCAGTGATGCTGGTCTCTGATTAATGGCAGCTGATATTTTAGCCACAGCAAACTAATCATCAATTATCTCAGTAAACAAATATTTCGCCTCAGTGGGCCTGGTCCCTTGTTAATCACAGGTGATTCTTCAGCTACAGCTGAGAGAATCCCACAAAGTCGTAATTGAAAAAACAGTCACTCAATGGTTGGAGATGGATGGATGGATGGTCCAGTAATCAAGACTATTTGTTGCTCTTGCAGAGGACTCAAGTTCAACTCCCAATACCCACATAGTGATTCACAACCATACATAACTCCAGCCAATGCTGTCTTATGAACACCAAGCATACCTGTGGTACAAACATACATGCAGACAAAATACACAAAAAATGAAATGAATAAATCTTTACAAATAAATCATTTTAAAAAATTCAGACACATGGCCCAGATAGAGTCTTTTATGTTGGACTCTCAAACTTCCTTCTGGGATTCTGCAAGCCAAAGCTATATTGTCATATTTCTCTATGCCTGAATTTCCAAATTTCTGTAGTATCTTAGCAAACTCTGAGAATTCAATGGCTTTTCTAAGCCCAAAATTTTAAATGTTTCTTCAATTCTCCCTAAAACAACATTGTCCAGTCCATCAGGGCAACATCTCATTCTCGGGGACCAATTTCTGTCCTATTTCATTCTCTTTTAGTGTGATAAAATACAATGACCAAAAGCAGCTTGGGAAGGAAAGAGTTTATTTAAGCTTATAGGTATCTGTGCTAAGGGAAGCTAGGGCAAGAACCCGGAAGCAGCAACCAAAGCAGAGGCCATGGAGGAATGCTGCTTACTGGCTGCTTTTCGTGGCTAGATCAGCCTGCTTTCTTACACAATCTAAGACCAGTGGCCCAGGGGTGGCACCACCAATAGTGGGCCAGGTCCTCCCACATCAACCATTAGTCAATAAAATGTTCCATAATTCCTCAGCTGAAGCTCCCTCTTCCCATGTGATCCTAGTTGGAATCAGCTTGGTCCAAACTAAACAACACAAGGAAACGAAGTAGTTGATCAAAAGGTTACTTTGTACATAGCTAGAGGGAGATATGATAAGAAAGGGTAATTCATGAACAATTGGATATTATTGTTCCACAATCTAAATGATACTCAGATAATGACTAAGATTATTTATTTATGCCTTACTAAATACTTTTAACTTTTAAAAATATTTTATTACGGGGTTGGGGATTTAGCTCAGTAGTAGAGCGCTTGCCTAGCAAGCGCAAGGCCCTGGGTTCGGTCCCCAGCTCTGAAAAAAAGAAAAAAAATATTTTATTACTTTGTGTGTATAGATGTTTTACCTGTATAAATGTCTATACACCACGCATTAACACGGCCCTCTGGAGCCAGAAGATGGCATCAGATCCCCTGGAATTGAGAGTCGCTGATGGTTGTGAACCACCATGGGGGTGTTGGGGGTTGAGTTCCGTCCTCAGGAACGGTAGCTACTTGACCACTGAGCTATTACCTCCACCCCAAGTAAAGACTTTTAAACATCACTGTTGAAACATATGGGAAGAGTTCAATTGACTTCAGTCAATGAGGAAGAGGAGCCTCTAATATATACCAAACATAGTACCTGGTAAATAGATATCTACTGTGCACTGAATAGATGACTGTTCCTTTAACAATGTTCATCATGTGACAGAACGGAAGTTGTGTATAAGTAAAATTTCACAGCCCCTTTTTCATTCTCAAGATTCGGAAGGTTCTCCGCTGACCTGAATACATGTCACTTTCAAAAGAAATTTCACAAACTATTGTCACGATTACTGACCCCCAGATCTGTTTTGAAAGATCAAAATTCTCCTTGGTCTTGAGATCATCCTGTTAGTTGTTTGGAATTGGTATCTGGGATTTACAGAGCTCCTCAATTAATTTGTAATTGCTTCCTTCATTTTCATAGAAATCATTAGCATTTTGTAACTGCAAGACCTTGAGGTGAACGATATGGAATTAAGCACAGTTCTTGGTAAAATAAATATTCTACAAAGGGTCAGAAAGTTCTAATAGGGACATTTGGAGAGGTTGTCACAACCAGTGGGGACAGATAGTTGGCTGCTCCACAACGGATACCAGCCACCTGTTCCCAGTGACTGGGCAAGTTGGCCTTCATTCAAAGAAAGCAATGGTTGCTAATTGTTCTAAATTATATGGAATAGGAAAATTCAAATGACTTTCCATTGTTAGAGATGTTGAAGAGAAAAGGACAAGAGAGAAACAGGGCTTTCTATGATTTCATCTTCTTCTGAAAAGATTCATTCCTACAAAGCAAGGAAAGGCATTGGTAACGAAGACGTGGAAGTGAATGGGAGGGGCACCAGCGATGAATTAAATCAAGTTCATGCCAGTGGAAATGAACACATCACACACCACCACTCCACTTCTCCTACCCCCTTTTAGTTTGAACATACCTACTCGGATCAGTAGCTTTCCCTTTCAAACTCATGTGGGAGGGGTGCACAAAGGGGGGAGGGGGGGTCAGAGGATGGCTTTATGTTGTAGGGTTCTCTCCTTCCACCTTTGTTTGGGTTCTAGGGATCAAATTGAGGTTGCCAGACTTGCCAAGCAAGTGCCTTTATCTGCTGGGTCATCTTGCCAGCACAACACATTAGTTTTCTGACAAAACGATCCTATTTTTCTGGCCATGGGTTAAGCCACTGGAGAACAGGAAGCCCTGTAGGTTTAGTCATTTGTCACAGGTACACTGGTAGGCACTTAACATATAACATTATAGACACACTCAACACCACACACTTTACTACTTCAGTGATGCACTCTGGCACACATTGGTGTTCATAGCCAAGTGGACAACAGCTTCTGCTTGCTCGGATTACTTTTTCCACCATTTTGCTTGCTCCACGTCAGTTTTTCCACCATTAAAGAGCCGCATCACACGCACACAGGACAAGGTGCTCATTTTCAGTATTGGGATCTAATCCAGTCAGTCCCTCATTCTGTACGTTTGTTGCCCCTATGTCATATTCCATATGTTTTTTTTTCCTTTCAAGTAACAATATTTTCCATTTGTGTCAAAGGATTCCCCTTCAAAGTAGATCACAGGTTTGCACAGCAGAGGAGAAGGTGTTTTTCTGGAGCAGTGGTTCTCAACTTCCTACAGCTGCCACCCTTTAATACAGTTCCTCATGTCATAGTGACCCATAAAATTACATTTGTCACCGCCTCCTAACTGGAATTTGGCTACACTGTTCTGAATCATAATGTAAGCATCTGATATGCTTCTTTCAGAGAGAAAATCCAGCTGTAGCTACTCTTGAACTCTACTCACTTCTGTATTTTTATTACCTAAATTAGTCAAAGTAAGAACAAGAGGCAAAAGTTATATATATATATATATATATATATATATATATATAGAGAGAGAGAGAGAGAGAGAGAGAGAGAGAGAGAGAGAGAGAGAATTATTTGCACTGACTTCCATAATGTCTGTATCTTCTAACTGGGGTAAGATGAAATCACAAAGGAGTTTTGATCTGCCTTTTCCTAGTAGCTAATATTGTTTAACATTTTTTTCCAGCCAGGCAAGATATACCCAATGGTGTGACAGTGACACTTTTATCTTGAAGCTAACGAACCACTGTCTAACTAGACTCAAGGTCTGCTCAGTAAGAAGGAATTTGTGTGCAAATTTACCCAACTACCATGACTGCTTAAGTCATGGACCCTAGCAGAGAACATACTGCTGTCGTTCTCCTAAACCAGTACAATTTCAAGCTGTATCTTAAGTACTTATCCTTATACCCACAAGTAAGTCTAGCTCTCGTCCCTCATCAAAGAATCTTCCTTTTTACAAAAAAATAGACTATTACAAGATCCACAGCCAATCAAAAGTGGGGTGACTATAGGTTGCTCGTCCCCAACTCATGCATCTAAATGAGTACAACAAGCCCTACACTGAAGGCTTATAGACCATTGTAGAAGAGATGCTGAAAGACTGTGAAGGACAGAGGACCAGGAGGTTTGCTGTCAAGGCGATGCATCTTCCAGACATGACAGGAAAGTTGCACCTGTGAAATCTCAACGATACAGTTACCTAAGCAAGACCTGCATAATGACAGCCATCAGCTGACATGCCAACATGGTTAGGGGTTATTTCTCAAGGTTCCATTCCTGGATGAAGAGCTGTAGATAACTGATGACTGCTGAGATAGAGCGAGAACCAGTTGGCATTATCGAGAGACAAGCTCCCTTCTACACATGTGCACATGAACAACACTAAGTGGGCTCAGTCAGTATACATGTGTACACACAATAAAGAAGAGGTCATGACTTTGAGAGGGAGTGGGAGGGGCATGGGAGGAGATGGGGAGAGGAAGGGATGAGAGTTGTGTCAATATGGTACCCAATAGAATTCTCAAAGCAAAACAAAATTTAAATTAAAAAAAAAAAAACAAAACAACCATACAGGTGGCTAGTGCACCGCCCTGTTTCATCTTCTGCAGATTTCTGGGTAATGTTGAAAGACGGTCCTTTGAAAAACAGCACTCAACAAGATCAAGCGAAGATGTCTCACTTCCCTCCAACCAATCAGCGGAACCTTCTGTCTTCCTTATCCCACTGAAAAGAAGATGAATGGCTCGCACTGTAGAAGATAAAACAGAAAGGAATCTAGCTAGTCTGACACAGTCAGATTGGTGTCAGCCAATAGGAAGACAGAGAATAAAGTGCCTTCTTTAAAAAGAAAAGAAAAGAAAAGAGAAAAAAGAAAAGAAAGAAAGAGAAAAAAAGAAAAGGAAAGAAAAGAAAAGCCAGTACCGCCTAAGAACAGTGTGCTTCGTCTTGAAGCGCTAACGTGCCAGAGCTCATGGTACTGCCAGAACCACAGTAAACTTGCAGTAGAGGCCAAACGAATTAAGTGCCGTCTGGCAGCAAACTAAGCTTCCGTGCTGCCAGGGTATTTTCTCTTTCATAAACCCTTGCCTGGTACCACATGCTCCCTTGCATGGCCAGGGCTTGAAGGAACCGCTCCAAACAGGAGTGGGGCAAAGCAGTGTGGAAAAGGTCACTCAGCCTCCAGGCAAGACCAGTGTTCCAGGACAAAGGTGAGGCGCCAGGGACAGCGGTTCCAGCACTCAGAGGCTGGAGCGGCCAAGACAAATGGGTTACAAAATCCCAAGTAGTCGGGTAGGTTTCCAGACCGTCGCAGAAGCAGGGCCCAAGCAAGTTCATGTTTATAGCAAAGAAAAGAGAGTTTGGACTTGGATGAAATGTCTGTGGGGTGTGAGAGCCGCGCCCCAGCCAGCGGACACAGTGGGGGTCGTCTCAGTCCCTTGGCTCTATGCCTCTATCTGAGTCAAGCTTTCTAAGACCATGGACTTCAAGTGTCCTTCTAATCCCAGGAACCTAAGATTTGCCAGAGGTTTCCCTCTGGATGAAATATTGACCGGACCTGTGCATACAGGCTACCTGATTCACCACCAAATGCAATATTTCCAATTGTGAGGAAAAGTTCTAAAGCCAAACAAAATTGATGGCAAACTGATCCCAACCCAGAGAATTATTAATAGTCCCTTCAGCTTCCAAAATTCCTGGAACCTAGTTCTCTTCCTTTTTCCATTTGGATTAACAGAATTCAGCCGTTTTGTGACCAATAAAACCATTCCGTAGCGAAGACACTTAGTGCCAAGAGATGTAGTTTAGGCGTTTGGTCCAAAACAAAGATGAGGCACCGGGTGCGAGAGGAATATTCTAAGATGCTGTATGGAGTACAAAAGCACCATTCCACACCTTTGTCCCAGGAGCATCGAACACCCTCTCTCTACTGAAACCCATTCAAGCACCACCCACAAGAGTCAGCCCTAAGCAGAGCATGCTTTTGTCACAGAGCCGTTCTGTCACTGTGTGATAAGAGCCAACACAGTACACTTCACACTGGTTAGGTACACGGCCGAAGATAGTATCCTTGTGGGATTAACGAAGAAGGGACTTGTATTGTGAAAATAGGACCAATGACCACAGATCTCCTGGGGTTTGGAAAACTGGTTCATTCTCAAGTTCAATGGAGTTAAACTGAGCATTGACCAACCAAAAGATCTCCATCCTGATCTGATCCAGTCTGTTGGGTTCCAGTGCAGGAACTTAGGCAAAGCAGTGAATTTCTGGGACTTTCACCCAACAGTTCAGCAACATTACCTATGCCCCTGCCCCCATCACCCAGTTCTCCTGTATATTGTTTCCTTCAGCCCTGTGCTCCAGGAGGCTGGGAAACTTGGATTTGTCAGCAACTACTCTGCTTTTGGGTCTCTGGCTGAAGAGAGTAGAGTGCATTATCTTACTCCCTGCTAATGTGCCCTGAGATCCAGGACAGCTAGTAGGCGCAGCTGCCCCAGGCTCTGCTCGTGTCCTCATAAAGAGTTCTTTTGTTTTAACTCTTCCCAAATAATACGGACCGAATGGGCTTTCTATTCCAGGATTCCGGCTATTACTATATTTACAGAAGCTCCCATTTGTGAGACGCGTGAGAGTACTAGAAAAATCTCAGGAAATTAAGACCAGACAGCTGATGGCGTGAAATGGACAGCTGGTCGGTGGGGAAATTCAGATGTCAGAATAACCGACTGCTCCACGAGGCATTGCTGCCTTCTCAAGTCGACTACGATGCATACAAAGGTTAGAGAAGACTCCACTTAGTAGACATGGTTGAAAAGAGTATCCCGGAAAAAGGAAGACGTTAGACAAGCACACTTTGAGGTCTAATAAGAAGTGCTGTTTTAAAGGGCTGTTAAAGAGGACTTCCCTTACAGAAGAATCTTTGACCTTAGTGAGTAGCCTTGAGTAGCCTTAAGTAGCTTCTTCGCCAGTGACTAGGCAGAGCCCACAGATGGAGAAACACTAGTGCACCTCCAGCCTCAACCAGTTTTTAACCACACTCTCTATGTCTTTAGCTCCCCTGGCCTCAATGGGCAGCATTCTACACAATGGGGCCAAGGTGCGAACTATTATTTCAGAGATACTCCCCACCCTCAATCTCTAATCAAGGCTCCTGACATTTACAGACGTCTTTCCACTTGAGAGAGTGACTGGCATCCTCACTCCCACTAAAGGCCCTTGGGGTCACTCACATTCCCCTGCCCACTAGTCTGGAGCTTCTGTGGTCACAATACAACAAGACAACAAAAGCAGCAGTTGTGGACATCCACAGCGCCCTAGGCACTTCCTTTACTCTTTCTACCCACAGGGACAACTTTACCTACTTTCAATGTATCCCTTTATTTAAAAGTTGGATTACCAAAGGCTTTAACCCTTTCCTGGCACTGGGACTTTGCTTTGTTAGCCTGTGCTGTCCCTAAGGTTACTGTTGCCCTGTTTAGGGCTATCCCCTTTAAACTATATTTGTACGCATATAGGTATGTATTTCATAGGATCTTTTAAAAAGTCTTTGATGCTAGCTTTTTGTGTATCCCTTCTTCTACCCTGCTCCCCAACCCCTCCCCCTATTTAATACAACTTGTTCCATTCTCCCTTTCTAACCCTTTATACCACAATGCTCTACCCACCTTCCCTTGAAATCTTGCCTCCATGGTTCCTTAACAATTTCCTGACTTCTACACTTGTCCCAAGTAACATATGATACGTATATCAAAAGGCTCAAAGCTAGCGACCACAAATAGGAGGAACCATGCCACATTTGTCTTTCTTGGGTCTCAGAAAAATGACTATTTCCAACTCTATCCATTTACCTACAATTTTCATAATTTTTTCTTAACACAGGAACAATATTCCTTTGTGTAAATGTAGAACGGTTTCATTATCCACTCATCAGTTGAGGCATCTCTGGCATTGTGAATAGAGCGGCAATGAACATGGCTTAGCAGTTATCTCTACAGTATGATATAGAGTCCTTTGGGTGTACGCCTAAGGGTACCACTATATAGCTGAGTCATGTGATAGACCTATCCCAGCTTTCTGAGGAACCTCCATGGTGATTTCCATAGCGGCTGCCCCATGTTACACTCCCACCAGCAATGAATACACACTCTCCTCCCCAACAACCCTGCCAGCATTCTCATCATATTTTTATCTTACCTATCCTGACCAGGGTAAAATAAAATTTCAAAGTAGGTTAATTTGCACTTCCTTGGTGGCTAAGGACTTTTAAAACTGAATATTTAAATATACCATATATATATATCTATATATATATATGCTCTCTGTTTTGTTCCATGGTTTCAATTTTTAAAGATGTTACTACTACATGTGTTTGTGCATTTTGCCTGCATGTATATCTGTGCACAATGTATGTGACTGGTATATGCAGAAGCCAGAAGAGTGTAGCAGATCCATGCCTCATTTTTAGTTCAATTATTTCCTTGTTTCATTTCTTTAGTTCTTTGTATATTACAAATACTAACACTCTACCACATGTACCTCTAGTAAATATTTTTCCAGTGTTGAGACTGCCTCCTCACTCAAACTTTGGTGCCCTTTACTGTATAGAAGCTTCCGAACTTTGTGTGGCCTGTGCACAAATTGCTTGTCATAATGCTTGCACTACTGAGGTCCTCTTCAGAAAATTGTTGGCCAGTAAGCTCGCACAGGCCCACACACATTACAAACTATTTCCAATGCTCTTGAATACCTTACAGAACTTGACGATAAGACCCTACTGCTAGAGAAATTGCATACTTGAATCACAGAACATGGAGAGATCAAGCTAGTACTCATGTGAAGTCTCATCCCTATTGACGATGCCATGAGGTGCTATACATGCTACTGAGGGAAGAAATAACGATATGGCTAGCTGTGAATCCTGCGAATGCAATAATGACTAGTTTGGCAAGACATGTCCACTGGTGCAATAATAACACACATATCATGGAAATAACCAACCATCTGCTGCTCAGGATGGAATTCATACCTGGCATTAATATCAGGAACAAGACAAGTTCCAGACTCTAGGGGAGAACCAACCACAATTATTCTGCTAACTGAGCATAGCATTAAACGGATTTCTATTGATTTCCCATTATACCCATAAATTAGTGAATCCCTTGACTCTCATCAGAGAAGTTGTGTTTTGCAGGACTTAGCGATAAACACAAAGATCTACAACTGGCTAAGGTGCAGAGGATAAGAAGCGTAGGGACATTCATCCCTAAGTGAGTCATCTATATCACAACCTGTCCTCCCAAGGCTCAGGGATCATTGCAGAAAAGGGGCCAGAGAATTGTAAGAACCAGATATAACGGGTTACAAGGAGATGGTGTTTCCCAGAAACAGCGTGGCACTGGTACATATGAATCCATAGCATTTCTGACAGGATTCACAAGACCTGCACAAGCTCAAACAAGATAAAATCCCAGCACTGAACATGGAAAGTTGGCATGAGGTCTCACTTTTTGCTAAGAAGCTAGTAGCTAAGGAACTGATGACTATGGGGAAAGGGAGGGTGGGTTTCCCCATGACTGAGGGTGTGGCCCCTATGTCAATCATGCTATAGTGTGAAACCACACATCCAAAAGGATCAGAGCAGCACAAACTGGGCCTGATGAGGTTAAAAATGGCACAAACCTGGAAATGGGATATCATGGGATGGGAAGATGGTGGAGGGGGTAACAGGGAAGTGGGATATCATTTGAGATGTAAATGAATGGAATGATTAATAAAAAAAGTGACACAAACTCGTGGGTTGAGGAAGGTGTATTATATCTAAGAGGAGTTGGAGAAGGGCGATTACAATCAAAATACAGTATATGACGTTCTCAAAGAAGTATTTTAAAATGAAAAAGAAAAATGTAAAGATGATTAATCTATGTAGAATACATCAACATATGATATTTTGATCAGGATTGTAACTGTACGGCTGTCTGCTGATGCTCAAATTCATAAACTGTATCATCATTTATTTGTACATTTTGTTGGATGTTAATTATATTTTAATATAATTATTCTGACTATTTTAATATTGTAGATATAAAGTAGAATAAAAGTAAAGGACTTTACATTGTAATTTTAAGAATTGAGTTTCTGGGCTGGAGAGGTGACTCAATGGTTAAGAGTACTGGCTTACAAATGATTCCAGTAGCAGGGGATCCCATACCCTCTTCTGGTCTTTATATGGGTACCAGGAACACATGTAGTGCACTTACATATCTGCAGGAAAAACACTCAGACACATAATTTTAAAAACTGAGTTTCCTTAAGTCATATCTCTTTCCAATCTAAACCATGCTGGTTAAGTTACCACTATGACCATTGCCCACCCTGTATTGTTGTATTTCACTTCCCAAACTCTCATAGAGCACTTACTATATGCCAGGTGTTACATGGCTCTACCAGACACTGTCAAGCCAAATGATCCTTACTGTAACACTAACTGTCTTAGTCAGGATTTCTAATCCTCCACAAACATCATGACCAAGAAGCAAGTTGGGGAGGAAAGGGTTTGTTCAGCTTACACTTCCACATTGCTGTTCATCACCAAAGGAAGTCAGGACTGGAACTCAAGCAGGGCAGGAAGCAGGAGCTGATGCAGAGGCCATGGAGGGATGCTACTTACTGGCTTGCTTCCCTAGCTTGCTCTCTTACAGAATCCAAGACCACCAGCCCAAGGACGGCACCACCCACAATGGGCTGGGTCCTCCCTCTTTGATCAGGAGTTGAGAAAATGCCTTACAGCTGGGTCTCATGGAGGCATTTCCACAACTGAGGCTCCTTTTTCTGTGATAACTCCAGCTTGTGTCAAGTTGACACAAAACCAGCCAGTACACTATCTGGTTGTGAATGAATTTGAAATGGGAAGCCAGGGTGCAACAGCACATTAACTAAATATCAGTGTCTCAATACTCCAGGTCGAGCTCCTCATAAATCCAATATGGATCTGAGAGGGCACTGCTGCTCCTCCATCTTGCCATTCAGGAGGCTTTTGTTGCTTATCAGGTAAAGCACATGGTTACCAGGGCCCTGGTATAAGAAAGAAAGAGAGGGGAGTCACACTTAACAAGTTCAGCTCAGAACTGAGACTTGTCACTGTATATAATATGCTGGCCTCAACCAGTTATATCAATAATATTTAACCTGATTATACAAGAAAAATCAAAAGCATTGATTATACTCAGTGGGATATGAATGGAACAAAAAAGAATGTGACTTTAGGAGGGGATGGGATGAGGCAGTCTGGAAGGATGTGGAGGTGTGATGAAGGGTTGCTATGATCAAATTCATTGTTTTTATGTATAGCATGAAAATGGAGCACTTAGAAAAGGAGTCTGATAGTTGGTGAGCATAGTTTCTCTGCCACAGACAGGCAGTGTGTGGTGCGCTCTTAGAGAAAAGGGAAGACAAAGCAAAGGGCCGCTAAGGTCGGGTAAGTGGATCAGGATGGCACAATTACCCCCACTATCCTATCTGTGATTCACACCTGCAGAGTCTTTCTCCATAGAACATTCGGTTGGTCTCTCTAATGGGCTACCCTGTTCCCTTCATCCTCTCTATTCACTCCCCACCCCAAATGTGTGCTTTCATCATTTCTTCCTTCTTTTCTTTTTTTTATAGTATATAATAGAGTTTATTTAGTACATGGGGCGGGGAGTTGA
Organism: Rattus norvegicus; assembly: GCF_021556685.1. Lineage (NCBI taxonomy): Eukaryota > Metazoa > Chordata > Mammalia > Rodentia > Muridae > Rattus > Rattus norvegicus. The sequence goes on along the minus strand of NC_141551.1, from coordinate 64,049,914 downwards.
GGGCATAGACACAGAAAGGCGGTGGGGGAGGGGAGAGGAAGGGAGGACAGGAAGAGAAGAGAAGAGAAGAGAAGAGAAGAGAAGAGAAGAGAAGAGAAGAGAAGAGAAGTAGAGACTAGTCATGAACACATGGAGAGAGGTGTGGGGGAAAGAAATGGGGAGAGAAGAGACAGAGACGGAAAAGAGGAAGAGGGGGAAAGGGGAAAACTCTTTCTCTCTTTTCATGGACTACCTTTTTTTTTCAATGTTATCTCTTTTTTTTTTTTGGTTTTTTTTTTCCAGAGCTGGGGACCGAACCCAGGGCCTTGTGCTTCCTAGGCAAGCGCTCTACCACTGAGCTAAATCCCCAGCTCAATGTTATCTCTTAAGCAGAATACTATACCCTTCATAACATAACTTAAGCAATATAGGAAGACATCCTTACACAAACTGGATGGAAGAATAGGTACCTTGACATCTAAATCCCCCAAATATATATACTTCATATGTAGCACCGTCTTAGTTTGTTTCCATGTTGCTTGGATAAAAAGTTGCCTTGAAGCAATGTATGGAGGTAAGGGCTGATGTCAGCTTACAGATTACAGTTTATTATTGTGGAAGCCAAAGTAGGAACTCAAGATAGGAATCTGGAGTCAGAACCAGAAGCAGAGCAATGCTTCTTACTGGCTTGCTCCCTGTGGCCTGCTCAGTACGCAACCCACAAGTATCTGCCCAGAGTTGACATCATCCAAAGTGGGCTGGACCTACCCATAGCAGACATCCATCATGAAAGTGCCTCACAGACATTCCATAGGCCAAGCTAATGGAGCACTTCCTCAATTGAGGCTCCTTCTTCCCAAGTGACTCTAGCTGGTGTCAACTTAACAAAAACTAGCAAACACAGGCACTCATCAACTGTTCTGCACATTTTTAGTCATAGATGGCGCCCTTCTCAACTTCCTATTAAACTTTTCTAGATTAGAGATTGTGTTTTTGCAAACCTCAGTTCCCAGAACCTGGCACAGTGTCAAGATATGGTTTATACACATTAATGAGAATTAAAGAAAGGATCAAAGGCTCTAATGTAACATGAAAATGTTTATCAACAGTACCGCTGAAAAAAAGTGAGGGGTAGATCAAGGGTCTGGTTGATCCCCACTCCGTGCCAGTCATTACTGCTGGGTTATTTGTGTAAGCATGGATGTCCACAAGTTTATTCTGGAAGAAGGATCAAAATAAACCTAACAGTTAACAATTATACTTCTTCTGGTTTTGTAAGCAGAAGCTAATTTTCAATCTGGGTGGTGTGACGTAACACATTTATCTAATCCAATGATGTAGCTCATATGTTTGTAGATCAGGCTAACATATCATTGCCTGAACTTCTGTGAGAAAGATGGACAATTGAGAAGGCAAGCTTTCAACTTCTACTGAGAGAGAAATACACACAGAGAGAGAGAGAGAGAGAGAGAGAGAGAGAGAGAGAGAGAGAGAGAGAAAGAGAAAGAGAGAGAGATGCTTTAACACAACGACCTACAGAAGCATTTTATTCCTTTTCCACAGTGTTCAGATGCATCCTTCCCTGTCTTTTCAACAACACATCTTATAGCTATACCTGTGCTATCACTGGCTTGCAGGGTCTTCTCTCTGCAGACTATTCTAACATAACAATGAAATCCCTTTGACAAGAATACTGCACTCTACTAAGTATCAGGACTCCATACATGAAAAGTGAGAATCCTCTGTGATTTGTTCTTTTTTTTTTTTTTTGATAGAGATTATCTTTGAAATCTAATTGAGAGGCTGAAGATAATGGGAGGTTTGTTGTATGAGACTAGAAGCTTTCAATTATTCATGAATAAGCTCTGGGAATGTAATATACAGCACAAAACTTCATACTACTTCATACTATTATAATATACACTTGAAATTTTCTGCACCACCCCCAAAAATTAAAGTAAAAAACACCTCACCACAATATTCCAACTCCAACACCAGCAGGCTTCCCTAAGAAGCCTGAGGCCACCTCAGTCAGAAAAGCTGGTAGCTGCCTACAGATTTTCACCTCTCCCTCATATTCTCTAATCCCCAGTCTCGTTCCCAACTCTGTAGCTGACTACCTCCTGGGGCTTCCCTCCCTCCCTGTCCCTGCCTCCAGTGGACCACAGAGACCTTCCCCCCTAAATTTCGCCATCCCATACTCACAGTATCCTAGCCTGCAACTCCAACAGGCATTCCCTGGAAGCCTGCAGGCCTCTGTGATCAGGAGAACAGGAAATTCAGCTGTAGATCTTCTCTCCTCTTCACTAAAGTCCAAATCCCCTGTCTCAACCTCAACTCTGTAGAAGACTACCCTCTTCTCCTCTCAGCCTCAATCTTCTCCTCCAAGCTGCCTTCCCACTTATCCTGTTATCCCAGCCCCTCACTCCAGCAGGCATCCTCCGGGAACCAGCCATTCAAGTTTGCCAGAGAAGCAAGTAAGCCAACACAGTAAGTATAAGAACTTCAGATCTTCTCTGTCCCTCCTGTCCTCCAAATCCAATCCCCCAACCTCATCCCCAGCTCTGTAGCAGAGTGCCTGCTAAGACCTTTCCTCACTCTCTGCCCCCAGTTACAAGGGATTAAGCAGATTCTTGTGGAACACCCTCTTTTCCTCCCTCCAGTAGATCCCATGAGTACCCCCAAAGCATCCCCATTCCCATGTGGTATCTCCTAATATCAAGAAACACATTGTACTCAGAATCCCTGGTGACCACACCTGGCAGGAGTCCAGAAGAATTCCCTACTAAGAAAAGCATAGCCACCAGACCATCACCCCTCCCACCAAGAACCAGAGAGGGGAACAGAAAGCAAGGAATGGAACGCCCATTCAACAAAGACAGGACCAGAGATCAGCACCAAGAATCACATTTAACCCAGACGCCTAGATACCAAAGCAAAAACAACCAATGTAAAAACACAAGCTGGGACAGTGTGTCTCCAGTAGAACTCAGCAACCTTGCCACCATAGGCCCTGAGAAACATCACACACCTGATGGATATGTTGGAGGTCCTTCAGGAGGAAATGAATAAATCCCTTTTTAAAAGAATCTGTGAAAACACAAACAAACAGTGAAAGGCACTGAATGAAATGGTTCAGTGCCTGAAAATAGAAATAGAATCAATAAAGAAAACCCGAACTGAGGGAAATCTGGAAATGGACAAATTAAGAGTGCAAATAGGAACCTCAAAACCAAGCCTCACCAACAGAATACAAGAGATAGGAGAGAGAATCTCAAGCATTGGTGACAAGATAGAAGAAATAGATACTCTGATTAAAGAAAATGTCAACTCTAAAGAAATCTGGGCACGAAATCTGAAGACCTCTGAGTCCTTCCAGGGAACCAGTTCAGCTGACTGCAGAACTTCATCTTTCCCTCTGTCCTCCAGACCCAGTACCTCAGTCTCACCCCCTACTCTGCAACAGGACACCTGCTGCAGCAGCCTTTCCTACCTGCCTGACCCCACACCCTGAGGATTCCACAGATCTTCCCTTCCTAACCTCCCTCCCACACTTTATCCTAGCCACTAGCTTCAACAGAGACTCCCAGCTAAACCCAGGGCCACTCCTCCAGAGAAGCACATAGGCTGATTGCAGATCTTTGCCTGTCCCTCTGTCCCAATCCCCCCAGTCTCATCCCCAGCCTGTAGCAAAACACCTGTGACAGTCTCTTTCCTCTCTGGCCTCATCCCCAAGGGATCATAAAGATTTCCTAAACTCTTCTTTCACCCAATTCATCCCATGATTCCAGCCTCTGACAGGCATTGCTGCAGCAAATAGGAGTTGAGCAGGCCAGGGAAACAGAGGAAACAGAAACCAAAGACTAAAACACTCACTCAACCAAGACAAGACCAGATATCAGCACTTAGAATTATAATCAGCCCAAACCCAGATGCCTGGAGGCCAGCATTAAAACACAAAGCAAAACAGCAACAACAACACAATAACAACCAAGAGAATGATACCAGAGTCCCAGTAGCCCTACCACAACAGTTCCCAAGTTTCCAACATACCTGAAACACAAGAAAAAGATCTTAACACCACCTGTGTAGAAAGGATAGAGACCCTTAAAGAGAAAATTAATAAATCTATTAAAGAAATCCAGGAAAATGCAAACAATGAGAAGAAATGAATAAATCCTTTAAAGAAATACAGGAAAGCACAAACAGTGGAAGGACATGAATAAAACTGCTCAAGCCTTGAAAAGGAAAATAGAATGATTAAAAAAAAATCAAACTGAGGGATTTTGACGATGAAAAATTTAGAAATGCAAACGGAAACTAAAAAGGCAACCTTGACCAACAGAATACAAGAGATGAAAGAGAGATTCTCTACAGGGTAGAAGAAATAGATATGCTGGTCAAAGAAAATGTTAAATCTAAAAAAAGTCCTGATGTAAAACATCCAAGAAATATGGGACACTATGAAAAAGACAAAAATCTAAGGATAATAAGAATAGAGGAAAGAGAAAAAACAAACAAACAAACAAACAAAAATCAAACCAAAAGCAGCTCAAAGGCCCAGAAATTATTCCAACAAAATCAGAGAATAAATTTTTCCTAACTTAAAAAATGAGATGCCTACAAAAGTATAAGAAACATACAAAAATCCAAATAAATAGGACCAGAAAAGAAAGTCCTCTGAGCACATAATAATCAGAACACTAAATGTACATCAAAGAAAGACTATTAAAAGCTGAAAAAAGTAACCAAGTAGCATATAAAGGCAGACCTATTAGAATTACACAGACTTCAATGAAGAGTCTTAAAGCCAGAAGGACCTGGACAGATGTCTTGCAGACTCTGAAATGACAGATGCCATATCAGACTACTATACCCAGCAAAACTATCAATCACCATTGATAGAGAAAATAAGATATTCCAAGATAAAACCAAATTTAAGCAGGATATACCTACAAATCCAGGCCTACAGAAGGCACTAAAAGGATATTTCAATCTAAAGAGGTTTGCCACACATGCACACACACAAAAAATTAAACAATGATTATCTACAAATCCAGTCTCTAGAACGTAATAGAAGGAAAACTCCAACCTAAGGAAGTTAATTACAACGATGAAAACACAGGAAATAAATAATCTCAGCCAAGCAAAATCAAAAGAAAGGAAACACACATCACTACCACCACCATCAACAACAACAACAACAACAACAACAAAATAACAAGAATAAAGAGTCATTAGTCACTAATACCTCTCAATATCTATGGTCCCAATTTCTCAATTAAAAGACACAGATCAACAGAATGGAAGTGCAAATAGAATCCAGCCTTCGGCAGCATCTAAAAAACATTTCTCAACACAAAGGATAGATATTGCCTCTGGGTTAGGGGTTGAAAAAGGATATTCCAAAAACTGGTCCTAAGAAGCAAGCTAGGGTGCATATTTTCATATCTAAAAAATAGACTTCAGACCAAAACAAATTACAAGAATTAGGGAAGGACACCATATACTCAAAGGAAAAATCCACCAAGATGACAATTCAATTCTTAACATCTATGCACCAAACACAAGGGCTTCCATGTTTGTAAAAGAATGACAATAGCTTAAATCACATATTGACCCTCACACCCTGATAGTGGGAGATATGATACCCTACTCTCACAAATGGACAAGTCATCCACACAAAAAATAAACAGACATGCTGGAGTTAATAGATATTATGAACCAAATGGACCTAACAGATATTTGCAGAACATTTTGCCTAAATACAAAAGAATATACCTTCTTCTCAGCCCTTCCTAGAACTTTCTCCAAAATTGAGCACATATTCAGACACAAAGCAAGTCTCAATAGACACAAGAAAATAGAAATAGCTCCCTTCATCTTATCAGACTACCACAAGTTAAAACTGGATATCAACAACAGAAAGTTTATAAACCCATCAAAACTGAGCAAACCAACTACTGAATGAAAAACAGGTCAAGACATAAATAAATTAAAGACTTCCTAAAATTGAATGAAAATGAATACCCAAAATTATGGGACACAATGAAAGCAGTTGTAAGAGACAAGTTTATAGTGCTAAGCGCCTACATAAAAGAGCTGGAGAGACCCATACTAGTAACTTAATAGCAAATTGAAAGCTCTGGGATAAAAAGAAAAAAATCATACCCAAGAGGAGCAAACAGCAAGAAATAATCAAACTTGGGCTAAAATCAATAAAATAGAAACAAATAGAATAATACAGACCAAAAAAACCCAAAGAAAGGGTTCCTTGAGAAAAGCAACAAGATAGACAAAGCCTTATCCAAATTAACCAAAAGGCAGAGAGAGAATATCCAAGTTAACAAAATCAGAAGTGAAATGGGAACATGACAAGGAACATTGTGAAAATCCAAAGAATCCCTAGGTCACACTTCAAAACCATGAACCCCACAAAATTGGAAAATCCAAAAGGATAATTCTCTCAATAGACAACACTTACCAAAGTTAAGTCAAGATCAGATAAGCAATTTAAATAGATCTATAGATATGTAACCCCTAGTAAAATAGAAGCAGTCATTAAAAGTCTCCCAACCAAAAAAGGACCAGGTCAGATGGTTTTAGCACAGAATTCTACCAGACCTTCAAAGAGAGTTAACACCAATACTCCTCAAGTTATTCCACAAAATAGAAACAGAAGGAACATTGCCCAATTCATTCCATGAGGCCACAATTACTCTGATCCAAAACTATACAAATATTCAACAAAGAAAGAGAATTAGACACCAATTTCCCTCATGAATACAGAGGCATACATTCCCAATAAAATACTTGCAAACCAAATCCGAGAATATATCAAAAAGGAGGACCAGCAGTCTCAATTTACCTGGACCCCTGAGATCTCTCAGACACTGGATCACCAGCCAGGCAGCATACACCAGGTGAGATGAGGCCTCCAACACATATACAGCAGAGGACTCTCAGGTCTGGATTCAGTCAGCACCTAACCCTCAAGAGACTGGAGGCCCCAGGGAGTTTAGAGGTCTGGTGGGGTGGGTGGGGTGGGGACATCCTTGTGGAGATGTGGGAGGGGAGGTCTGTGGGGGGAGGGCAGGGAGAAGGTATGGGATGTGGAACCCTGGAGTGGGGGGTGGTAGATCGGGAGAGTAATAAAATCTGGAGTGTAAAAATAAATAAAATAAAATAAAATAAAAGATCATGATCAAATAAATTTAACCCAGAGATGCAGGGATAGTTCAATATACAAAAACCAATAAATGTAACCCACCATCTAAACAAACTGGAAAAAAAATATGATCATCTCACTAGATACCGAAAAGGCCTTTGACAAAATCCAATGCCATTTCATAATAAAAGTCCTGGGGGAGATTAGGGATAAAGGGGACATACTTAAACATAATAAAGGCAGTTTACAGTAAGTCCATAGCCAACATCAATTGCAATGGAGAGAAACTCAAAGGATTTCCACTAAAATAAGAAATAAGACAAGGGTGTCTGTCCTCTTTATACCTATTCAATATGGCACTAAAGTCTTAGCTAGAGAAATAAGACAACTGAAGGAGATCAATGGGATACGAATTGGAAAGGAAGAAATTAATGTATAGTTTTTAAGATTATATGATTGTATACATAAGTTACTCTAAAATTTCCACTAGAAAACTCCTACAACTTATAAAAAGTGTCAGTGAAGTTCTTAAACACAAAATTAACTAACAAAAATCAACAGCCTTCCTATATACATAAGACAGACTGAGAAAGAAATCAGGAAAACACCACCATTCGCAGTAGCCTCAAATAATGTGAAATATCTTGGAATAACTCTAACAAAGCAAATGAAAGAATTGTATAATAAAAACTCCAAGTCCTTAAAGAACTGAGTTGAGGATGATACCAGAAGATGGAAGGATTTCCCATGTTCATGGATCGGTAGGATTAGCATAGTGAAAATGGCTGTTCTACCAAAAGCATCTACAGATTCAATGCAATCCCCATCAAAAGTCCAAAACAACTCCTCACAGATCTTGAAAGCACAGTCCTCAACTTCATAAAAATAAATAAATGAAAATAATTAAAAATTTAGAAAATAAAAAAGGAAAGCTACTCCAGCCAACAATAAAAGAACTGCTAAAGGTTTCACCCTTCCTGATTTCAATTTGTACTACAAATCTGTAGTAATAAAAACAGCATGGTGTTGGCATAAAAACAGACAAGCTGATCAAATTGAAGACCCAGACATAAATCCACACACCGATAGACATCTAATTTTGATTAAAAAACAAAGAACAAAAAAACAGACACACACTGTAAAAAAGACAGCATCTTCAACAAATGGTGCTAGTCAAACTAGATGGCTCCATGCAGAATATCATTCTTCTCACCCTGCACACAACTCAACTCCAAATGGATCAAAGATGTCGGCATAAAACCATGTGCAGTGACTCTGATAGAAAAGAAAGTAAGGGACGGCCTTGAATTCATTGGCATGGCAGAAGATTTTCTGAACAAAAGACACTAAGATCAATAATTAATACATGGCATGAAACTGAAAAGCTTCTATCAGGCAAATGATACAAACAATTGGGCAAAGCAGCAACCTACAGTGAGAAAAAATTTTTTACCAACTCCACAATGGATAGTGGGATAATATCCAAAATATATAAAGAACTCAATAAACTAGATAGCAAGAAAACAAATAACCCAATTAAAAATCAAGTGCAGATACAAACAATTCTTCACAAGAAGAAATTCAAATGGCTGAGACACATGTAAAGAGATGTTCAACACCATTAGTCATCAGTGAAATGCAAGTCAAAATTACTTTGAAATTTCATCCCAGTCCCATCGGAATGGCTAAGATCAATAAAACAAATGACAGCTCATGCTGACGAGGATGTGGAGTCAGGGAAACACTCGCCCGTTGCTGGTGGAACTGAAACCTCAAATAGCCCCTTCGGAAATCCTTTGGTGGCTCCTTAGAGAATTGGAAATCAAGCTACCTCAAGAGCTAGCTATACCACTCCATTCAGCCACAAGGGCACTTGCTCAACCTTATTCATTGCTGTTCTATTCATAATAACCAGACCTTAGAAAAAAAAATCTATGTTCCCCAGCAGATAATTGGATAAAGAAAATGTGGCACATTTATACAATGGAATACTATTCAGGCATCAAAAGAAATTAAATTTTCAGGTAAACTAATGGAATTAGAAAAAAAAAAGTCATTCTGAATGAGGTAGCCCAGTCCAGAAAGACAAATAGGGTATGTGTTAGCTTATATGTGAATACTTGATATTAACTCCATGATCATTAAGCTATTATCTGTAGAACCACAGAGGTTTGTATAACATAAAGGACTAGGGGAAACAAATAGATCTTGTTAGATCTTGGATAAACCACCAATCCAGCCTAAAATAACCCCTTTGATCTACAATCTGTACTACCTGAAAAATATGCTAGGGCAGTTAGTCCTCAACCTTCCCAATGTTGTGACCCTTTTAATACTGTTCCTCATGTTGTGGTGACCCCCAGCCATAAAATTATTTTTGTTGCTACCTCATAACTATAATTTTGCTACTGCTATGGATCATAATGTAAATAATCTCTGTTTTCCATGGTCTTAGTTGAAAGGACTGTTCATCCCCAAAGTAGTCATTCCTCAGAGGCTGAGAAGTGCTGTGCTAAGGCAGTGGTGGCAAGAAGCTTGTGGGGATAACCAACCAATGTCTGTTTGATCTAAGATCTATTCCATCAAATGGAACCCATCCCTGACACTGGGTAATCAAGAGCCTGAGGGTAGATAGCATGGAGTAAAGCCTAACGCTAATGTTCTGCTAAAAAGATTTAGACAATAAAATGGTGCCTAGTGACATTCTGCTATACTGATAGATCCGTGTCTTACTCAACCATTACCAGAGACGCTTCCTCCTGCAGCCAATGAGAACAAATACAGAAACCTATAACCAGACAATATGGAGAGATTGAGAATCCTTGTAACATGTAGCCCCAAATGGGATGCCTCTATCAAATCCCTCCTCTTAAGACTCACAGAACCCTGCAACAGGAGATGTGGGAAGGGTGTGAGAGTCAGAGGGGTGGAGGACACCAAGGAATAAAGACCTAGACACAACAGGAAGAGCACACATCAGCTCAGAGAGACTGAGGCAGTAGGACATGCACAGGTCTGTACTCTTAGGGACCCCAGAACAGAAAGAGGTGGACACATGCCCCCGATCTCTAACTCAGAAGCAATCTCCAACTGATAACGATTTGCAAATGGAAATATAGCTTTCTCCAGTTTAGATTCTTCTTTTTTTTTTCTTTTTTTTCTTTTTTTTTTTTTTTTTTTTTTTTTTCGGAGCTGGGGACCGAACCCGGGGCCTTGCGCTTGCTAGGCAAGTGCTCTACCACTGAGCTAAATCCCCAACCCTCCAGTTTAGATTCTTACTGGCAAAACAAAGCATTCTTAAGTGTAGGCCGCATGGGTGACAGGAGATTGCCAACAGGAAATGAACTCAACGGCATCTTCGAAGGTTGTCTCACTTTATTTTAGTGTGTGTGTGTGTGTGTGTGTGTGTGTGTGTGTGTGTGTGTGTGTAAGAGAGAGAGAGAGAGAGAGAGAGGGAGGGAGGGAGGGAGGGAGGAAGGGAAGAGAGAGGAGAGACTTGCCTCACCTTTATCTTAGTTTATATTTTTATTTTATTTCTCCTTTTACCTTACAGGTCCTTTGCATATATATAATAGATATGCTTCCAGTTTAGTTTCTAGATTCCTGAGTTTGTGAATGAGTGAGTCTCTGTCTATATTGTTTCTTATGCCCTTTCTAGGCTCCTTTTTGTCTGTGTGTGTTGGGGTGGGGGTATAGTCTTATTCCAATGTGCTTGTTTTATCTTATTCTATTTTATTCTATGATTATCGTTTTTTTACTGTCCCTTAGAAGCCAGCTCTTTTCTAAAGGGACAGAAAGGGGTGGCTCTGGATGGAGGGAGGGTGGGCAAGAACGGGGAAGAGTAAAGAGAGGAGAAATCATAATCAGCATACATTAATTGAGGTAAAAATCTGTTTTCAAAACAAGGAAAATGTGAATAAATTAATTAATAGATAGCAAATAAAATGTTAAAAATTTAAAATAGCTTTACCAGTAAAAGCAAAGTTCCCACCACAGAGAAGAAAACGTGACTGTGTAAGATGATGAATAACTTGATTGCTTTGTATTATAATCATTCGTCGTGTATGTGTAAATCAAAAAGGTTATGTTGATATAATGAGGGAGATAAAAATACCCCAACTGGACATCATATGCTGTTAAATAACACCTATCCCCTCCGATACTAGGAATGGGTTATAGCTTTTTGAGTCATTGGCTAAAGGGATCCTCAATTTTATTTTCTACCCCCCACAACTTGAAAGTAAAAAGACCCTATTACTAGAGACATCACATACATATGACCTAAAACATGGGGAAATTTAACTGTACTCGACAGGAAACATTGCCCCTCCAGGCTAGGTTCATAGTGCTGCAGTATGCTTTTTCATCTCTTTTTAATAGTCCAGTCATTACCCCACTCCCAGTCTGCCTTCTGACAGTACCTTATCCCATTCCTCCTCCCCCATCTCCAAGAGGATGTTTCCTCTCCAACCCCACCAGGCCTCCACACTTCCCGGGGACTCAAGTCTCTCAAGGGTTAGGTGTGTCTTCTCTCACTGAGGACAGACCAGGCAGGAGTCCTTTGCTGTATATGTGTTTGGGGCCTCATCTCAGTTAGTGCATGCTGCCTGGTTGGTGGCTCAGTGTCTGAGAGATCTTGGGTGTCCAGGTTAGTTGAGACTGCTGGTCTTCCTATGGGGTCTCCCTCCTCCTCAACGTCTTCTAGTCTTTCCCTAATTCAACCACAGGGGTTCTCAGCTTCTGCCTATCGGTTGGGTGTAAGTATCTGTGTCTGACTTAGTCAGCTGTTTATTGGGCCCCTCAGAGGTCAGCCATGCTAGGCTCCTTTCTGTAAGCACACCATAGCCTCAGCAATAATGTCAGACCTTGGAGCCTCCCTTTGAGATGGATCCCAAGTTGGGCCTGTCCCTGGACCTCCTTTCCATCAGTCTCTTCTCCAGTTGTGTCCCTGCAGTCCTTCCAGATAGGAACAATTCTGAGTCAGAGTTTTTGACTGTGGGATGGCAACCCCATCCTTCCACTTGATGCCCCGTCTTTCTATTGGAGGTGGACTCTACAAGTTCCCTCTCCCCACTGGCAATCAACCAACCACTTTTTATTGGGTTTTTAAGGTCCATTCCACGAAATGGATTGGATACTGATATTGTGAATGAGGCTAAGAGCCCAAGACTAGACACTAGGTTTTCCTAGAGGAAAGCAAACTCCTGTTATTCTGCTAAGCAAACAGCAGTAGAACAACTTCTAAGGACGTATTGCCATAAGTTAGTGCAGCCCCCAACCTTCATCAGAGAAGCTGCTTCTTGTAGTAGATGGGAATTAACACGGAGATCCATAATTGAACAATGCACAGAGTGTGAGAGACTTTGGAGAACCCAGCCCTGGATAAGATATCTTTACCACACCCCTCACCTCAAGGCTCGAGGATCAATGTGGAGAGAAGGAGCCCAAAGATTATAAGAGCCAGATTATAAGTTTCTGACTTTAAGAAAACAGTTTTCCATTTGCAGCAAGGCACACATATGAACTCAGAGAGATTATAACAACATACACACGACCTAGAGAAGCTCAAGCCAAACACAGCACAGAGGGTGTGTGAGCACAGAGTCTCACGATTGATCGTTGCCAGAGAAGGAAAATAAGTTTCCTTCAACAGAGTGACATTGGATATGACATCACACAGGGCCGGCCCCATGCTCAAGAGTAGTTGGCCAACACAAATCAGACTCCATGGTTTTTACAGTGACCATCCCTCTCCCTCCTCCCCATTCCCCCCAGAAATTCTGTTTATTTCGATTTTTACATTCCTGATGCAATTTTCTTGCCTGTAGCTTCTCGAGTGTTCAGATAGTTCACATGATGCCTCATGTGGTCAATAATGAAAGTTGTAGGGATGTGGTGGCTGTGCACAGAGTGTTCCTGCAACCCGACATGGCTTTGCTTTTCTATGCAGGGGGCTGTGAAGTTATCAGGGAGTAACTGTCCATTTGAAAGAAGCTTGTCATCTTTTGCTTGACCGATTAGTGCCTCTATCTGGGACCCTGAATAGGAAGGACTTCACAAGGCAGGTCATATAATATGCCTTTCATGTACTTTGATCTGGTCCCAAATGTCTATTAAAGGCTTTTTTTTTTTTTTTTTTTTGCCTCAAGGACAGAGTGCTGGATTGCACATTGAAGCAAACACTGACATAGATTTGTATTTTCCAGGACTTTTCAGAGTCTCCATTCTCTCCCTCTCCCTGTTCCTCTCCCTGTCCCTCTCCCTCTCACCTCTCCTCTTCTCTCTCTCTTTCTCTCTCTCTCTCTTCCTTCCCTCATTCCTTCCTTTCTTTTTTTCTTTCTTTTTTAAAGAAAGGAAACAGAACCTTTGTTTTTTAGAGAGAGGAAGAACATGGGTTTGTAGGGAGCGGGAAAGATTGGGTGCATATAGGAAAGAACGAGATAAAAATACACAGTATGAAATTCTCAAAAATAAATAAATCCATAAGAAAAACACTGAGAATTTTAACACTTATAATTTTTATTTTGAGCATTTGCTTTTGTTTTTAACTGTGTGTCTGTATAGATGTATGTTACACATGCCTGTGGAGACCAGAAGAAGAAACCAGATCCCCTGGTACTAGAATTATAGATTGTGAACTGCCTGTCATTGAGGCTAGAACTCTAACCTCTAACTCTGTAGGAGCAGTACACACTCATAAGCATCAAGCCGCATCTCCAGCCCTATATTAAAAATAAAGTTAAGGGCTGGAGAGGTGGCTCAGCGGGTAAGAGCACTGACTGCTCTTCAAGAGGTCCTGAGTTCAAGTCCCAGCAACTACATGGTGGCTCACAACCATCTGTAATGGGATTCGATGCCCTCTTCTGGTGTGTCTGAGGACAGCTGCAGTGTACTCACATAAATAACAATAAGTAAATCTTTAAAAGAATTAAGCTGAACTGTGAAAGCTTATGTGTGGCTTCACTTTCCCATGTCCCAGTCTCTCCTGCAGCGTACCCCACGAGGACTCTACCTCTGCCATTGTGCACCCCCACATTTCTATCCCTACAGTGTGACCTCCCCAAGTAGCCAAAGAAAATCTTTTAAAACTGAAGTAGGTTGAATCACCCACTTTCTAAATCCCAGCGGCTTCTTCTCAACTTTAGACTAAAATCAGAAATGCTCATCATGGATTCTGCCTCATTAAACTAGTCGGTAATGTTCACCTCACACAGGTTGCGAAAGATTTAAAGATCTGATGCTGGGCATTTAAAAATGTGGTACTGGAAGATGGATGAAGCAAAGAAGTGCAGGCCGACAGGAGCCGGATGTAGATCGCTCCTGAGAGACACAGCCAGAATACAGCAAATACAGAGGCGAATGCCAGCAGCAAACCACTGAACTGAGAATAGGACCCCCATTGAAGGAATCAGAGAAAGAACTGGAAGAGCTTGAAGGGGCTCGAGACCCCATATGTACAACAATGCCAAGCAACCAGAGCTTCCAGGGACTAAGCCACTACCTAAAGACTATACATGGACTGACCGTGGACTCTGACCTCATAGGTAGCAATGAATATCCTAGTAAGAGCACCAGTGGAAGGGGAAGCCCTGGGTCCTGCTAAGACTGAACCCCCAGTGAACTAGATTGTTGGGGGGAGGGTGGCAATGGGGGGAGGGTGGGGAGGGGAACATCCATAAGGAAGGGGGGGAGGGGAATGTTTGCCCGGAAACCAGGAAAGGGAATAACACTTGAAATGTATATAAGAAATACTCAAGTTAATAAAAAAAAAATGTGGTACTGGGTATAAAATTCTGAGACTTGTATACGCTGGGCAAGCATCACTGAGTCACATCGCCAGCCCTCGCACTGTGGGGGGTGAAAGGTCCCCTAGGCAAAACCCTTAGGATAATGGTTGTAGTTAGAACAATGGTTGTAGTTAGAACATAGAGAACAACATATAAATTGTTGTTGCCTCAACAGCACATACCAGCAACAGCATTTGCTAGTTAACTACAGATCTCCAGGTTCTTTATGCTGTTAACATGGCTCCCTCCGTCTCATCTTGTTGTTCTTTGTCCCCATGGTCTCTGCTCTAGCCTTTCTCCGTCTTCTCCTCTATTTTCTTTTGCCATGGGGAAGACATTAGCCTTGAATGGGGTGGTGGGGAAAAAAATCAACACACAGGAATCCCTTGTGTGCTTCCTGCTTCCGCATGGGGAAAGGGGATGGATTTGAAGTGCAGTGGTCACAGAGCCTACCTGTCTGAGTCTCAGTCTTTAAGCCTGCCCTTCTATGCTCACAGCTGAGATGTCTCTTTTTTTCCATGGCCACTCCTTTAGCACCTTGGGGACTAGGTTATAAGAACCATGAGTCTTAGTACATGATTTCACAGTTATCTAAGTGATTTCACAAATCCGATCCCTACTCAGAATCAGAGCAACCAGAAACAATGGAGGCCCGGAGTCTACCCATCCCTACCCCGCCTCAAAACTATTACTCTAACACACATCTCCTGGCTCTGTTTTATGGGGTTTTTTCCTGTTTTTTCCAAAATGTATTTGTTCCTTTTCTTAAAACATTGGAAGGAAAAGAAAGAGAAAGAAAAGGCAAGGTGAAATAACCAGTGTTAACCTTTCAGGCAACACTTGAGCAAGCTTAGCACACTCTGACAGAGCACTGTACCAGGCTGCTCATAGCTCCACACATAGGGAACTCTTGACTGAGCTGGCCTTCTCCAAGGTCCACCATCTGCTATCCTGCTCAATTCCTGTCTTCTCAGGGCTATCTCATTTTCCCAACCAGTTCATTGTATCCACCAGAGACAGAAGTCCTTCAGATACCACAAGTAAGAAAGTTGAACTGTGTTGTCCTACATTGACACATGACTCATTCTGACGACAATGTCTCCCTTTTGTACAGTGTCACTATTGTGCGGCTCTGCTAAGGGAATAGATGCGTAAGATGTCTATGGACCACTGTGCATTAGATGCCTGTGGACCACTGTGCAGAGTCCAGAGAAAGTCACTGTATGAAAGTGTGTTTACTCATCTAACAAATTAAACTCAGGCCTACATCCTTTTCAGACCACTCATAGATAAGCATCTTTCAATTAGAGGTTAAAACATCCTTTTGTTTGTAGTTTTTTAGAAATAGCCACTTGTCTGTCCTCAGCACCTAAAAATCCAGATCCAACCAAAACTTGACGCAGTCCACGTTTCAAAATCAGGTTCAGGCTGGGTACATGACTCAGGGCACAGTTCATGTCATGCCTTTGCAGGCCCCTACTTCAAGTCGATGTGGGTGACATCAAAGGCCACCTATCCCTGAAGACCTTGTCAAACAGAAATTAACATGGCAGTCCCCAGAACTGAATGTTTTTGCTTAGAATGATGCAACTATTAATAATGCTTTTCATGGCAGTTTTAGACAGGGAAGAAAGGCAAAACATGAAGATTTGGGTTTTCTTTTTTTATCTTGGTCCAAGCCCTATAATGTGCCCTTAAGCACACAAATCCCTCTGTTCCATTGTTTGCCTTATAAAAGATGAATAATGGGGTTATTTCCTTACTCCAAATGAGGTTAATGAGTCAAATGTTCACAAGATGTCTTGAGAGGTCTACTGGTAACTTTGAAACTATTTCTTCCAGAATAATTTCCTCAAAATTCCAACTCATTAATGCCTTCCTTGAAAAATCAAGCACAATTCTAAAATGACATTTAAAAAGGGAAAAAAAGAGAAAGGCTTACAATTTCATAGTCTGCTGTGGACATGGTCAGAAACATTTCAAATAATCTTCTCTGTGTAGACCCAGGGCTACTGTCTTCATCAGATCCTTCTCTCTGTCCTCTCTAGCTCTGCCTTACCAGAAGTATGCCGTCCATTTCTAGTGACATTTACTCAAGGTTACAATAACAAGTAGCTGTCTCCCAGTGATGTGTATGTTCCGGTCTTTCCTGCTGCCAGGATCTTCTGTTTGCTCTTCCTCAAAAATTATTTTCTCCCCTCAGTCCTCTTGGCCAGAAAGATCCTACTTCAGAGCTGAAGGTAAGCATGTTTTGTACAAATTTCTCGGCTTCTCAAGTGCTCTGGACCCTGAACAGAAAAGCTAGAACTATACCTAAGAAAAAAATTACATCTCAGTGCTTCCAAATCTTAATTGTGGTTCGTCCTTCTTAAGGAAGCATCTTATTTCTTAATTAAAGTATGACAATAAAAATCTGTTACTTCTTTGTCTAACTGAAACTTTCTTCCCTACTAATGAATTTATTAATTTCTCTGCTCCTCTTTAGTATAGTCTATTAAATTATTATAAACTCGATTCAGGAATCACAGCAGGCTTTGCTAATGGAACTAGGGTTGAAATTAAGATCATTCCCTTTAAGCTCTTCCTGAATCATCCTTTTTTAGCTGCTTAACCTTTCTTTCTGCCTTTTAAAGGGGGATCGTTTTCTGCTAAAAGACCAGGGGAGGTGCCACAGGATGGCTCCCTGCTATTCTGAGCAGCTCTACCGCTAGCACACACATAAATGACTGCAGCAACTTGGGGTGCAGAATAACTAAGTTAAGGTATTCATGATTGCATGCTCCCGAAAGTGATCAACAGTTGGAACATGCATTCAGTAAAGACTCAGTATACTTGTGACTTTGCTTGACTGGCTGTCATAGAATATACAGAGTCCAAAGGGAGATGGGAATGGGAAGGGTACTCGGAGGGGCTGAGAGAAGGGCCTTGAGCAAGACCTGGAGAGAAGAGGCCTCCTTCTCTGCACTCCCAGGAGGAGCCAAAGGCTCTTATTCACCCTTTTCATGCATTGAGCAACACTGTTTACTGGATTCCTATGCACTGGCCTAATTTCAAGTTGAAGTCGGAGTGGGGCCCGGGGGAGCCCCCAGAACAAGAACATTATGTTGCTGAAACGAAGCCTCACAGCGGCTCCTGCAAAGAACGAAGTCCGTGAGGTTGCACACAGAGCGACAAACCTTTTTTGGTGGGATCCCCTCGGGCCAGGGGCAGGACAAGGGGGGAGGCAGAAACTGGGTGAGTAGCTTCAAAAGACGATTGCCTCTCAGTTGCTTCTGCGTGCCTCCTATCACAGTAAGAGATTTTACTTCTTGTGGCCTTTCGAGACAACTTAAAGCAGATTTTTTTTTTTTAAAGAACCCACTGAGACATCTCGTAATAGCTCTAGGTCTGTTTTGCATCCAGAAATTTAACTGACTTTAAAGACATCTTTCTAAGCCATGCTACGTAGCATTCCTTTTAAGTTTTGTTTTTGGTGTTTTGGGGTTTTGTTTTGGGTTTTTTTGTTTTTGTTTTTGTTTGTTTTTTGGATTTTTGGTGGGTTTTTTTGGGGGGGCGGTTTTAGTTTTGGTTTTCCTGCTTCCTGCAGTCTGGGTTTTAGACCAGCAGGGTAGGTCTCATCTCAGGGAACATTTGATAGAGCTGGCAATTTGCAGAAGTCTGAGCTCTCTCTGCCTGAAAGAAGACACAGGGCTATGTGCTCAGAAACTTTGCCCCAGTACAAGGTACAGAGAGGCACAAAAGCAAGACCTCCTGAGAGCAAGGGGGAACTAAGAGTTGGGCAGTGTGAGGGTGGGGCAGAATGGTGACCAATTGCAGTGGCATCTTCTGTTCTAGTTTCCAAGAGCCAAGCTCTTCAGTTCTTGGAACATTGGTTTTGTTTTTTTGTTTGTTTGTTTGTTTGTTTTTCCTGATTTCCACCAACTTCATATTTTTCCCATCTTTATTAACTTGAGTATTTCTTATTTACATTTCGATTGTTATTCCCCTTCCCGGTTTCCGGGCCAACATCCCCCTAACCCCTCCCCTCCCCTTCTATATGGGCTTCCCCTCCGCATCCTCCTCCCATTACCGCCCTCCCCACAACAATCACGTTCACTGGGGGTCCAGCCTTGGCAGGACCAAGGTCTTCCCCTTCCACTGGTGCTCTTACTAGGCTATTCATTGCTACCTATGAGGTCAGAATCCAGGGTCAGTCCATGTATAGTCTTTGGGTAGTGGCTTAGTCCCTGGAGGCTCTGGTTTGTTGGCATTGTTGTTCATATGGGGTCTCGAGCCCCTTCAAGCTCTTTCAGTCCTTTCTCTGATTCCTTCAACGGGGGTCCTATTCTCAGTTCAGTGGTTTGCTGCTGGCATTCACCTATGTATTTGCTGTTTTCTGGCTGTGTCTCTCAGGAGAGGTCTACATCCGGTTCCTGTCAGCCTGCACTTCTTTGCTTCATCCATCTTATCTAGTTTGGTGGCTGTATATGAATGGACATGTGGGGCAGGCTCTGAATGGGTGTTCCTTCTGCCTCTGTTCTAAACTTTGCCTCCCTATTCCCTCCCAAGGGTATTCTTCTTCCTCTTTTAAAGAAAAAGTGAAGCATTTGCATTTTGGTCATCCTTCTTGAGTTTCATGTGTTCTGTGCATTTAGGGTAATTAAAAAAGTGTTTGGCACAAAGTACCAGCAATAGGTGAAAGATATTGGTGCAAAGCAAGAACATTGCCAACGAATGAAACTTAAACAACAGTGTACTACACAAGTGATAGCCACCAAAACTTTATGAAGCCTTTAAGCCCAGCAGGAAGAAGTGCTTGATTCCAGTCAGGAAAATAACTTCAGCAGGGTGGGGAGACTCTAGCTGGCCAAGGTCAAGGACAGCCAAGGCATTAAGGAAATAGAATGGATATTTCAGTAGCCCTCCTCCCAGAAGTTCTCCAGACCCCAGTAGTACCTGGGCTCTTGGTCCATCTACCAGTACAAAGGGAGAACTTGACCAGACACTCTCATCTCTCACCCTGGTCTCCTTTCCCTGGTCTTGCTGCTCACTAAAGCTGCTGTGCCCTACCCAGTATGATCAAATACCCAAATTTTCATTCCTCTGACCGTGCAGAGAGAGAGGCTCCCCCTAAAGCCCATCTTAGGGTGTTCCCCACAGAATGCAATGGGAGGGCACTGGCTTTGGAGCAAGCAGCCATCCCTTAGGGTGGAGCTTTGGTGTAAAACCAGGAATCCTGCACCTAGCAAAAGAAGCCATAAGTCTGTTAGGATGGGATCCCTCCTTAGAGCTTCTTCTTCACTTAATAGAGTCTTGATTAATAATATCTACTACACATCTAGCTAGGTTTGGGGGCACGTGACTATGATCCTGATATTCAGAAGATCAAGGTAGGACAGCCAAATTGTAGATGGAATTGGGCCACATATCAGGACCCTGTATCAAAACAAAACCAAATCCAATCCTATTTAGAGTGTTATAGTACAGGGCTGTTTTCTATTTAGTACCATAAACCATACATAGTAAGATTAAGTAAACTCCAGTCAAGGTTGCCTCAAGGTTTAAGGGAAAAGTCTTTCTGGAGGCAACGCTTTGATCCAAAGAGAAAGCTGTCATGGGAGTTGTCAGTTTTAAGAAAGAGATATATGACGCGTTTAGGTCAAACTCAAAACACTCAGGTGGATTCAGTTTAGGACAAACACTGAAGGTGTGAGGAAAGATAGCTTGAGAAACCCCACTCTGCCTCTCTGCCTATCCAGCGGACACCAGTTCCTTGAGAGCTGAAACATCTTATGCACGGCTAAACAAAGAGTCCTTAGGCACCCTACTCATTACACCTTCCTCTCCTTCAACTAAGGCGTAGGGTCACCTGCCACAGATCAGCTTGTGCATTTTTACTGAGCAGGTGGGTTCTCCCTCAGTGTCTGGAGGGGATTAGCTCTAAGACCTGATGTGGGTACCAAAATTCATAGTCTCTCATAGAAAATGATGTTGTTTAATCTACATGTATCCCATTACACACGTTAAGTCCTGTCTAGATTACTTGCAATGGCTAAGGAAAAGGAAATGTCATTTAAGTGATTGCTAAACTCATGCTTGAGGAATGTTGACAAGAAAAAGTTTGTGCATACCCAATAGACCTAAGATTTTTTAAAGTCTATTTTTTAAAGTTACATTTAAATTTTTATCTTGTGTGTGTGTGTGTGTGTGTGTGTGTGTGTGTCAGAGAGAGAGAGAGAGAGAGAGAGAGAGAGAGAGAGAGAGAGAGAGAGGAGATTGAGAAATAAGTATTTCTGGTGCTCAGCTCTATTTTATACAGTTCATGATCTTCTGCAGGGGGGGTAGTCCTCCCCACAATCAAGATGAGTCTTCCCATATCAATTAATCTGATCAAGATAATCTCTTACAGATCATTCTAGAGTCCGTCAGGTTGACAACGTTGACTGTCACACTCAAGTAGGTATGACATATATAGTCCATCTCTTAAGGGTGAATTGTGCCCAGTGGCTTTCTTCTACTGCATGCATTCTGGGAAAGATATATAGGGGGAATAAATATACAGTGGGAAACCTAAAAACACTGTTCTATGTTGGTCATATGACCTACAACAACACTGAAGAGTTATGTTGATGGTATGTCCCTTGATAAGACGTGATGAAAATGACGGTTTACCTTGTGGTCTTCTTTCTCAAACCTTAACCTCAGTGCAATCATTAGAAAAACATTAGACAAAAAAAATACCCCAACTTTGGCAAATTCTACAAAACATTTAACCAATATTCCATTAAAATCATCAAGTTCATTTAAAGAAGGAAAAGCCTAAGAAATTTTCACAGCTAGTAGGAGCCAAATGATTTTTGCCCTTGAGTAAAGTCAAAATATTATACTAGATGAGAGATCCCAGGACAGAAATTTGTAAGCCACTGAGCAAATGTAAAATTCAGATTTTAAGTTAATAAAAATGTTGTTCCATTGGTCCATTAATTGTGATAAGTGGGTCACAGTAAGTAAAGGTGTTAATAACCAGAAATTGGGTACAGAATAAGAACTCAGTGACATAATTTTCCATAAACTCGAATTTTTTCTAAAATAAAATGTTTTAAAATACTAATAATTCTGCCAATCAACACTAACTACCAAGTTTTTTCAATATTAATGCTCAAATACACAGCTTCACCCATGCCAAGCAACCGCTCTGTAACTGAGCTCTATTCAGGCACGCACCACTAAGATCTAATGCATGTCTTCTAATTTTTTTCTGTGTTTTTTGCATAAAATAGTCACAGCCTTCTTCACTATCAGTGAGGTGCTAGAACCAGGCTCTCTAATGCATGCCAACATCCCCAGATGTTCAAGTCTTGACGTAGATGCCATCGTATTTTTTGAGAATCTATACACAGCCGCCTATACACTTTACACTGCCTCTGGATAAATTCTAATATCTAATACAGCAAAGGGGCTATGTTGGTAATTTTCATACTGTGCTGTTTAGGAATTATTGACTAGGAAACTCATGTATATGTCTAGTACAGTTGCAATTATTTTCAGTATTTTCAATCCCTAGTGGATATGGAATCTGTAAACACTATAGGCTGTGTGTGTGTGTGTGTGTGTGTGTGTGTGTGTGTGTGTGTGTGTGTGAGACACACACATCCATTCTCTATATCACTGAACTGGAATTTTTATCACATCTATCTTTTAGATCTGGTAGAGTTTATTTAATCTATCGTTGAGTAGAAATGATTTGTGTTTTAATTTTTACCTTATTATAATGATAATTAAATGAACACTACATACAAACATTTTTGTGTGTACATCATTGATTATTTCTTTAGTAACCTGGGGTCACAGTCAGCCAGGGTGTTAGGTCTTAGAGTATAATGCTCTTGCAGTATCCTGATAAGCCTGTATCTGTCACTTTCTGTGCACTTCTTGCTCTAGACGTTTAGTAAAAAATCAAATTGAGAGGCTGGAATATATCTTCAAAAGCTTTCATAGTTCTTAAACTTGATCAGAGTGTCTAACTTTGATTTGTTAGAATAATGTAGTGATCTTTGTTTGGAATGTTTCATAGATATTAGGTTTTAAAATGTACTTCCTGTGATCCTTGAACTCACTATATTACCAAGGCTGGCAATGAACTTGAGATTCTCCTATTTTCATCTCCGAGTGTTCATTAGTGGTGTTCTTTTGAGACAGGACCTCACGAGGCCAAGCTGGCCTCAGACTCTCTGTGTAGCTGAGGCTTGAACTTCACATCATCTTACCTCCACCTCCAATGGCCACAATTACAGGTGTGGGTTACCAAGCTCAATTTAGGTAGAGCTAGGGAGCAAGGAAATCACAGCTTGTAAGCACGCTAGGTAACCACTTTACCAAGTGGGCTACATCCTCAGCCCACTAAGGACGGGTTTAATTCTGGAAACAAGAAGCACTCATGAAGAATAATAGCCTTTCAAAGAGGATCGGTTTGCACGTTTTTTTAATTGTGCAAGCTGCAAATCTAATTTTTATGTTGTTTCTAAAGTTAGCTTGCTCATAATTATTTTTGTTCGCACATAGCAGTTGTGTGTGTTTACGGGAAACAATGTGACGATTTAATGCATGCACTATATTGTGTGCCCTGCTCAAACTGGGGTAATTAGCATGCGTATCAATTTAAATATTTATGGTTCCTTTGTGGTAAGAATATTCACAATCTTTATCTGGTTCTTTGGAAATATACTATTGACAATAATAATACTGATACATAGGCACCTTATCATACAATAAAATACCAGAACATAACTCTGTATCTAACTGTACACATTATAGATCACCTTGACAAAGCTCTTGTCATTCCCTATCCTAAACCACACCTCTATTACCAACTCCTCTGAGATCAACCTTTTCAGATTCTATGCGAGTGAGATTAAATACATGTATAAAATTTTAAATCTCTAGATATGTTTATGTATGCATCTAACGAAACATCTACAATCCTAGATTTCTACGCAAGTGTCTTTAGTGTTCCTTATCCCCTCCCCATATCCTTTCCTCTATTCTGTCCTTCCGTTCCCCACTCATGTACTGTTTCTTGTGCCATTATTCTCCTGTAACCTTTTATACCACTGTATTCTATCTCTCCTCTCTTGATATCTCCTCCACGGTTCATGATTTCGCTTTTTGTAACAGTTAAATAATGTTTCATTGAGTAAATGTTCTAATTTAAAAAAAAATCCATTCATCAGCTGATGGATGTCTTGGCTGTTGTGAATAGTGCCTGGATGAGCAGGTGTGTCTGTGGTGGGATTATTAGGTCAGATTATTAGGGTCATTAGAAAATATGCCCAACAGTGGTATAACCGAGTTGTGTGGTAGATATATTTCTAGTGTATAGAGCTCCCTACAGTGATGAATAAATGCCCCCTTTCCCCATACTCACACCAGCATCTGTCATCATTTGGGGTTTGTTTGTTTGTTTGTTTGTTTGTTTGTTTGTTTGATCTTAGACGTTCTGACTTGGCTAATATAAAAATTTCAATGTAGTTTTGCATGTCCATGGTGGCTAAAGATGTTGAACATTAAAAAAAAATACTTCCTCAGCCATTTGTATTTTATCTTTTGACAATTCTAGTCTAGTACCACGCCCCAATTTTTAACTGGGTTTTTTGTTTTCTTAATGTTTACGTTTTCTTCATACTAATATATGCAAACACATATTTAAAAATTAAATGGAATTATCCCAGAAAGAGGTAACAGTGACCCCTCTGGAGACCACATGGTAACTTATAGAAAGTGTCAAGACTGGATTACCTCTTTTTGACTTATTCAACAATAAGGTCCCACAGACACCCAAACATTGAAGGCTATTGCTACTGGCTAGCCTCTAAATTTGGCAACAAGATTCTATTGCTGAAAACACCATATACTTAAGTCATTAGAACATAGAAAAATCAAACTGATGCTTACCGAGAAGCTTCATCCCTACCAGATAGCTTTTGTGGTGCTATAAGGTGCTTCATATGCTACTAGAGGAGAAAATAATCATGGAACTTACCCAGATATGAATTTTACAAGATACAATAATGACCAGCACTACAGGAAATGCCTACTAGTGTAATAAGGGCATGAATGTCGTGGCAGTGACCAACCATTTTCTGATTAGATTTAAAGCCTGCTTACTGAAACTCAAATTGGCACCATTGTGCAGGTCAAGAATCTATGGCTAAACAAGTCATAGGCCCTAAGGGAGAACCTAAGACTATTACTTTGCTAAGTGGTCATGGTATTAGAGCAGCTCCTAATGGCTTATGATTATACCCAGATATTAGTGTATCTTTCAACTTTCATTGGAGAAGTTTCTGTTTGTAGTAGATGGGGATTAACGGAGACCTATGAACTGATCAAGACGCATAAAACGAGAAAGTAAAGAATGCTCATCTCTACATAGGACATCTATATCGTGCCCCCTTCTTTCAAGGCTCAGGGATCATTATAGAAGAGGGAGCAGAAAGACTGAAAGTGCCAGAGGCAATGATGGATGATAGTGCTTTTCAAACACAACAGGACGGTTGCACATATGAGCTCACAGTACTCATGACAACATTCATGAGACATGACATGCATGACACAAGCTCAAGCTAGACAAAAAGTTTTATTGCAGAGAGGGTAAGTGACACATAATGTCCCACCCCTACTTGAAGAGGGAATTAATAACTGCTTAATAATTGGTAATTAATTATTAATTAATAATTGGTAATTGATAATAAAGAGAGATGATACAATAGAAGCCCACATAGCCAAGGGTACCTGGGAAGCACAAATTTTGCTTACTGGTTGCTGTGGTTTGGGTAGGGTTGGTTTGGTTGGTTTGGTTTACATTAGTTTGGTTTGGTTTTAATTAAGAAAAAGACCCAAAGTTGTGTGGGTCTAAAGGAGAGGAAGAATCTGGGAGGAGCCAGGGAATGGGACTGAATATGATCAAAGTTCATTGTGCAAAATTCAAAGATCTCATTTTACAATGAGAAAGGAAGCAACAGATTCAACAAAAATGTTACAATTTTCTACATTGTTTATAATTTTAAAGGGTTTCTTTAGCCACGAGCCTACTTGTCAAGCTTTGGTGACAAACCACAGGGGAGAAGCATTATTGGAATTGTTCTCAGCAACATACCTGATTCTGGTCCTTCTAAGTCAGGTATGCAAATCAGCCGCTCAATATAAATAGTAATGAGGGCTGCAAATTAAGTAAATCATGAGACTTCAAGTCAGGAACTCTCTCTACACTTTATTATGGCAAAAACCACAATGGTAGAAACATCACACCACTGCCTTGAACATCAGTTCTAGGCATCCCAATTCATCAACTTGTTTACCCTACTCACCACAGTAGAGAGCAGTATGCAACCTCATTTAGAGTCCCCTACCAGTTAAAAGTATTGAAGTAAAGAGAATTAGAAGTCAAGTCGGGCGGTAGCTTTCACAACTTCCCTCAAAGCTGTCAGTAGTTTCATGTCTAATCAACTGAAACTAAAATTAACAAAAGAAGTTAGTTGATCTAAGTTGCCAAGAGAACCCCTCATTCACTCAAAGGTAATTTCAGAAAGCCCCAGCCCCAGCCCTAACAGTCACACACATTCCTTCTTTCAGCTTAGCCTGGCATACTTGCCAGCCTGCACAAACCTCTTCAGTTCTGCTCTTAGGAGCCTACACTGCCGCATTAAGATGCAGGGCACACAACTGTTAGCAGTGAGAATCGGAGCGCCTGATAAACTCACACAGCCACTCAGTACAAGGGATTCCAGTTGGTCTCCGGAAGAGCGATAAAACAGAGACCTCCAGATCACAGAGAAATTACTACACGCCTTGGTTGACTTGTCTTTGGAAAGATTCAAGGGAGCCTGAAAAGCACCAAATCCAGTTTGGGGGATGGCTAGAGGTATTGGGAATTCTTAGACATCGACGGAGATTCCAGTCACCCTGCGAGGTCCTTCCTTGTTTCCTGTTTCTTGGTCTTTGGGTCTTGCTTTTGTTTTGAGACACATTCTCTATATACTTTTTAGGCTGGTGCTGAAATCCTAAGTTCAAGAGGTCTTCCCACTTTGGTTCCTGAGTAGTTGGGACCACACATGCACATCACTAAGCCCAGGTCCTAAGAGCTTTAGAAATTGAAGTAATAACATGTACTCTCTGGCCATCTTTTAGAATGGCTCATTAAAACCCTTGTCATTAATGTCATTATTGCAGACTATATAGTCAGATGTGGCTCAGATAAGTAAAGTGAGGAAAAAGAAAGAACCCAAAGTTCTCATCAGGACCTTCAAGTTGGAGAAGATTGTGTGTATGTGTGGTTTTTTTTTTTTTCCTTTCCTTGTTTTTATCATTCTCCCATGCAAGGTCTCACCGGCACTCTAATCTATCACACACAACTCATTCATAAAGGTAAGAAGGAACAGAAAGAGGGCAGAGGACACTATTTCATTATCATCTCATGGCTCCAAATTCCACATCACTCATAGGCTGGTTAATACAAGGGTTTGCTAAAATGTTTTATTGAAATTACCACACTGTGATAGTGTTTGGAAGGAATATAGTTTTCTCAAAGATAATGCAGCTTGCTTTTGTTTTTTTTTTTAGTCATTCTCCAATATGCGTTCTTTTGTGTTCTGTTAAACCTCAGATCCTTCCGCACAAAGAAAACATTCTGAAGAGCCGATCAGGATTTCTGTAGGTCAACAGCAAGCACCATCCCCTTCTTAACCGCAAGCAAGAAAAATGAAGCACATTATCAATTCGTATGAACACACCAACAACACAGCAAGAAATAACTCTGATTGTCCTGATGTAGTTGTGCCAGAAGAGATATTTTTCACAATCTCCATCATTGGAGTTTTGGAGAACCTGATCGTCCTCCTGGCCGTGATCAAAAATAAAAATCTCCAGTCCCCCGTGTACTTTTTCATCTGCAGTTTGGCCATTTCCGACATGTTGGGCAGTCTGTATAAGATCTTGGAAAATATCCTGATCATGTTCAGAAACATGGGCTATCTCAAGCCTCGTGGCAGTTTGGAAAGTACAGCAGATGACATCATTGACTGCATGTTCGTCCTCTCTTTGCTGGGCTCGATCTTCAGCCTGTCTGTGATTGCAGCTGACCGCTACATCACCATCTTCCATGCCCTGCAATACCACAGCATTGTGACCATGCGACGCACCGTCATCACCCTAACGGTTATCTGGATGTTCTGTACAGGGAGCGGCATCACCATGGTGATCTTCTCCCACCATATCCCCACAGTGCTCACCTTCACCTCGCTATTCCCTTTGATGCTGGTTTTTATCCTGTGTCTCTACATCCACATGTTCTTACTTGCCCGCTCCCATGCTCGGAAGATCTCTACCCTTCCTAGAGCCAACATGAAGGGTGCCATGACATTGACCATCCTTCTTGGAGTCTTCATCTTCTGTTGGGCTCCCTTTGTGCTCCATGTTCTCTTAATGACCTTCTGCCCAAATAACCCTTACTGTGTTTGCTACATGTCTCTCTTCCAGGTCAATGGCATGTTGATTATGTGCAACGCAGTTATTGATCCCTTTATATATGCCTTTCGGAGCCCAGAGCTCAGAGAGGCATTCAAAAAGATGCTCTTCTGCAACAGATATTAGTAGAGCTTTTGATCCCTGCTTTGAGTGTTGTAAAGGAACCAAGTAACACAGCACTCAGACAAACACCAGTGATTCTTCTGACCAGCCTTTCCTTCTTTAACAGATGTAGATGATCCCACTGACTAGTATTTCCCATAGCTGCCTTTCTCATTAACACAGTCTTACTGTACCTGCAAACTTTATATTATATATGGAGAGATGAAATGATCTGCTAAAAAGGATGGTTTACAAAGTATACATAGCAATACAAATGTGAGGACTTTGGGCTAAGCAAATATTTGTTCTTCTGTGGGTACCTGACAACACTGTCATGGGAGGCATTTCCAAGCAGGAAGCCATGGTAACCAATTCTCTAGAAATTAAAAGTCTTTTGTAAATGTCTAACTACTATATGTGTTCGTTAGATTTCCATTTAGTAGCAAATACATGCAATGACGCAACTTTGAAAGAGGAAACATTTATTTTGGTGCCCAGGTTCTTGAGATTTTGATTCACCACACCTGGCCGTTGCTTCGGGCCTACAGTAAGACAGTACATCATGGTGGGAACATGTAGTAAAATGACTCGTGGTTGCCAGAAACCCATGGTAAAAAAAAAAAAAAGAAAAGAAAAGAAAAGATGGATGTTTTACAGTCTTCTTTGATTATAAAACCTCAATGAACTAAGATTTTCCGCTAGACCCCATCTCTTAAAAGGGCACTTTCTGGTGGCAGCAAAGTGAAGACCAAGTCTTTAAGATGGAGGGCTCGCTTACCTAAACCACAATGAAGAATGACTCAGTATAGAAACTACAGTGTGCTTGTAAGACAGAGATGCTAATTAATTGCCACAGGTAAATAGCCCATCTCTCCTGTAGCCAGCTTTGAGTTCCCACAAAGAAATGAATCTTCACTATGAGTCTTCTTTGCTCAGTCAGGATCCTACTTAGTCTTAAGCTATCTTCCTGCTTCAGTTTCTCAAGGTTTAGAAGCAGAAAAAAAAGATGAAATCAAATTTTAACCTCTTTGAGTTCTATTCAGGAATATATAAGGCCTATTGTATTAGAAGAAGTCACAGCCAAACTTGGTTCTTCTGTCCAAATGCATAAATGCATAAGTAATGCCCCCCAAAAGTATTTCATAGCAAAAGAAGGGAAAGGGAGAAGAGTGTATGGAGGTAAAGGGGGAGGAAAGGAGCAAGAGAGGGATGATAGACAGGAGAGGAGAGAAAAATCTGAGTCAGAAACATGTTTTGAAGTATGGAAATTCTAGATCAAAGCATTTCAAAAAACATGCTGTTACTAGAGACCCAAGATGAGAATGTGAGGAAAAACTTCCTCCTCCTCCTCCTCCTCCCCCTCCTCCTCCTCCCCCTCCTCCTCCTACTCCTCCTCCTCCCCCTCCTTCTCCTCCTCCTCTTCCTCCTCTTCTTTTTCATAAACAAGTCCAAAAGATAAGTACATTAAATAACTGAAATCTGTGTTCTACATGCAATAATAGAAAGATGTCCAATATTGAAAAGTAGCATGCTAAACAGTGGTAAAAGAAACAAACTATTAACATCATAGTTAAAGAAAAGGTTTAATAGGCAATAGGTTACAGAGGCAAGTCCTTGCCAAACTGGAGAAAGGTATCTGTGATAAAAGGAGCCAAGAGAGCACAACGGCTTCTCTAGTCTCCCAGGAGTCATAGCATCTTGTGGGATAGGCAGAGTCTTGCCTTCTGTCTCCAAATCCTATCATATAAGAAGTTCTGAAGAAACCAGAGAAAAAGATGTGGACTACAAATAGTATGATTCATCAGGAACTTGGGGATGTGCAAAATCGAAGAAACATACTTAGGAGAGGGGAAAGGACTTACATGCCTAGTAGAAAAACATCGGACTGGTTTCTACAATGGCTGACCTACTTAACATTCCCACTAGCATTGAGAAGGTCCATTCTTTCCACTGATATGTGTTATTTCATTGTATCAATGCATAACTTGTTGTCTTGTTATTGTGTGCTACTTAGGTTTACCCAAACCGCTGATCCTACTCGCGATGCTTCTATGAACATTCCTGTGTGCGAACGTGCAAAAGAATTTCTCCAGAATACGTTCATTCCATGGGCACACTTCAAACTTAACTTGAGAATTGGAAACTGTTTTCCAAAATGGTCAGCCATCATTCTCACCTCTGAGGGTGCCAAGATTCCCATGGGCCTGTATCTTCACCAATCCATCATGTCCTCAAAGTCTTGTTGATTGACAGATATCTGATGCCTATTTTCAGCTACTCAGGGAACTGGGTAAACTGTGCTCCCTACTGATGTCTCATAAAATCTTACTCATGAGCTTCACTGGTCTGTCCCGGAGATTCCACTGATAGATATTTACAAGTAGAGCCCTTACTATTTTTGTCTTTGACCCTGGCTTGAGTCTACAATACCAGTGGTAAAAAGAAGCAAAGACTGATGAATTCTTCATGCTTCTCGTAATTTTAGGTATAGATACATTTAATTTTTTTCCAATAGGGGGCACTTCTTTTTGAAAGTTATGTTTCAAACTGAAGATATTGTCTTTCTACATAGTTTCCTAACAGTGTTTTTTTTTTATCACAAATGCACATCGGTTTTAATGCATTTTTCAGCAACAGCTGATCATTTGTTAAATTATTACATGGATAGGTTTTTGTAAAACAAAAAAAAATGATCAAGAACAAACCACAAACAGTATGATATTACGGCGACTACGGTTAAAGCTAAAATGTGCTCATTTGACAAGACTTATTCTGAATCAAACTTTTATATATTCAAAAGGTTTTATACTAACATGACTTAGTGAATATTTTAAATGGAAGATGAATTGTGTGACAGAAAAACAGTAGAAAAACAATAATTATGGAAGAAGAGGTCATGGACTTGTAGGAGTGTGGAGAACATGGGAGTCATTGTAGGGGAAGTGGTGGGGAGGGTGTGACTTGATGTCAATACAGTACTCAGGTATGAAATTCTCCAAAAATAATAAAAATTTAGATGAAAACATAAATAACATTCAAGAGCTACTCTTTTCACAAATGAGGTTATTATACATACATAATATATATTGTGTATATATTATACATATATATATTATAAGAAATAGAAGTTATTTGTTCTGTTACTATGCCTACTTCTTAACCTAAAGGATTTTCATCTATTTGGAATGACACATATCAGTGAGAGACTTTTACTCTGAAGGAGCCAACCAGTGCTTTTCTGACTTCTGGCCATTAAAGAGTGGCAAACAACTATGCTGCCAACAAATGAGGGGGAAAAAAATCAGCAAAGTTTCTTTTACTAATATAAGTACATGTTCGTACGATAGATAAAACTTTTCATCATTTGATGGGCATTCCATCTAATGCCTAAAACACCTACACACTTCTTTGCATTGACTGTAACTCTTTAAAATTCTGTAGCAGTTTGGCAGATAACTACCATTCCCAACAGTCACAAAAGAACAGACAAGAATCCCAGTAGGGACTTCACCTGCACAGGTCTCCTCAGGGCGCCCAGATCTCTGGCATCAGATCTCCAGCAAGGATTATGTGACACAATAATGATGTGAAAGTTAAAGAGTTTTAATGTTGAGAGGTTCTAGGAGAATTGGCGGATCCAGAGCAGCATGGCAGCTAAGACCGATGGGAATGGACTGTGGCTCGCTTTGAGTTGAGGCAAACTGCTTAATAGGAAGGCAGGAAGCCCTGTGAGGCAGTCAAAACAATGTCTCTTAACTCTAGAATCTAAAAAGTTATTATCTCTGGCTTCAGGCTCAAACCCCTTAGGTGGAGTGTAAGATTTGAAACTTTGTCAAGGGAGACAGGAGAAAGTTGAACTTGTATTTGAGAGCGGACATCCACGGAACATTCAGCTCTCCCTGAAGTATGTCTTTTTTTTCCCACACTCTCTGAAAGCTCAGATTCAGTTTTAATCAGGGTCCTCAAAATTCTGCTGAAACAAGGACATTTGGGTGCAGACAACCTCTTTAAAAGTATCAAAATCACCCTCAGAAATAGTTTTGCTTCTGTGCTATTTTCTTTTAGTCATTGATAAACTTACCTAATTTAGTTATCTTTTAATTTTATAAACTTTATTATGAATTACTTGAAAATAAAAAACCCACACAAACAAAATTAACAAAATCCAAAGTGTCTATACATCTCAGCGAACATCTATACATTTAGAATAGCCTCTTGAAATAGAAATGTTGTAGTTTCACACTGGAGTCCATGATTTACATATATGTGTGTGTGTGTGTGTGTGTGTGTGTGTGTGTGTGTGTGTATGTGTGTGTGTGTGTACGTATATATACATATACATATATTTTTTTCAGAAATGAAAAATGTATGACAGTTATAACTAGAAACCCAGTTTATATCCTTTATCAGAAATGGGCATAAGCTATGAGAAAGGATAATTTAGTTATTTGGGGGAGCTTTATTTTGGTAGCAGCTGAACCACATCTTGAAAGAATATATCCTAAGCACTTGTATTGGGCCCGTTAAGAGTCTTCCTTTTCATCTGGCCCTAATTTATCCTTCAATTTTCTAGACAATTTAGCAGCGTGGGATTTCTTAAGCAGAGATAAAGGCTTAAGTTGTAGCCTCTCCAAAATGCTGCTGTCTTCTGCCTCTTTGGTGATAACTAACCCCGAGAGAGTTGGGACATGAAATAAATTATCCCGTGACTAAGATGACTAAACAAGTTGATTATGTCTAGCAGAAGCCAGAGCTTCCTCTTGCAGATGGTAACAAAACTTGGGAAAATGCAGTGATAAGAATTAGCACGGTGATTAAGCTGTTAGTATCGGAGCAATGGTTCTTAACCTGTGGATCACAACCCCTTCAGGGGTCACATATATAGATAACCTATGTATTAGATACATGCATTGTGATTTATAACGGTAGCAAAATTACAGTTATGAAGTAGCAACAAAATAGTTTTATGTTGGAAGTCACTACAGCATGAGGAACTCTATTAAAGGGTACCAGCATTAGGAAGGTTGAGAACCACTCATGTAGAGAAAATGGACAAAAACAAAAGTTCAAGTTCCCATACACTCACAATATGGCCCTGTCCACCTGACCCCCATGGCTAACTCCTAGTGACCCATAGATCCTTATCCCAGTGGCCAATCTCAAGGAAGACAAATGGTGCTATGCATTTTGCTATGTAACTTAAGATAGTGTGATACTCACGTACCCATCAAGGTACAGCCACACACAGTTGACACTTAAGACAAATAACTTCCTTTAACTGTATAAAAGATCTCCCATTCTATTCATGGAAGTAATTCTACTCCCTCAGATTTTACCACCCCTCCCACAGAGTATTTTCTTCATTAAGTCTCTCCTCCAGAGTACTCCCTTTATGAGAACATTTTTCTAGCTGTTGTAGTGTGGTAAACACTTTTACCACCAGGCATTTAGATGGTCAGCATTGCTGCCGTGGTGACATTTTGATGGTTCATACAGAGAGTGTTCTCCTTGCCTCCATTGTGCTCCTCTTTCTTCTGATGCTTGTGGTAGTTAGATGATTGGCCTGAAAGCAGTTGAAGGTCTCTGGCTGGGACTGCTCTCCAAAGAGAACTGAAGGCCGCCTGGGTTGTGACGCCAGACTATGCCATCCTTCAGAATGAAAGCTAAGTGCCTGTCACCCTACTGTGGAACCCCCTTGCCTTCTGTTTACAACTGACCAGAGCCCATCACTGACAGAACACAATGGCGATATAGAAAGAATGGTCCCTTATAGCCCCTCAAGGCAAGCTCCACTTTGCCCTTTTTCTGGCAGGACTAATTTTTAATAGATGATGGGGTTAGCAGTGGTAGTTTATCCAGAGTAGAATCCAGACACATTCTCTGTGGTCCTTCTTCCTTCTCATAGTAAGATCTTTTCTTTTCCTTGGCACTTGCTACTGCTCTCCAGAGTGGGAGGGAAGAAAGCCTGTGGCTGATGGTGTTTGTACCCTCGGTCTCCTCTCTCAGTCCGATCCAAGAAATCTAGAAGTGGCCAGACTTTCACTTTCTTCAGAGCAATGCATTCTCCATTTCCCTCATGACTGATTCCTGGCCAGTTTCAATTTGCAAGTTTTCTATTTTAGGGGTGTCTGGCCTGACCAACCAAGTAGATTTGACACTAAAGAGAAACTTGTTTTCACCTCTATGAGCTTAGAGAATAATTATTTTCAGGGGTGATCTCAACTTACAGCAGACCTCTAATGAATCAATGCATAGAGCCCAGGACTCATGGTTGACCGCAGGAGAGGTCTTTTGACTTCAAGGGAGGCCATCTGGGTAAACATTGCTCTTCTAGTAGGAACCACAAAACAGGTCTTATGTCCCAATTCCCTCTAACTGACCTGAGAGATGTATTTCCAAAAGTTGATCTTTTTGATCCATAGACTTTCAAAAAGTAAACAGAAAAAAATTTTAATCATAAATCTTGGCCCTGATACCCACTATCAGGTCAACAATGCTTGCACCATGTGGTTCACCAGGCTTCAACTGCATCCCCTAATTAGATATTGCTGCTTATCATGTAAGAACAGACTCTGAGATCTCTTGTCGCAGACCCTAAACTCTCAGAAAGATATGCTGTGTGCCATGTTGCACTCTCTTACTTTACCTCATCTTTCCCACACTCAGCCACAGATGAGGTCTTGGATGACTCTCCTTTAGTGCACACTCAAGTCCCTTCTCAACCATCAGTCGATAGCCATCCCTCACCTGCGCTCTGATCCCACCCACCTCTGTATCCTTCCCTTCTCCCCTTTCTTCCTCTCTACCTGCAGAGCTCTCTCAGATTACTGCTTTAACCCACTCTGCCTCTCACTTGCTCCAGAACTTCAAATAGGGAACTCAAGAAACAAAAGCCTCTCTCCTTCAGAGAATACCCTTCTCTTTCACAGGGTAGCTATGGGGACTTCATCAGAATATCTGTCCCCTTTCCTATGTCTGACCTGTCCTCAGTATAATTCAAGCTAGAGTTATTTATCCAGAATCTATCTATCTTCATTAATGACTTCAGGAGGCTTTGAGCCAACCTGGCAAGACATCTTTGACATCCTAACCATCGCTACAGGCATAAGGAAGAGCCCCATATCTAGACCTTAGTGTGCTTCTAGGTTGATGAGACTCAGGGTCGCTGCCTATTTACAGCCAGTTAAACAGCATTGCTGTACAGAAAATGGAGCCCTGCTGGTCATATCTGGCCACAAATGCAGGAAATGTAGAACAAGACCCACAGAGACTGCATGACCACCTGCCTGTTAAAATAAACATGAAAGAGGTCCTTATGAAATACATTATGAAACAAGTTATGAAACACGGGGAGCTTCTGATAACCCTCACATCTTCCCATGTAGACTACCTAAAACATGCATCAGTGTATTAACCTGCACCACAAGAGGCAGGAATGTAAGCCATTCTGGCTTATTAGCCAAGTTTCTAAAGGTATTAGATGAAAGCTTAAAAACTTAACAGGATCACTTAAATATACTATCATATTTAACCAAGCAAGTAGAAGATCTGTACAATAAGAACTTCAAGACTCTGAAGAAAGAAATTGAAGAAGACCTCAGAAGATGGAAAGATCTCCCATGCTCATGGATTGGCAGGATTAATATAGTAAAAATGGCCATTTTACCAAAAGCGATCTACAGATTCAATGCAATCCCCATCAAAATACCAATCCAATTCTTCAAAGAGTTAGACAGAACAATTTGCAAATTCATCTGGAATAACAAAAAACCCAGGATAGCTAAAACTATTCTCAACAATAAAAGGACTTCAGGGGGAATCACTATCCCTGAACTCAAGCAATATTATAGAGCAATAGTGATAAAAAAAACTGCATGGTATTGGTACAGAGACAGACAGATAGACCAATGGAACAGAATTGAAGACCCAGAAATGAACCCACACACCTATGGGCACTTGATTTTTGACAAAGGAGCCAAAACCATTCAATGGAAAAAAGATAGCATTTTCAGCAAATGGTGCTGGTTCAACTGGAGGTCAACACGTAGAAGAATGCAAATCGATCCATGCTTATCACCCTGTACAAAGCTTAAGTCCAAGTGGATCAAGAACCTCCACATCAAACCAGATACACTCAAACTAATAGAAGAAAAACTAGGGCAGCATCTCGAACACATGGGCACTGGAAAAAATTTCCTGAACAAAACACCAATGGCTTATGCTCTAAGATCAAGAATCGACAAATGGGATCTCATAAAACTGCAAAGCTTCTGTAAGGCAAAGGACACTGTGGTTAGGACAAAACAGCAACCTACAGATTGGGAAAAGATCTTTACCAATCCTACAACAGATAGAGGGCTTATATCCAAAATATACAAAGAACTCAAGAAGTTAGACCGCAGGGAGACAAATAACCCTATTAAAAGATGGGGTTCAGAACTAAACAAAGAATTCACAGCTGAGGAATGAATGCTGAATGGCTGAGAAACACCTAAAGAAATGTTCAACATCTTTAGTCATAAGGGAAATGCAAATCAAAACAACCCTGAGATTTCACCTCACACCAGTGAGAATGGCTAAGATCAAAAACTCAGGTGACAACAAATGCTGGCGAGGATGTGGAGAAAGGAACACTCCTCCATTGTTGGTGGGATTGCAGACTGGTAAAACCATTCTGGAAATCAGTCTGGAGGTTCCTCAGAAAATTGAACATTGAACTGCCTGAGATCCAGCTATACCTCTCTTGGGCATATACCCAAAAGATGCCCCAACATATAAAAAAGACACATGCTCCACTATGTTCATAGCAGCCTTATTTATAATAGCCAGAAGCTGGAACGAACCCAGATGCCCTTCAACAGAGGAATGGATACAGAAAATGTGGTACATCTACACAATGGAATATTACTCAGCTATCAAAAACAATGCCTTTATGAAATTCATAGACAAATGGTTGGAACTGGAAAATATCATCCTGAGTGAGGTAACCCAATCACAGAAAAACACACATGGTATGCACTCATTGATAAGTGGCTATTAGCCCAAATGCTTGAATTACCCTAGATGCATAGAACACATGAAACTCAAGACGGATGATCAAAATGTGATTGCTTCACAACTTCTTTAAAAGGGGGAACAAGAATACCCTTGGCAGGGAATAGAGAGGCAAAGATTAAAACAGATACAGAAGGAACACCCATTCAGAGCCTGCCCCACATGTGGCCCATACATATACAGCTACCCAATTAGACAAGATGGATGAAGCAAAGAAGTGCAGGCCGACAGGAGCCGGATGTAGATCTCTCCTGAGAGACACAGCCAGAATACAGCAAATACAGAGGCAAATGCCAGCAGCAAACCACTGAACTGAGAATAGGACCCCCGTTGAAGGAATCAGAGAAAGAACTGGAAGAGCTTGAAGGGGCTCGAGACCCCGTATGTACAACAATGCCAAGCAACTAGAGCTTCCAGGGACTAAGCCACTACCTAAAGACTATACATGGACTGACCCTGGACTCTGACCTCATAGGTAGCAATGAATATCCTAGTAAGAGCACCAGTGGAAGGGGAAGCCCTGGGTCCTGCTAAGACTGAACCCCCAGTGAACTAGACTGTTGGGGGGAGGGCGGCAATGGGGGAGGGTGGGTAGGGGAACACCCATAAAGAAGGGGAGGGGGAGGGATTAGGGGGATGTTTGCCCGGAAACCGGGAAAGGGAATAACATTCGAAATGTAAATAAGAAATACTCAAGTTAATAAAAAAAAATTTTAAAAAAAGCTTAACAGGAACATAACTCCTGTCACCATCTAATAAGACACAGATTTAAGATCTATAATAACAAGGTGGTGACCTCAATGACCAGAAAGGAAGAAATGGAGGAGGAAAAAGATAAATTAAACACTCAACATATGACCACATCAATTGCCTGTTCTCTGAAGAAAACCTGAGGACCTGGTCTAGCAGCCCTCTCATTCACTGGAATTTACCCAGTTCCTGGTCAAAGGACTCTTTCTACTGCTACTGTTGTTAGCCAGGATATTTTAACTGAGAGTAGCAAAGCCAATGAAGTATGCCCTTCTCTAGGAGCTGTGTCCAATCTACAAAGTTGAGACCCAATGCACTAGAAATAACCCTCTCTCCCAAACAAGGGGAGGAGACCTCATCCAAGGACCTCATCCTTAGGTCAAACCTGAGGAAGGACCAATGCCCTTAACATTGTTCCTGTACTATAAGGAGTCCATTGAGGAAAGATATACATCCTTGTTGAGTCAGTGTCTGTGTTAGTCAGTATTTTTTTTTGTCAACATGACACAGGCTAGAGTCATCCGAAAAGAGGAAACGTTGATAGACAAAATGCCTTCATACAATTGGCCTGTGAGGAGAAGGGACACAGGAAAGAGGGGAGCTCTTCAGACTGTCTTTGGAATGAGAAGGACACACAACCATGTAAGGTCTTGGCGCAGCCAGAACTGTTGGCCTCCACCACCAGTGGCTACTGATGGCCACCAGCAGATGGCTGATATAGGGTGGTTGATAAGGTTAGGGCAAGAGATTTATGTGCCCAGCAATTGTATTATCTGTTCATTTCAAAATAATAAAGCTGTCTGAAGTGTTTCTGAGAGAGAGAGACAGAGACAGAGACAGAGACACAGAGACAGACAGACAGAGACAGACAGACGAGAGAGAGAGAGAGAGAGAGAGAGAGAGAGAGAGAGAGAGAGAGAGAGCTGTGAGCAAGCCTGTGAGGCTTTTTCTTGATTAATGATTGAGGCAGAGAGGCTTAGCATATCTGAGGTAGGGCCATATCTGAGGTAGGGCCACCCACGGGCTCATGATCCTGGAGTGTGTAAGAAAGCCAGTTGAGAAACCATGGAAAGCGACCATAAACCGAACTCTTCCACGACCTCTGCTTCCATTCCTGCTCCAGGCTTCTGAGCCACTTGGGCTCCTACCCCTGAGTCCCTCAGTGATGAATTATAACCTCGAATTATAAGATGAAACAATCCCTTTCATCTCCAAATTGCTTTGGGCTCTGGTCTTTATCACTGCAATAGAAGCCCCAACTAAGCCAAGGACTGATGGAGGCCTGAGGTTCCCATAGTTTTATCTGTATGGATAAGTTAATCCTAGATATGACAGAGACTAGAATTATATTCTTTATTGACACAAGAATTACTTTTTCTGTCCCGACTCTACTGTCAACTTGCCTTCTGGTTTCTAGTCTACCATGCTCTGGTGCTGATAGCCACCTCTCACCAGGATGCTTTCGCTCCCATTAACCAGTGTGATAAATAATATCAGTAGAACTCATATCTCATCTGTCTTAGGTAGGGTTTCCATTGCTATGAAGAGACACTGTGACCAAAGCGACTCTCATAAAAGACAACATTTAATTGGGGCTGGCTTACAGTTTCAGAGGTTCAGTCCATTATCATCAAGGAGAGAATATGGCAGCTCCCAGGAAGAGCTACAAGTTCTATATCTTTATCCAGAGAAAGCCAGGAGCAGAAACTGTCTTGCACATGGCTAGGAAGGGAGATTCAAAGCCCATCCCCACAGTGACGCACTTCCTCCAACAAGGCCACACCTCCTGATAGTGTCACTCCCTGTTGCAAGCACATTCATACCACCACACCACAGGTAAATATCAACACAACTGCCTCCTCACATCTCCTCACTCAGCCATTGAATGCAATCTTGCAAACATTAGCAAGGCTGAAATAAGGCTCCTACTTTTATTAAGGTCCCATCACACAGGTTGAAAAGTAATTGGCCAGTCATTTTTAAGAGGATATCAAAACACGAGTGAAGTAGCTAGGAGCCAAGATTATTTCAAGGAGGGATTAAGGATTGGAGATTTGGTGTTGGGCTAAAAAAACAAGGGTACTAGATAGGACAAAAACAATCTCTCTCACACACATAAGCAACTCTAATTCCAAGATAACACAGAGGTTTCAGAGGTACATGCTTGCAATATATCTGACAATACTTTAAGGAAAACCTCTCCATTTAATCAAACAAACCATTTTACTTGTCCCAACTTCTCCTTGATGAGGTTATCCCTTTTCCCCCAAGGGCCTTCAAATTATCTCTGTCTGCTATGGCCAACAGTGGATTTTTAATAGACCACCCCCATCAGCAATGGTTGAGTGTTTCCCTTTCTTCCACATCCTTGCTAGAATGTGCTGTTATTTGTTTTAGTGATCTTGCCCATTCTGTCTGGTATGAGATGAAATCTCCATGTGGAAACATATTGCTATATAAGCTTCTTAATATGTATGCATATATGACAGAAATTTAAGTAGAACCACCTAATATCAGGGCAGAAAAAGCCCCAACTAGACATGTCTTGCTCTTATGTGAAACCTCCAGTTCAAGGAACAAATTATATCTAATTCAATTGTCATCCAAAGGGGCTCCATGAAAACATCCAAATAACTCAGTATCCTCCCAAGGGTATTGATCTCTCTCCACATACTGATGGTAAGGTCCTATTGCCAAAGACAATACCTACTATTTTATTGAACGTGGAGAAGTTGATCTTGTCATTCCTATTGACTAGTAAGCCTAGTTACTGGAAGGTATTCTGCACCCTACTAGAGAAAGAAGGCAACTGCAAACCTAGATACAATCTTTGTTATCTACAACAGTGATCTGCTTTCATGGTATGT
Organism: Rattus norvegicus; assembly: GCF_021556685.1. NCBI lineage: Eukaryota > Metazoa > Chordata > Mammalia > Rodentia > Muridae > Rattus > Rattus norvegicus. Next base: position 64,008,707 of record NC_141551.1, on the reverse strand, counting down.
TGGTGCAATAGTGGTACAAACATTGTGGGAGTAAACAACTTCTCTCTGATTGTATTTAAGGACCACTCCAAGAGATAGAACCCATGCCTGAATGGCTTGAATGGCCAAGGATGAGACTAGATAATCCATAGACATAGGGAAAACTCAAACACGGTTGTTCTACCAAAGAAGCATAGCAATAAAATGATTCCTAGCAACACTCTGCTATGACCATAGATCAGTGTCTCACTCATCCCAAATCTGAGAGTCTTCCTCCTTCGGGAGATGAGAACTAACACAGAGACCCACAGCTGGACACTGTGCAAAGAATGAGAGATCATGAAAAACTCAATCTTAAATGGCATGCTTTCAGCAAACTTTTCTCCTCCGGCATCAGAGAGATAAATGGGAGAGCCAGGGACACGGAAGACACCAAGGAATCCAGACACAACAGGACTTCCAGACACAACAGGACTTCCAGACACAACAGGACTTCCAGATACAACAGGACTTCCAGATACAACAGGACTTCCAGATACAACAGGACTTCCAGATACAGCAGGACTAATGCACATATAAACTTACAGAGACTGTGGCAGCACTCACAGGGTCTGGACAAGTCCGAGACAGACGGGGTCCCAAAGATGGGAAGGGAAGTGGACACGACTTTCCATCCCTAACCCACACACTATTTCCAATTGACAACCACTCCCAAAGGAAAGATTAGTTTTCTCTAATGGAGTACTAGTGGGCATATTATCCACACTTAAGGATAGACCCCATATCCAACAGGACATGGCCAACACAAAATGAACCTAATGGTATTGTTTTGTCTCACAGTGCTTTGTTTCAGCATTTTTTTTTGTTTTTTGTTTTTTACTTTACTTGATTTTTTTTGCTTATGCATCATGGTTTCCAATGTTTTGTTTTTATAAATTTTATGTGTGCATGTATATTATGTCTCCATGAGTATGTTTCTTCTGTTTATTGTATTTCTTTGGGGAGGGGTTCTCTCTTTGTTTACTTTGTTTTATTCTGTGTTTAGTTTTAATTGGTCTGTTTATTTTCTGAAGAAAAAGAGGGGGAAAAAAGGCATGGAGTTGGTTGAGGGGGAAACCATGATTAGAATATACTTTGAAATAATTTTCACTTTACAAAGCAGAAAGGAAACAATACATTTCTCTATCATCGTGCTTACCACCAACATTTTACAGTCTAGAAAACCCTCAGAAGTCATACTAATGGAAACTTGTTGTAATGGTTCCGAGGTAAGGCATGATCTCGGGCTGCTTATTATTAGAAGTAATTTCTGTAATATATGCAGGGGGAAAAATAGATCATGCTTCTATACAGATCTGTAAATCAACACTCCTTATGTTTACTTGAAGGTATCACAGAAAAATAATTTGTTAATTAGTACCATCTGTCAAACAATGTGCTAAGTAATAGTCCCATTATTTTATTGAGATCAAGCACATTAGAAGTATTTACCTATTTAAAGGGAAAGCATTGACGCTAAGAGAAGCTCAGTTATACACAAAGCACAGGCTAGTCATCAATGCAGGTCTGCCATTCTGTGGAAAGAAATCCATCAAAAATTTGAATAATCCTGAAAACAATAAAAACCTCAATATTACTCAATAGTATAATTTTTCCCAATGTTAGAGTACATGGTATACTTTAAACATATCTTCAAAAATCCCCTTTTACACATTTACAGTAAATTTGAAAAGACCAAAGCCAAAAATTGAAACTGTTCATTAAATTATTAAATTACATTAAGAAGCTATAACACAGAAGCTCTTTAACAACAATGAGTAGTGGCATCGCCTGTCAGTCTCATTTCTGGAATTCCACAGCACCTCTTCAAGGAACAGATTGTGTAAGCTGCTACATTCCTCTTCACAGTGCCTTGCCACACTGTAACTAATAGATTCCGTGAGAAACCCTACCATATGGTTGATACACTGAAACCATTTGCCTTGAAAGCACACCTTGTAAAGAGTTTGCTAGCCTGTTAATAGAGTAACAATATATCCTTAAAACTCCTAACAACCATATGATTCATACACATAAATGTTTGCAAGAGATGTCTAGAGTTCAAACTCACTAAAGATGGAAAGGACTAAATCTTATAAGAGTCTGGCAATGATACCAGCATTCTTAATTATGAAAAAGAGGAGCATTGGCCTTATTTGATAACTATAGCATTTTCTTGTTCATCTTTAATGAGACATTCAGGAAAGTGTGAATGGACCTGCAGACTATTCTAAGAGATCCTGTGGCTGCCCCTTCAGATGAATTTAGGTGATATGTTCTTTATAGAAACAGTAACAATTATATCTTCTATATTTTATTTTCAGTCTTCTACTGAGGAATTTTTGTTTCATTTTTGCTACAACAGATGGTCCAGAAATCACATCTCTGGGACGGGAGAAATAGTTCAACGTTTAAGAGCACTAGACGCCCTTCTAGAAGACCAGGGTTTTTTTCCCCAGCACTCATATGAGAGATCACTTGTAATTCCAGTGCCTGGGGACCGAATCCCTTCTTCTAGCCTGGGCACTTCTAGCAAGGGCACTGCATACATGTGGCACACAGGAACACATGCAGCTATACACATAAAATAAACAAAATACTTTTAAAGAAAATAAAGCAGCATCCCTGTTAGAAAAAGGATGAGAGAGAGAAAAGGGGCAACTGGACAGAGCTGACAGTAAGAGTTCATCACTTGATGTAACATAGCACAATAAATATTTAAATGAGATCCCCGACGACTCATCGTCACTGTCACTGTGAACTAAACAAACTCCATGCAGCCACTACAATCTTCACTCTCAGGTGTGATTTTCAAGTATCTACATAATATATGAAATCTTATAGGAATATTACACTACACACTATCATTTTAAGCTAAAAGGAATTTTGAGTGAGGTTTACACATTGGCTCATAGGTTTTAGATTAAAACACTTTTAGGTGGAACAAAAGCTAAGATTGATTTTCCATAAAAAGATGACTGCGTGGGAGAGAATATCTAGAATGTCTGTATATATCTCTTTGTGGGGCTCTAATAAAGAAGAATGAACAAGCTGGGCATGACCGTGAATGTATGTGATTTAAGCACTTGGAAGGGTGAGACAGGAAAACCACTGTCAGTGTAAAGTCAGCGCCTTCAAGGCCACCCTGAGATATAGAGCCAGACTCCGTCTCAAAAAGGGAGATGCATCTTCCACATCCTCAGAGATGTGAAGTGTGGTCCAAACCCTTTGCATCCCAGAGATTCTATCCAAAGCTCCAGATATCCCATGTGGATTTACAGGATTTAATGTTTCCCTTTCAGGCTCCAGTCTTGCTTTGTTCTAATATTTCCTTGCTATGTCCCAATCCCTCCCTCCTGTATTAGGATTATTTATCCTGTGTTATTATATAGGGGAAGAATGTAACTTGTTTGGGGTATTTTAGAGGCTCACCATTGAGAGAATGCCTGAGATTAAGAAGAGATTGGGCATACATTTTGAGCAGCCTTGGAACTGTTAAAGGCAGGGGGCACTTTTGAAGTTAGACTAAACACATTTTGCATTTTAAGATAGCCACAAGGCTATGAGGACAGAGGAAGATTATGTCTTGAGGGTCTCATATTGACAAGGAAAGGACTTGTGATGATTAATATTATCAACATGACAAGATCTAAAACCACCTAAGAGGTGACTTCTGGGTGTGTTTGGGAGGGAGCTTCTAGATTAATTGGAGTGGAAGACCGACCCTAAAAACCTCTACTATTCCTGGGGCTAAGGTCCTGGACTTAACGAAAATGGGGAAACAAACATAGCTACTAGCATTCATCTTGTTTTGCTTCTTCACTATGGATGCTGTGTGACCAGCTGCTTCATCCTCCTGTCACCAAATCTTCCCTACAATGATGGACTGTACCCTCAAAGTAGGAGTCAAAGTAAATCCTTTCCTCCTTGCATTTTGTTGAGAATTTCATCACAGAAAGAATTTGTATGTATGGTCAGCGCACCTGAGCTTAGGAGCTCAAAGTTCTTTTCTATTTCACCAAGAATTCATCTCTTTAATCAGGCTTACTCCCTTAATCCTACATATATCACATAATAAAGACTGCCTACAATTTTTAACACTTTAGAAAGAGTGCAAATCAAATAACTCTGGGTGGTGCACTTTTTTCATTTTAATCAGTGTTTCCTATTTCAGTTCCTGCAAAACCTAATATTGAACTACTTTTTAAAGGTTGCATATGAATAATCTTCTCTCTCTCTCTCTCTCTCTCTCTCTCTCTCTCTCTCTCTCTCTCTCTCTCTTTCTCTCTCTCTCCCCTTTCCTTTCCTCTCTCCTATATAGTGGTTTATGGATCACAGAGAACTGAATAATTCTTAAAGGATTTTATTTATTCTATATAATTACAGACACAGCAGAAGAGGGCATCAGATCTCATTACAGATGGTTGTGAGCCACCATGTGGTTGCTGGGATTTGAACTCAGGACCTCTGGAAGAACAGTCAGTGCTCTTAACCTCTGAGCCATCTCTCCAGACCGAACTGAATAATTCTTAATTCAGACACACTACAATAGGAAATTCTCTACCAATTTAGATAGGATTCTGAAAGCTAAGGATCCTCTGGCTTACTCACCTAGAAGTTTTAAAAATCACAATAGTGAATTTCTTTGTCTTTTCACATTGTGTCCAAAAGCAAATAAGAGATTAAGGTGAAGGTTACCTCAAAACTCTATGGCTTCTGGCCAGGCTCCACCATTTCTTCTAACCCATATTTCCTCTTAGGCTCACAAATCCCAGCTTATTCACCACCAGGGACCTTATAGTCACCCCAAGTGGCTCCCTGAGCCTCCTTCTTACTCCTCAATTTGGGTTGTCCACAAGTTCCTCAGGTGCTTTTCAGGGAACCACCACCTTCTCTTGTTCTTCCTTTGGAATGTACCGATTTCAGCCCGCTTCCCACAGTAACTCTCCAGGCATCCCGTATAGTATGGAGACCCACATTTATTAGCTGCATCCTCCTTTCTGGAATCAATCCCTCCATTCAAGTACTCCAAGAACTCCATAGCTGCTTGGGAGGGAAGGCCACCTCCTCTGACATCCCAGGAGACCCAGACCTCTCCCTCCAAACTCACCAAAGCCTGCTAGCTGCCTAACTGAAGCTATCCAGCTTCCCCCATCTGGCCTTAAAACTAAGGCACACTTCCAGGAGAAAATTTTTCCAAGCTCCTTGAGCAAACAGCTGCATGCACCGGACAATAACTGACAAGCAAAGGACTTAGCCTCAGATACTAAATAGAGGAAATTGACACTCTAGACCTGCTATGAATTAGTCTCCTACAGAACATCATGAAAAATTCCTGCTGAAAGGAAAAAGAGTGACATGGACCAAAAAGAACTAATCTCAGATGTGCACATTTAATGCAGAAATAAAAACAACACAAAAGACCAAAATAACAAGTACAATTCCAAAACACACAGATCCCATAGTCATGGCCCCTAATGAAATGACCTAAAAGAATGTCCAGAAAAAAAAAACCTCAAAAGAATAATTATAACTTTGAATAAGCATATTGAAGAAGACAAAAATGAATAAATTAAGGAAATCAATCAAAAGACAGTTTGAAGTTCTAAAGAAATTACAAATTGAAACGTTACTATACATGAAAAACTCAATAAGCCAATTAAAAACCTCAATGGAGGTTTTTAATCAATGGAAAGGTTCACAAAAAAATGGATCATGCTAAATGCTAGAAGCAGGGAGTCAAAGATAGAAGAAAGAAAGAAAGAAAGAAAGAAAGAAAGAAAGAAAGAAAGAAAGAAAGAAGAATTAGATTACTCAATGAGAAACTTAGAAAAAGAAAAAATGGAACATCTGATGGTTTTAGGGCATAATAAGATCTAACTATTTGAATTATGGGCTCAAAAAAAAGACTGCCATAGCAGTGGCATAAATATTATTGCCAGAAAATCTCCAAAAGCTAAAGAAAGAGATCCCCATCTATTTACAAAAACCTGAAGAACACTGTACTGCCTGGTTTTCTGTGTCAACCTGACACAAGCTGGAGCTATCAAAGAGAAAGCAGCCTCCCTTGAGGAAATGCCTCCATAAGATCCAGCTGTACAGTATTTTCTCAATTAGTGATCAAGGGTGGACAGGCCCCTTGTGGGTGGTGCCATCCCTGGGCTGGTAGTCCTAGGTTCTGTAAGAAAGCAAGCTGAGCAAGCCAGGGGAAGCAAGGCAGTAAGTAACATCCTTCCATGGCCTCTGCATCAGTTCCTGCTTCCTGATCTGCTTGAGTACCAGTCCTGACTTCCTTTGGTGATGAACAGCAATGTGGAAGTGTAAGCTGAATAAACCTTTTCCTCCCCAACTTGCTTCTTGGTCATGATGTTTTGTGCAGGGAATAGAAAACCTGACTAACACAAACAGCAAATGGACAGTACCAGAAAAAAAATAGCCACAATATATTGTAATTAAAACATTAAAAATACAGAATAGGGGCCCAAAACCTACCAGAGAGAGCCAGTTTGCCAGAAGCACTCTCCCTCCTAAACCTGCAGCCCACAGGTGGGACCCCACTTTCCCTCTACTCACTGTCCAAGGAGAAACATGCTGGGAGTGCACAGGGCAGCCTGAGACAGGACACTTCTGGTCTCCATCTATGCCCAGAGCTGGGGCGGTACCACAGGTACTGGTTTCCCAGGAGCACTGTCACTCCTAAGATCACAGGTTCACAGTTCCATAGGAGGGACAAGCTCCAGTCAAAGACAACAAGACCAATTAGCATCAGAGAAAACCAGATGGTGAGAGGCAAGTCCAGGAACCTAAGAAACAGAAAAGAAGAGTACTTGGCATCAGCAGACCCCAGTTCTCTCACCACAGCAAATACTGGATATCCCAACACACTGAGAAAGCAAGACTTGGATTTAAAATCACATTTCTTTATGATGATAGAGGACTCTAAAAAGAGCATAAATAATTCCCTTTAAAAAAAATACTGGAGAACACAGGTAAACAGGTAGAAGCCCTTAAGGAGGTAACAAATATCCCTTAAAGAGTTACAGGAAAACACAACCAAACAGGTGAAGGAATTGAACAAAACCAACTAGGATATAAGAATGGAAATAGGAATAAAATGGAATAAAAAAATCACAAAGGGAGACAACTCTGGAGATAGGAAACCTAGGAAAGAGATAAGGAATCATAGACGTAAACATCACCAACAAAATACAAGAGATTAAAAGAACCTCAGGGGCAGATGATACCATAGAAAACATTGACACAATAGTCAAAAAATGCATAAAGCAAAAATCTCCTAACCCAAAACATCCAGGAAATCCAGAACACAATGACAAAAACAAAGCTATAAAGAATAGGTATACAAGGGAGAGAAGATTTGCAACTTAAAGGGCCAGTAAATATCTATAACAAAATTATAGAAGAAAACTTCCCTAAACTAAAAAAGAAAAAGAGATGGGCCATGAACATACAAGAAGCCTACAGAACTCCAAATAGAATGGACCAGAAAAGAAATTCCTCCAATCACATAATAGTCAAAACACCAAATGCACAAAACAAAGAAAGGATATTAAAAGCAATAAGGGGAAAAGGTCAAGTAGTATGCAAAGGCAGACCTATCAGAATTACACTAGACTTCTTAACAGGGACTATGAAAGCAAGAAGAGCCTGAACAGATGTCATACAGACCCTAAGAGAGCACAAATGCAAGCCCAGGCTAATATACCCAGCAAAACTCTCCATTATCATAGCTGGAGAAACCAAGATATTCCATGACCAAAATTAAATTTATATAATATCTTTCCACAAATCCAGCCCTACATAATAGATGGAAAACTCTGACACAAGGAGGGAAACTACACCCTAGAAAAAGCAAGAAAGTAATTTTCTTCCGAGAGAGAGAAAGAGAGAGAGAGAGAGAGAGTGAGAGAGAGAGAGAGAGAGAGCCACACAAACATAATTCCACCTCTAACAACAAAAATAACAGAAAACAATCACTATTCCTTAATATTTCCTAACATAAATGGACTTAATTCCCCAATAAAAAGACATACAATCACTATTGCTTAATATCTCTTAACATAAATGGACTTAATTCCCCAATAAAAAGACACAGACTAACAGACTAGATACATAAACAGGAAACACAACTCAGTGAAAAAGAAAGACACTATCTTAGAGTAAAAGGCTGGGAAACAATTTTCCAGGCAAATGCTCCCAAGAAACAAGCTGGAGTAGCCATTCTAATATCAAATATAATCAACTTTCAACCAAAAATTATCAAAAAAGATAAGGATACTTCATATTCATCAAAGGAAAACTCTACCAAGATGAATTCTCAATTCTGAGCATCTATGCTCCAAATGCAAGGACACCCACATTCATAGAAGAAACCTTACTAAAGCTCAACGCACATATAGCATCTCACACGATAACAGTGGGAGATTTCAACACCCAACTCTCATCAATGGAAAGATCATGGAAACAGAAACTAAACAGAGACACGGTGGAACTAAAAGATGTTGTGAACCAAATGGATTTAACAGATATCTATAAAGTATTTCATCCTAAAACACAAGAGTATACCGTCTTCCCAGAACCTCTTGGTACCTTCTCCAAAATTGACCATATAATCAGTCACAAAACAGGCCTCAATTTCTAGGAGATTGAAATAATACCATGCATCCTGTCAGATCACCAGAAACTAAGGCTGGTCTTCAATAACAATGAGAATATTAGAAAGCCCATATACACATGGAAACTGAGCAATGCTCTACCCAATGACAACTTAGTCAAGGAAGAAAGAAATTAAAGACTTTTTAGAATTTAATGAAAATGAAGGAACAACCTACCCAAACTTATGGGACACAATGAAAGCAATGCTAAGAGGAAAACTCATAGCTCTGAGTGCCTCCAAAAAGAAAGGGGAGAGAGCATACACTAACAGCTTGACAGCACACCTGAAAGCTCTGGAGCAAAAAGAAGCAAATTTACCCAGGAGGAGTAGAAGACAGGAAATAATCAAACTCATGGCCGAAATCAACCAAGTAGAAACAAAAAGAACTACACAAAGAATCAACAAAACCAGGAGCTGGTTCTTTGAGAAAAATCAACAAGATAGATAAACCCCTAGCCAGACTAACCAGAGAGCAGAGAGACAGTATCCAAATTAACAAAATCAGAAATGAAAACAGAGACATAACAAAAACTAAGGAAATTCAAAATATTATCAGATCCTACTATAAAAGCCTATGTTCAACAAAAATGGAAAATCTGGAGGAAATGAACAATTTTCTAAATAGATACCAGGTGCCAAAGTTAAGTCAGGATCAGATAAACCATCTAAACAGCCTCATAACCCCTAAAAAAAAATAGAAGCAGTCATTAAAAGTCTCCCAACCAAAAATAGAAAAAAGAAACAGGGTCAAATGGGTTTAGTGCAGAATTCTATCAGACCTTCAAAGAAGACCTAATACCAATACTCTTCAAACTATTCCACAAAATAGAAACAGAAGGAATACTACCCAATTTGTTCTTTGAAGCCACAATTATGCTTATATCTAAACCATGCAAAGACCCTACAAAAAAAGAGAACTTCAGACCAATTTCCTTCATGAACATCGATGCAAAATTACTCAATAAAATTCTCGCAAACCAAATCCAAGAACACATCAAAACAATCATTCACCATGATCCAGTAAGCTTCATCCCAGGGATGCAAAGATGATTCAATACATGGAAATCCATCAATGTGGTCCACTACATAAACAAACACAAGGAAAAAAACCACATGATCATCTCATTAGATGCTGAGAAAGTATTTGACAAAATTCAATACTCCTTCATGATAAAAATCTTGGAAAGATCAGGAATTCAAGGTCCACACCTAAACATAGTAAAAGCCATATACAGCAAACATAGTAAAAGCATATACAGTAAAAGCCAACATCAAACATCAAGTCCTAGCCAGAGCAAGTAGACAACAAAAAGAGGTCGAAGGGACACAAATTGAAAAGGAAAAAATCAAAATATCACTATTTGCAGATGATATGAGAGTATACTTAAGTGACCCCAAAAATTCCACCAGATAACTTCTACAGCTGATAAATAACTTTAGCAAAGTGGCTGGATATAAAATTTATTCAGACAAATCAGTAGCCTTCCTCTTCTCAAAGGATAAACAGGCTGAGAAAGAAATTAGGGAAATGATGCCCTTCACAATAGCCACAAATAATATAAAATACCTTGGTGTGACTCTAACCAAGCAAGGGAAAGATCTGCATGACAAGAACTTCAAGTCTCTGAAGAAAGAAATTGAAGAACTCAGAAGATTGAAAGATCTCTCATGCTTCTGGGTAGGCAGGATTAATATAGTAAAAATGACCATTTTGCCAAAAGCAATCTACAGATTCAATGCAATCCCCATGAAAATTCCAACTCAATTCTTCATAGAATTAGAAAGAGCAATTTGCAAATTCATTTGTAAAAGCAAAAAACCAATGATAGTGAAAACTATTTTCAACAATAAAAGAACTTCTGGGAGAAATCACCATTCCTGACCTCAAGCTGTATTGCAGAGCAATAGTGATAAAACACTGTAGGTTGATACAGATATAGGCAGGTAGGACTGAAGACCCAGAAATGACCCCACACACCTTGGTTATTTGATCTTTGACAAAGGAGTTAAAACTATCTAATGGAAAAGAAAAACAGCATTTTCAACAAATGATGCTGGTTCAACTGGAGGTCAGGATGTAGATGAATGCAAATTGACCCATTCTTGTCTCCTTGTACAAAGCTCAAGTCCAAGTGGATCAAGGACCTCCATATATAGTCAGATACACTCAAACTAATAGAAGAAATAGTGGGGAAGAGTCTTGAACACATAGGCACAGGGGAAATTTTTCTGAACAGAACACCAATGGCTTTTGCTCTAAGATCAAGAATCAACAAATGGGACCTCATAAAATTGCAAAGCTTCTATAAGGCAAAGGGCACTATCAATAGGACAAAACAGAAACCAACAGATTGGGAAATGGTCCTTACCAATCCTACATCCGGTAGAAGGCTAATATCTAATATATACCAAGAACTTAAGAATATAGATTCCAGAGAATCAAATAATCCTATTAAAAATGGTGTACAGAGCTAAACCAAGAATTCTCAACTGAAGAATATCAAATGGCTGAGAAGCACCTAAAGAAATGTTCAACATCCTTCGTCATCAGAGAAATGCAAATCAAAATAAGCACCTCACACCAGTCAGAATGGCTAAGATCAAAAACTCAAGTGACAGCAGATGGGGGCAAGGATGGGGAGAAAGAGGAACACTCCTCCATTGCTGGTGGGATTGCAAGTTGGTACAACCACTCTGGAAATCAGTCTCCAAGTTCCTCATAAAATTGGACATAGTACTACCTAAGGACCCAGCTATACCCCTCCTGGGCATCTACCCAAAAGATGCTCCAACATATAATGAGGACACATGCTCCACTATGTTCATAGCAGCCTTATTATAATAGCCAGAAGCTAGAAAAAACCCAGATGTCCCTCAACAAAGGAATAGATAAAGGAAATGCAGTACATTTACACAATGAGTACTACTCAACTACTAAAAACATTGACTTCATGAAATTTATAGGCAAATGGACAGAACTAGAAAATATCATCCTGAGTGAGGTAACCCAATCACAGAAAAACACACATGGTGTGCACTCATTGATAAGTGGATATTAGCCCAAAAGCTCATATTGTATGTAGTCCAAGATACAATCCACAGACCACATGAAGCTCAAGAAGGACAACCAAAGTGTGGATGCTTCAGTCATTCTTAAAAGGGAACAAAAATATTCATAGGAGAAACCAGAGACAAAGTTTGGAGCAGAGATGGAAGGAACGGCCATTTAGAGATTGCCCCGCCTGGAGATCCAGCCACAAAACCCAGTCACTATTGGGGATGCCAGGAAGTGCATGCTGACAGGAGCCTGATATAGCTATCTCCTGAGAGGTTCTGGCAGAGCATGACAAATACAGAGGCAGACTTTCACAGCCAACCATTGAACTGAGAACAAGATCCCCACTGGAGAAATTAGAGAAAGGACTGAAGGAGCTAAAGGGGTTTGCAACCCCATAAGAACAACAATACCAACAACCAGAGCTCCCAGGGATTAAACCATTATCCAAAGAGTATGCATGGACTGATCCATGGCTCCAGCTGCGTATGTAGCAGAGGATGGCCTTGTCAGGCACCAATGGGAGGAGAAGCCCTTGATCCTGCCAAGGCTGCCCCCTCCCCCAGTGTAGAAGAATATCATGGAGGGGAGGTAGGAAGGGGTGGTGGATGGGTGGGGGAACACCCTCATAGAAGAAGGAAAACGGGGGGTAGGATAGAGGGTTTATGGATGGGAAACCATGAAAGAGAATAACATTTGAAATATAAATAAATTTTTTAAAAATCCAATAAAAAAACAAAAGGGAAAACTAAAAACAAAGTTTCAAGAGAAAAAGATGAAGTCATTTATAAAGGCAGTTACTCTAGAACAATACCTGATTGTGTGACAGAAACCTTGAAAGCCACAAAACATGCCCAGAAAGATGTACTTCAAGTTCAGGTAGAACTTAACCATCAACCCTGACTATTATACCCAGCAAATTTATTAAAACTGAGGAGAAATAGAAGCTATCCATGATAAAATGATTAAATGAATTCATTACTCCCAAGTCAATACCTCAAACATATTAGAAGGATACTTCAATCTGAAGAGAATGATCCTAAGACATTACAGGGAACAAACCAACAATGTCAGGGCAGGCATTCAAAGGTGTTCGAGAAAACACCAAAGCCAACAAAATGATAGGAATTAATTCAAGTCTTTCAATATTAATTCTAAATTTTAATGGTCTCGATTCTCCACTAAAGATACAAGAACTAGAAGATAGTATCAGAAAATAGGATTTTTCTTTTTGCTACTTCCCAGAAACATTATCATCAGTCATAGACACCAACCACCTTCAGGTAAAGGGATTTTAAAAAGTATTCTAAGAAAACAAAACAAAGAAACAAGCAGGAATAACTATTATAGTATATGACAAAATAGACTTAAAACAAAAACTAGTCAGAAGAGATAAAGAATATTTCATGCTCATTAAGGAAAAAGTCTATCAACAGGACATTACACAGGTTATAAAATACTATTATTTTGTGAAATAATAGTATTTCATAAGAGAAATACTATTAGATCTAAAATCACAGATTAACCATGACATAGTGACAGTAGGTGACTTCAGTACCCATTCTCACCAATAAAAAGGACATCTTGGGGCAGTATCAATATTAATAGAAACTGCAAAAATTACACAAACTCATGGAACTAAACAATACATTACTAAATGATAGTTTTTGTCAATAAAGAAATCAAGAAGAAAATGTATGTCTTAGAATTAAATTTTCAAAAGTCTATAAGAAACAATTAAAGCAGTCCTTTTCTTAAAAGTTTCTATCAATAAGTACCCATATTAAAAATTTGATCTCGGGCTGGAGAGATGGCTCAGTGGTTAAGAACACCCGACTGTTCTTCCAGAGGTCCTGAGTTCAATTCCCAGCAACCACATGGTGGCTCACAACCATCTGTAAAGAGATCCGATGCCCTCTTCTGGTGTATCTGAAGACAGCTACAGTGTACTTATATATAATAAATAAAATAAATTTAAAAAAAAAGAAAAGTTTAAAGCCAGATATATCATAAAATGCAAATTTATATGCTAATATTAATTAAAAATTTGATCTCAAATTAATGATGCACTTGAAAGGCTTAAAAACACAAGGATATGACACCCAAAAAGTAAATGGTAAGAATTAATCAACATGAAGGTTGAAATTTATGGAATGAAAAGCAAAAATTCAAAGAATACTGAAATAAGGAATGTGTATTTTTGGAAAAGACTAACAAAACTAATGAACTTGTAGTCAATTAAGCAAAAGAAAAAGAAAGATGATACAAATTAGGAAAATTAGAGATGAATACAGGAACATTTACAACAGTTACCAAGAAAAGTCAGAGAATTGTAATCACATAATTTAAAATATATGTCTCATCAAACTGGAAAATCCAAACAAAATGCATGAATTTATAGATGTATTTGTTTTGCCAGTTAATTCAAGTTGAAATAATTTAAATATACTCATAACATGCAAAGAAGTGCATTAAATATTTCCCAACAAGGAAAAGCCAAGTACCAGATAGAGTCAACATAGAATTTTTTTACCAGACTTTCCAAGAAGAAGAAACACCAAATTGCTCAAATTTTCTCATAAAATAGGAAAGGAAAAATACTTCCAAAACTTTTTTCTGCAAAGCCAATATCACCTTAATGCTGAAAGCAACAAAGACCCAAGAAAAATAGAAAAATCTAGGTCAATTCTTTGCTGAACATGGATGTAAAAAAAAATTCTCAGTAAAATACTTACAAGTCAACTCCAGCAATGCATCAAAAATATAATCCACTATGATCAACTAGGCTTTATCGCAGAGAAGAAAATGTAATCTACAATCTAAGCAGGCTGAAAATCAGAAACCACATGACCATCTCATTAAATTCACAAAAGACCTTTGACAAAATCCACCACTCCTTTATGATAAAGTACTGGAGAGATCCTGGCCTACAATGCTGGCAGGGGACCACTGCTATACCAGAGGCCATGACAGTACTAGGAAGGCCAGGTAAGGTATTGCTTACTACCCACTAACAATCCTTAAAGCCCACCCAGTTATCCCAAACAGCATCCCCACCCCTGAGCTCCATATCTTGGCATACAAGTCCATTAGAAGACTCTTGCACTGCCAGAGGATAAGCCACTAGTAGGAACCCCAGAGACCAAGCTAGTACCCCAAACCATAGAGGCTACACAAGTACCTGGGACTCCAGAGGCCACACCAGTATCAGAGCCCAGAGACCAGTTCCTAGAATCCCAGAACCCTGCAGGCATCATAGGCACCCAAAACCCCAGATGCCACCCAGGTTAACAAAACCCCAGTAGAGATAATCTATTGGAACTGAAGATTCTCTGTTCATCAGAACCACAGGACACTCAAGTCAGAAGACCCAGAGGAAGGATAAACCAAAGGGAAAACATCCATCCAACAAAGACAAAACAAAAAAACAGTACCTTAACCTGTAAAAACACCAAACACGGGGACCAGAAGACAGCATAAAAGCACAATCAACAATAACTAGGGCAATATGGCACCACCAGAGCCCAGCTATCCTACTACAGAAAGAATGGTATATCCTAACACCGTTGAAGGACAAGACAATTACCTTAAATCCAATCTTATGAAGACGATAGAGGCTCTTAAAGAGGAAATAAATGAATCCCTTTAAGAACTCCAGGAAAACACAAATAAACAAGTGAAGGAAATGAATATAACCTTCAGTTTCAAGATGTGAAAATGGAAGTAGAAGAAAGAAAGAAAAAAAATAGAATCCTGGAGATTGAAAAATCTAGGTAAGCAAACAGGAACTACCAATGAAAGCATCACCAACAGAATACAAGGAAAGGAGAAAATTTCAGGTACAAAAGATACAATAGAAAGAATCGATACATTAGTCAAAGAAAATGTGAAGTCTAAAAACTTCCTGACACAAAATATCCAGGAAATCTAGGACACTATGAAGAGACCAAACCTAACAAGAATATGAATGGAGGGAGAAGATTCCCAGATGAAAGAAAGGCCCAGAAAATATTTTCAACTAAATTATAGAAGAAAATCTGTCAACCTAAAGAAAGAGATACCTATAAAGGTACAAGAAGTTTACAGATCACTGAAAAGATTGGACCAAAAAAGAAAGTCCCCTCAGTACATAATAATCAAAATGCTAAACAGAACAAAGAATGTTAAAAGGCTGCAAGAGAAAAATACCAAGTAACATGTGAAGGCAAACCTATCAGAATTACACACAACTTTACAACAGAAACTCTCCTGCAGACTCTAAGAGATGACAGATGCCAGCCCAGACTATTATACCCAGCAAAACTTCCAATCAATAAATGGAGAAAAATAATAAACAAAATGTAAAATGTATACAATATGTATCTACAAATCCAGCCCTACATAAGGCACCAGAAGGAAACTTCAACCCAAGGAGATTGACTACACCCAAGAAAGTACAAGAAAGAAATAATTTCACACCAGAAAATTCAAAAGAAGAAAAAAATACACATTCATACCCACATATACTACCACCACTGCCACAACAAACAACAACAAAATAATAAGAATTAAAATCATTGGCCATTACTATCTTTCAATGTCAATGAACTCAATTCCCCAATAAATAGACAGGCTAAAAGAAAGGAAATGAACAGGATCCATCCTTCTATTGCATACAAGAACACACCTTAACATCAAAAATCAGAATAAAGGGTTGGTAAAAGATTTTCCAAGCAAATGGGCCCAAGAAACAAGCTAGTATAGCCACCATTCTACTATCTAACAAAAAAAGCCATCCAACCAAAATTAATCAAAAGAAATAGGGAAAGACACTTCATACTTGTCAAAGGAAAAATCCACCAAGATAACATCTCATTCTGAACATCTGTCCCCAGATGCAAGGGCACCCATGTTTGTAAAAGAAATATCACTAAAGCTTAAATCACACGTTGAATTTTTTTTGGTTGAAAGGCACTTTATTTCAGCACATAAAATATATCATCATTTAATTTTCTTATTTTTTAAATCATTCCATTTGTTTATATCTCAAATGATATCCCAATTTCCAGTTACCCCTCCACCAGCCCCTTCATCCCACATCTACCCTACTCCCTCCTCTTTGCCTGTATAAGAGTGCTCCCCTACCCACTCACAGTCTCCCACCCCACTGCTCCAGCCTCCCCCTATGCTGGGGCATCAAGTCTTCCTGGAACAAAGTGCCTCCCTTCTCATTGCTGTCAGGCAAGGCCATCCTCTGTTACAAAAGTTTCTGGAGCCATGGATCACTCCAGGGACATTCCCTGATTGGTGGTCTAGACTCTGGGAGAACTAGGTGGTCAGGCCAACCTATCTTGTTCTTCCAATGAGGTTGCAATTCCTCTCTGCTCCTCCAGTCCTTCCACCAGCTTCTGCACCAGGTTCCCTGAGCTCCTTCTGATGGTTGGCTCCAAGCATCCACATCTGCATTGGTCAGTTGCTGGCCAGACTTCCTCATGAACCACCACACTAGGTTCTTGTCAGTAAGCGCCTCTTGACCATAGCAACAATGCTGGGTTTGGTGTCTCCAGACATAATGGATCCCCAGATGGGGCAGTCCATGATTGGCCCTTCCTTCAGTCTCTGCTCCATTTTTTTCATCCCTGTTCTTCCTTTGGGCAGAAACATTTCTGGATTAAAAACTTTGAGATAGGTGGGTGTCCTCATCCCTTGACCGGGAGCCGTGCCTATCTGCTGGATCTATGTCCTCCTTTGCTGCATATTTTGGCTAAAGTTATCCCCATTGGGTCCTGGGAGCCTCATGTTTCCCTGGTGTTTGGGACCCACCGGTGGCTAGCCCAGTTCCTCATCCCCGCTGCTACATATTTTTGTTCGATTTCCTCTGTACCCCTCTCACATCTCCTCCAGATCCTGACGTACATTGAATTCTGCACATTGAAAATAGGAGACTTCAACACCCAACTCTCACCAATGGGCAGATCATCAAGACAGAAGTGAAACAGAAAAAATAATGAAACTAACAGAGGTTATAAATAAAACAGATCTAACATGTCTATAAAACATTTCATCTAAGCACAAAAGCACCTCCTTCTCTGAACTTCATGGAACCTTCTCCAATACTGAACACATACTTGGTCACAAAGCAAGGCTCAATTTTCAAAAGAAAATTGAAATAACCCCCTGTATCTTATCAAACCACCATGGATTCAAGCTGGATTTCAACCACAGAAACAACAGAAAGCCTACAAACTCTCAGAAACTGGACAACTCTCTACTCAGTGATCACTGGGTCAAGGCAGAACTAAAGAAAGAGATGAAAGACTTCCTAGAATTAAATAAAAATGAATGCACAACATACCCAGACATATGGGACACAATGAAAGTAGTGCGAAGAGGAAAATTCATAGCACTAAGTGTCTTCATAAGGAAAGTAGAGATCTCATACTAGCAGCTTAACAGCACACCTGAAAGCTCTAGAACAACAAGAAGCAAACACATCCAAAAGGATCAGACTGCAAGAAATAATCAAACTCAATGTTGAAATCAATAAAATGGAAACAAAGAGAGCAATACAAAAAAAAAATCAATGACTGCTCACCCCTGCCCACATCCCTGGCCCAAGAGGAAACTGTATAAGGCCTCTGGGCTCCCGTGGGGGAGGGCCCAGGAGCTGCAGGACCCCTGCCAGAGACACCACCGGACCCTGAAGGAAACAGACCAGATAAACAGTTCTCTGCACCAAAATCCCGTGGGAGGGAGAGCTAAACCTTCAGAGAGGCAGACAAGCCTGGGAAACCAGAAGAGACTGCTCCCTGCACACACATCTCGGACGCCAGAGGAAAAAGCCAAAGACCATCTGGAACCCTGGTGCACAGAAGCTCCCGGAAACGGCGGCACAGGTCTTCCTGGTTGCTGCCGCTGCAGAGAGCCCCTGGGCAGCACCCCACGAGTGAACCTGAGCCTCGGGACCACAGGTAAGACCAAATTTTCTGCTGCAAGAAAGCTGCCTGGTGAACTCAAGACACAGGACCACAGGAACAGCTGAAGACCTGTAGAGAGGAAAAACTACACGCCCGAAAGCAGAACACTCTGTCCCCATAACTGACTGAAAGAGAGGAAAACAGGTCTACAGCACTCCTGACACACAGGCTTATAGGACAGTCTAGCCACTGTGAGAAATAGCAGAACAAAGTAACACTAGAGATAATCTGATGGCGAGAGGCAAGCGCAGGAACCCAAGCAACAGAAACCAAGACTACATGCCATCATCGGAGCCCAATTCTCCCACCAAAACAAACATGGAATATCCAAACACACCAGAAAAGCAAGATCTAGTTTCAAAATCATATTTGATCATGATGCTGGAGGACTTCAAGAAAGACATGAACACACTTAGGGAAACACAGGAAAACATTAATAAACAAGTAGAAGCCTACAGAGAGGAATCGCAAAAATCCCTGAAAGAATTCCAGGAAAACACAATCAAACAGTTGAAGGAATTAAAAATGGAAATAGAAGCAATCAAGAAAGAACACATGGAAACAACCCTGGATATAGAAAACCAAAATAAGAGACAAGGAGCTGTAGATACAAGCTTCACCAACAGAATACAAGAGATGGAAGAGAGAATCTCAGGAGCAGAAGATTCCATAGAAATCATTGACTCAACTGTCAAAGATAATGTAAAGCAGAAAAAGCTACTGGTCCAAAACATACAGGAAATCCAGGACTCAATGAGAAGATCAAACCTAAGGATAATAGGTATAGAAGAGAGTGAAGACTCCCAGCTCAAAGGAACAGTAAATATCTTCAACAAAATCATAGAAGAAAACTTCCCTAACCTAAAAAAAGAGATACCCATAGACATACAAGAAGCCTACAGAACTCCAAATAGATTGGACCAGAAAAGAAACACCTCCCGTCACATAATTGTCAAAACACCAAATGCACAAAATAAAGAAAGAATATTAAAAGCAGTAAGGGAAAAAGGTCAAGTAACATATAAAGGCAGACCTATCAGAATCACACCAGACTTCTCGCCAGAAACTATGAAGGCCAGAAGATCCTGGACTGATGTTATACAGACCCTAAGAGAACACAAATGCCAGCCCAGGTTACTGTATCCAGCAAAACTCTCAATTAACATTGATGGAGAAACCAAGATATTCCATGACAAAACCAAATTTACACAATATCTTTCTACAAATCCAGCACTACAAAGGATAATAAATGGTAAAGCCCAACATAAGGAGGCAAGCTATACCCTAGAAGAAGCAAGAAACTAATCGTCTTGGCAACAAAACAAAGAGAATGAAAGCACACAAACATAACCTCACATCCAAATATGAATATAACGGGAAGCAATAATCACTATTCCTTAATATCTCTCAACATCAATGGCCTCAACTCCCCAATAAAAAGACATAGATTAACAAACTGGATACGCAACGAGGACCCTGCATTCTGCTGCCTACAGGAAACACACCTCAGAGACAAAGACAGACACTACCTCAGAGTGAAAGGCTGGAAAACAACTTTCCAAGCAAATGGTCAGAAGAAGCAAGCTGGAGTAGCCATTCTAATATCAAATAAAATCAATTTTCAATTAAAAGTCATCAAAAAAGATAAGGAAGGACACTTCATATTCATCAAAGGAAAAATCAACCAAGATGAACTCTCAATCCTAAATATCTATGCCCCAAATACAAGGGCACCTACATACGTAAAAGAAACCTTACTAAAGCTCAAAACACACATTGTACCTCACACAATAATAGTGGGAGATTTCAACACCCCACTCTCATCAATGGACAGATCATGGAAACAGAAATTAAACAGTGATGTCGACAGACTAAGAGAAGTCATGAGCCAAATGGACTTAACGGATATTTATAGAACATTCTATCCTAAAGCAAAAGGATATACCTTCTTCTCAGTTCCTCATGGTACTTTCTCCAAAATTGACCATATAATTGGTCAAAAAACGGGCCTCAACAGGTACAGAAAGATAGAAATAATCCCATGCGTGCTATTGGACCACCACGGCCTAAAACTGGTCTTCAATAACAATAAGGGAAGAATGCCCACATATACGTGGAAATTGAACAATGCTCTACTCAATGATAACCTGGTCAAGGAAGAAATAAAGAAAGAAATTAAAAACTTTTTAGAATTTAATGAAAATGAAGATACAACATACTCAAACTTATGGGACACAATGAAAGCTAGGCTAAGAGGAAAACTCATAGCACTGAGTGCCTGCAGAAAGAAACAGGAAAGAGCATATGTCAGCAGCTTGACAACACACCTAAAAGCTCTAGAACAAAAAGAAGCAAATACACCCAGGAGGAGTAGAAGGCAGGAAATAATCAAACTCAGAGCTGAAATCAACCAAGTAGAAACAAAAAGGACCATAGAAAGAATCAACAGAACCAAAAGTTGGTTCTTTAAGAAAATCAACAAGATAGATAAACCCTTAGCCAGACTAACGAGAGGACACAGAGAGTGTGTCCAAATTAACAAAATCAGAAATGAAAAGGGAGACATAACTACAGATTCGGAGGAAATTCAAAAAATCATCAGATCTTACTATAAAAACCTATATTCAACAAAATTTGAAAATCTTCAGGAAATGGACAATTTCCTAGACAGATACCAGGTATCGAAGTTAAATCAGGAACAGATAAACCAGTTAAACAACCCCATAACTCCTAAGGAAATAGAAGCAGTCATTAAAGGTCTCCCAACAAAAAAGAGCCCAGGTCCAGACGGGTTTAGTGCAGAATTCTATCAAACCTTCATAGAAGACCTCATACCAATATTATCCAAACTATTCCACAAAATTGAAACAGATGGATCCCTACTGAATTCCTTCTACGAAGCCACAATTACTCTTATACCTAAACCACACAAAGACACGACAAAGAAAGAGAACTTCAGACCAATTTCCCTTATGAATATCGACGCAAAAATACTCAATAAAATTCTGGCAAACCGAATTCAAGAGCACATCAAAACAATCATCCACCATGATCAAGTAGGCTTCATCCCAGGCATGCAGGGATGGTTTAATATACGGAAAACCATCAACGTGATCCATTATATAAACAAACTGAAAGAACAGAACCACATGATCATTTCATTAGATGCTGAGAAAGCATTTGACAAAATTCAACACCCCTTCATGATAAAAGTCCTGGAAAGAATAGGAATTCAAGGCCCATATCTAAACATAGTAAAAGCCATATACAGCAAACCAGTTGCTAACATTAAACTAAATGGAGAGAAACTTGAAGCAATCCCACTAAAATCAGGGACTAGACAAGGCTGCCCACTCTCTCCCTACTTATTCAATATAGTTCTTGAAGTTCTAGCCAGAGCAATCAGACAACAAAAGGAGATCAAAGGGATACAGATCGGAAAAGAAGAGGTCAAAATATCACTATTTGCAGATGATATGATAGTATATTTAAGTGATCCCAAAAGTTCCACCAGAGAACTACTAAAGCTGATAAACAACTTCAGCAAAGTGGCTGGGTATAAAATTAACTCAAATAAATCAGTTGCCTTCCTCTATACAAAAGAGAAACAAGCCGAGAAAGAAATTAGGGAAACGACACCCTTCATAATAGACCCAAATAATATAAAGTACCTCGGTGTGACTTTAACCAAGCAAGTAAAAGATCTGTACAATAAGAACTTCAAGACACTGAGGAAAGAAATTGAAGAAGACCTCAGAAGATGGAAAGATCTCCCATGCTCATGGATTGGCAGGATTAATATAGTAAAAATGGCCATTTTACCAAAAGCAATCTACAGATTCAATGCAATCCCCATCAAAATACCAATCCAATTCTTCAAAGAGTTAGACAGAACAATTTGCAAATTCATCTGGAATAACAAAAAACCCAGGATAGCTAAAGCTATCCTCAACAATAAAAGGACTTCAGGGGGAATCACTATCCCTGAACTCAAGCAGTATTACAGAGCAATAGTGATAAAAACTGCATGGTATTGGTACAGAGACAGACAGATAGACCAATGGAATAGAATTGAAGACCCAGAAATGAACCCACACACCTATGGTCACTTGATTTTTGACAAAGGAGCCAAAACCATCCAATGGAAAAAAGATAGCATTTTCAGCAAATGGTGCTGGTTCAACTGGAGGGCAACATGTAGAAGAATGCAGATCGATTCATGCTTATCACCCTGTACAAAGCTTAAGTCCAAGTGGATCAAGGACCTCCACATCAAACCAGACACACTTAAACTAATAGAAGAAAAACTAGGGAAGCATCTGGAACACATGGGCACTGGAAAAAATTTCTTGAACAAAACACCAATGGCTTATGCTCTAAGATCAAGAATCGACAAATGGGATCTCATAAAACTGCAAAGCTTCTGTAAGGCAAAGGACACTGTGGTTAGGACAAAACGGCAACCAACAGATTGGGAAAAGATCTTTACCAATCCTACAACAGATAGAGGCCTTATATCCAAAATATACAAAGAACTCAAGAAGTTAGACCGCAGGGAAACAAATAACCCTATTAAAAAATGGGGTTCAGAGCTAAACAAAGAATTCACAGCTGAGGAATGCCGAATGGCTGAGAAACACCTAAAGAAATGTTCAACATCTTTAGTCATAAGGGAAATGCAAATCAAAACAACCCTGAGATTTCACCTCACACCAGTGCGATTGGCTAAGATCAAAAACTCAGGTGACAGCAGATGCTGGCGAGGATGTGGAGAAAAAGGAACACTCCTCCATTGTTGGTGGGATTGCAGACTGGTAAAACCATTCTGGAAATCAGTCTGGAGGTTCCTCAGAAAATTGGACATTGAACTGCCTGAGGATCCAGCTATACCTCTCTTGGGCATATACCCAAAAGATGCCTCAACATATAAAAGAGACACGTGCTCCACTATGTTCATCGCAGCCTTATTTATAATAGCCAGAAAATGGAAAGAACCCAGATGCCCTTCAACAGAGGAATGGATACAGAAAATGTGGTACATCTACACAATGGAATATTACTCAGCTATCAAAAACAACGAGTTCATGAAATTCGTAGGCAAATGGTTGGAACTGGAAAATATCATCCTGAGTGAGCTAACCCAATCACAGAAAGACATACATGGTATGCACTCATTGATAAGTGGCTATTAGCCCAAATGCTTGAATTACCCTAGATCCCTAGAACAAACGAAACTCAAGACGGATGATCAAAATGTGAATGCTTCACTCCTTCTTTAAATGAGGAAAAAGAATACCCTTGGCAGGGAAGGGAGAGGCAAAGATTAAAACAGAGACTGAAGGAACACCCATTCAGAGCCTGCCCCACATGTGGCCCATACATATACAGCCACCCAATTAGACAAGATGGATGAAGCAAAGAAGTGCAGACCGACAGGAGCTGGATGTAGATCGCTCCTGAGAGACACAGCCAGAATACAGCAAATACAGAGGCGAATGCCAGCAGCAAACCACTGAACTGAGAATAGGTCCCCTATTGAAGGAATCAGAGAAAGAACTGAAAGAGCTTGAAGGGGCTCGAGACCCCAAAAGTACAACAATGCCAAGCAACCAGAGCTTCCAGGGACTAAGCCACTACCTAAAGACTATACATGGACTGACCCTGGACTCTGACCCCATAGGTAGCAATGAATATCCTAGTAAGAGCACCAGTGGAAGGGGAAGCCCTGGGTCCTGCTAAGACTGAACCCCCAGTGAACTAGTCTATGGGGGGAGGGCGGCAATGGGGGGAGGGTTGGGAGGGGAACACCCATAAGGAAGGGGAGGGGGGAGGAGGATGTTTGCCCGGAAACCGGGAAAGGGAATAACACTCGAAATGTATATAAGAAATACTCAAGTTAATAAAAAAAAAAAAAGAAACATCAAAAAAAAAATCAATGAAACCAAGAGCTGTTTCTTTGAGAAAAACAACAAGATAGATAGATCCTTATTTAAACTAATTAAAAGGCAGAAAGAGAATAACCAAAATATCAAAATTACAAACAAAAGAAGGACATAACAGACACAAAGAAAATTCTAAGATTCCTTAGGTCATAGTTCAAAAAGTTGTACTCTGGGGTTGGGGATTTAGCTCAGTGGTAGAGTGCTTGCCTAGGAAGCGCAAGGCCCTGGGTTCGGTCCCCAGCTCTGAAAAAAAGAACCAAAAAAAAAAAAAAAAAAAAAAGTTGTACTCCACAAAATTGGAAAATCCAAAAGAAATGGACAAAATGTTGATAGATACACCTTACCAAAGTTAAATCAAGATCAGATAAACAGTTTAGACCTATAACACCTAAGGAAATAGAAGCAGTCATTAAAAGTTTCCCAATTAAAACAATAAGCCCAGAGACAGTGGTTTTAGAGAAGAATTCTACCAGATTTTCAAAGAAGGGCTAATACCAATACTCCTCAAACTGATCTACAAAATAGGAACAGAAAGAACTTTAACAAACTCATTTTATAAGGCTACAGTCACCCTGATATCCAAATCACAAAAAGACTCAACAAAGGAAAAATATTATAGATCAATTATCCTCATGAACATTGATGCAAAAATACTGAACAAAATATGGGCAAACTGAATCCAAAACACATCAAAATCATCATCCACGAGGATCTAGTAGGCTTCATCCCAGAGCTGTAGATAAGGTTCAACATATGAAAATCTGTCAGTATAATCCACCATATAAGCAAACTGAAAGAAAAATACCACATGATCACCATTAGAGGCAGAAAAGGCCTGTGACAAAATTAAACACCCCTTCAAAATAAAAGTCATGCAGAAATTGGGGTACAAGGGACATAACTAAACATAATATACATACAACAAGTTGTATACAACAGTATACAACAAACCAATAGCTAACATGAAATCAAATGGAGAAAAACTCAAAGCAATTTTACCAAAACCAGGAGCAAGACAAGGCTACCCACTCTCTTCATCTATTCAATATAGTACTTGAAGTTCTAGCTACAGCAATTTGAGGAGGTCAAGGGGTTACAAATAGGAAAGGAAGAAGTCAAAGTATATGACAGATGATATAATAGTATACATAAGCAATCAAAAAAATCTACAAGGGAACTCCTTCAACAGGTAAAAACCTTCAGCAAAGTGGCTGGATATATGTAAGATCAAGTCAAAAAAATCATAACCTTGGGTAATTCAAGTTTTTGGGCTAATGTCCACTTAATGAGTGCATACCAAGTGTGTTTTTCTGTGACTGGGTTACCTCACTCAGGATGATATTTTCCAGTTCATTCCATTTGCCTATGAATTTCATGAAGTCATTGTTTTTGATGGCTGAGTAGTACTCCATTGTGTAGATGTACCACATTTTTTTAAATCTTTTCCTCTGTTGAAGGGCATCTGGGTTCTTTCCAGCTTCTGGCTATTATAAATAAGGCTGCTATGAACATAGTGGAGCATGTGTCTTACTACCCAAAGACTATACATGGACTGACCCAGGGCTCCAACTGCATATGTATCAGAGAATAGCCTTGCTTGGGCACCAGTGGAAGGGGAAGTCCTTGGTCCTGCCAAGGTTGGACCCCCAGTGCAGGGAATGTCAGAGGGGAGGCGGTAAAGGGGGATGGATGGGGAAAACACCTGTATTGGGGAGGGAGAGGGGATGGGAGCTTATGGACAGGAAACTGGGAAAGGGAATAACATTTGAAATGTAAATAAAGAAATATGTCTTTAAAAAGGAAAAAAGAAAAATTCATAGTCTTATATTCAAATAAAAAGAGAAAGGTTGAGAAAGAAATGGGGGAAACAACACTGGGTGTTTTACATTGGAATGGTTCTCATAGATTCATGTGTTTGAATGCTTGGCCATAGGGAGTGGCACTATTAGGAGGTGTGGCCTTATTGGAGTAATTGTGACATTTTTGAAGAAAGTGTGTCACTGTGGGGACAGGGACATTAATTCTCCTATACTCAAGCTCCTCCTAGTGTGGAACACAGTCCACTTCTGCTGCCTACATATCAAGATATAGAACCCCCAGCTTTGCCTCCAGGACCATGTCTGTCTCAACAATGCCATGTTTCCCACCATGATGATAATAGACTAAACCTCTGAAACTATAAGCTAGTCCCAGTCAATAATTTCTCCTTTCTATGAGTTGCCTTAGTCATGGTGTTTCTTCACAGTAATTGAAATCCTTAGAAAAACATCCTTCACAATAGGCACAAATAATACAAAACATTTTAGTGTAACTCTAACGAAGCAAGTGAAAAGCCTACACGACAAGAACTTCAAGTCCCTAAAGAAAGAAATTGGAAGAAGATATCAGAAGGTGGAAAGATCTCCCGTGTTCATGGATCAGTAGGATTAATAGTAAAAATGATCCTCTTGCCAAAAGTAATCTACAGATTCAAAACAATCCCCATCAAAATCCCAACTCAATTCTTTACAGACCTTGAAAGAACAATACTCAATTTCATATGGAAAAAAAATTCAGGATAGTTAAACAATCCTGTACAATAAAAGAATTTCATGAGGTATCAGCATCCCCGATTTCAAGCTGTACTACAAAGGTATAATGACAGAAAGTATTGTCATAAAAACAGATAGGTTGGTCAATGGAATCAAATTGAAGACCCAGATGTAAACTTATACACCTATGGACACCTGATTTTTGACAAAGAAACCAAAATTATGCAATGGGGGAAATTGCTGATCTAATTGGATATCAGCAGGTAGAAGAATGCAAATAGATTTATATCTCTCACTCTGTACAAAACTCAAGTCTAAGTGGATCAAAGACTTCAACATAAAACCAGATATAATAAACCTGACTGGAAGTGGGGAATAGTCTTGAACGCATTGGCTCAGGAGACAACGTCCTGAAGAGAACACCTATAGCACAGGAACTAAGATCAGCATTTAATAGATGGGACCTCATGACGCTGAAAAGCTTCTGTAAAGCAAAGGACATTATCAACAGGACAAAGCAACAGCCAACAGAATGGGGAAAGATCTTCGCCAACCCTACATCTGACAGAGGGCTAATATCCAAAGTGTGTTGAGAACCCAAGAAACTAGACATCAACAAGCCAAATAATCCAATTGAAAAATGGGGTACATATATAAACAGCATTGTTAACAGAGGAATCTCCAATGGCCAAGAAGGACTTAAAGAACTGTTCAATATCCTTAGCCATCAGGGAAATGCAAATTAAAATGACTCTGAGATTCTTACGCTTGTCAGAATGACTAAGATCAAAGACACAAGTGACAGTTCATGCTGGTGAGAATGTGAAGCAAGGGGAGCCCTCCTCAATTGCTGGTAGGAGCACAAATTTGTACAGCCCTTTGTAAATCAATATGCCAGTTTCTTAGAAAATTGGGAATTGATCTACTTCAAGACCCAGCTGCTATTCCACTCCTGGGCATATACCCAAAGGATTTTCCATTTTACCATTAGGGCATGTTATGTTGATAACAGCTTTATTCATAATAGCCAGAAACTGGAAACAACTTAGGTGTTCCTTAACCAAATAATGGCCTACAGAATGGGGGACGTCATTTAACAACTATATATCTGACAGAGGATTCATAACCAGAATATACAAAGAACTCAAAACATTAAACATCAAGGACCTAATTAAAAATGTGATAATGACCTAGACAGAGAGTAATAAAAAGATGAAGTACAGATATCTGAGAAACAACCCCTTAAAAGTTCATCCTTAGTCATCAGAGAAGGGCAAATTACAACTACTGTGTGATTTTATCTTATCCTAGTCAGGAGAGCTAAGATTTAAAAAAAAAAAAAAAGAACAAAAGCAAATATGTTGGCATGGATGTGAAGAACAGGGAAGGCTTACTCTCTGTTTCTGGAAACACCAACTGGTATACCCACTCTGACCATCAGTGTGGAGGTTCTTCAGTAAGCAGATACTAGACCCACAACACAATCCAGCTCTACCACTCTTGAGCATACTCCCTGATTCTCTATATTCCACAAGAGAGGTGCCTAAAATATGGTACACTTACACAATGGAATATTATGCAGATGTTAGAAAACTGACATTAGCAGGGAAATTGATAGAACTGAAAACAATCCTGAGTGAAGGAAGTAACTCCGAGGCAGAAAGACAAATGCTACATGCTTTCTCTGACTTGGAGATTTCATTCTTCAGACATGTGTGTTGCATTTGGAACACCCATAGAAGTCAGAGAATTAGTAAGGGGCCATGAGAGGTGAGGTTCTCAAGGGAAGGAAGATGGGATGCAGTGGTACAAAGAATAGGAATTTGTGGGATAATGAGGATTAAATGGAATAAGGTGGTGAGGACGGATTGGAGGAGAGAACATGGGGAGGAGGTAGCTGACATGGAAGACCTTTTGGAAAAGACCTGTGGAAACTTATACCCATAGACTAGTCCATCTTTCAACACCTGTCAGTGAAAGTTTTGTTTTTCATGAAGCAAATAGTGATTAACATGTTGGATCACATCGGTCAAGACCAGAAAATAAGAGACTGGAATGTTGTTCAGCTATAAAGTGTGTGTGTGTGTGTGTGTGATATTCTTCCTTCACTGAGGCTCGGAGATCATTGCAGAAGTAGATATGGACAGACTGTAAGAGGCAGAGTGGTGGATGACTACAAGCAAATGGCATTTTCCAAATACAACTAGACAGGAGAACCTGTGAACTCATGACAGTTCTGACTACTTGCATATTACCTGCACAACAAGCTCGTGTCCAGCAAAATCCTAGCATGGTGAGGGGAGGTAGCAAGTAAGGGTTACTAGCATACATGAAGAGTTATTAGCAATTGATAGCATGTGGGTGGGGGAGAGAGAGAGAGAGAGAGAGAGAGAGAGAGAGAGAGAGAGTTTTCATTAAGGGTACAACCCTGGTGAATCAGCATTTCTCCAGTTGATGGCTCAAGGGTACTAGGGTAGAACAAGTTGAACTTCATAGTTTTTAATAAAGAATAGAAAACACAAAGTTGGCTGTGTATGGAAGAAGTCATGGATCTAGATGGAGTTAGTGAAGGGGAATGAATATAATCAAAATGAATTACATAAACTTCTTGATAATAAATAATAAAGTTTAAAAACAGATAACAAGGCACCATGACCACTCTGCCTCAAGCAACACCTCCCACTACAGTTTTCCCCACTCCCAGCCAACATCTCTCACTGCAGTTTCCCCCACTCCCAGGAACATCTCTCACTGCAGTTTCCCCCACTCCCAGGAACATCTCTCACTGCAGTTTCCCCCACTCTCAGCCAACATCTTTCACTACAGTTTCCCCCCACTCCCAGGCATCCCTTTCCACTGCAGATGATCCTAACTCCAACAACAGGTGTTTCCCATTCATGGCGCTGGTGATAATGCAGATGTGATGGCAAGACACTGAATTTTCCTTGGATTTTAATTAAACACATAATGAAATCAAGATCAAAGACAGTTTTGATTTTAAAAGAAGCAATTTTAATAACACAATACAACGAATATCTTCTTACCACAGAAACACTAATTTGCTGCCAATTAAAAAAAGATGTTATCATTCATCAGAAAATAAAAGTCACTCACAAGTCCACAATACGGATCGTCTAAACAAGTATTATACTGCTTTCCAATTGAAGATACATATTAGTAAGGATAGCCTAGAAAAACCACTCCTAAGCCAATAATGACAGAGCATGACACAATGCTGCTTCTGTCCTGTGCCACACTTGGTTCTGGAAGGCAGAAGAATGAGACGATGCTCTCCTCTTAGCACTCCTCCTGTCTCCACAGGCTCCCCCACTCCCTGGATTTAGGGTTCTTAAAATCTACACCCAGATGTTATCAGCCATTTGGGACTCATGTTTGCTAACGAACACATGGAAGCTGGAAAATGCAGTGAGCCTAAAGAGGAAAGAGAGCAGTTTTGTTACACAAACATGTACAAGATATGGGTGTGGATATGGCTACACGTGTAGATGTGTGTAGATAATAGGTATGGATATGAGAGGAAATGCAAGTTTAGTCATGGCACAAAGGTCTTTAGGAGTGTGGATATGTGGACTGGGTATACATATACTTGCAGATATATAAAACAAGGTTTCTCATAAAATATTTTATCTGGGCTGGAGAATGACTCCATTTGTAAAGTACTTTCTTTGCAAGCATGAAGGCCAGGAGTTCAATTCCCACAACTCATAAAAAAGAGATAGGTGTGATAGTATTCATGGGGAAACAAGCAGGTCACTGGGGTTCACTGGCCAGCTGGCTTAGCCTACTTTTTCAGGTCGGTGAGAGCCTCTGTCTCAAAAACTAAAGATCCTGCCACCCCCCAAAAAAAGAGTGAATAACACCTGATGTTGCCCCATGATTGCCACATGCATACCATGAGCATACATGAACATACATGTACACATTAAAATGTTAGGTTTCATTCTCTTTCTAAAAGACATCATCTTAGCCAGATGCTGTGATGTTCATCTGTGATCTGGGAAGGGTGAAGCAAGAGAATTGCTTTAACCCTGGAATTCCAGGCCAGCCTTGGGCACCTTACTAAAGTACCTGTCTCAAAATAAAAAGCAAAATCGTCTTTGTCTTTCATTCTTTGGTGTCAGAACAAAACAAGTGAGTTAGCAAAAATATAATGCATATGGGCTGGGAAGATGGTTCAGTGGGTAAAAGCATTTGCTGTGCAAGCATGAAGACCTCCATTTGGATCCTCAATTGCCATGTAAAACTCAAGGCATGGCCATGCATACCTATAACCCCAGTGTTGGTGGTGGTAGTGATGGTGGTGTGTGTATAAAGAAGAATG
Source organism: Rattus norvegicus (assembly GCF_021556685.1). Lineage (NCBI taxonomy): Eukaryota > Metazoa > Chordata > Mammalia > Rodentia > Muridae > Rattus > Rattus norvegicus. The sequence continues at coordinate 63,977,189 of NC_141551.1, read as the reverse complement.
TTGGAACTTTTTGGTCATCCAGCCTGGCCAAAATCGCCAAGCTCCAAGTTCAGCAAAAGGCTGAACAAGGGAGCATAGTCTAGAGGGCGATAATGAAAGTCATTTTATGTCCTCAGGCCTCCAAAGTCACGGATAAGTATACACAGACATATGAGCACACACACATACACAAACTCAAAATGCATACACAGGTCTACAACACATGCAAACAAGATAGAAGATAGATAGATAGATAGATAGATAGATAGATAGATAGATAGATAGACAGACAGACATAGATAAATGGATGAATAGATGATAGATAAATGATGATAGATGAAAGAATAGATAGATGTAGAGATAGATAGATAGATAGATAGATAGATAGATAGATAGATGATAGATAGATGATAGATGATAGATAAATAGATAGATAGATAGATAGATAGATAGATAGATAGATAGATAGACTAGATTGATAGGTGATAGATAAATGATAGATATGATAAATGATAGAAGATGATAGATAAATGATAGGTATGACGACAGACAGACAGACAGACAGACAGACAGTTCTGGGCCATATTCCCAAAAGGAACCCTTACTACAAAGTTACTTGCACATGTTCTATGCTGCTCTCTTTTTCACAGTATCTGAGAAAGGGAATCCGCTAGAGCACTCAGTATAACCCTTCCCCTAAAGCGCAAGGATATGTGCAGAGGAGAAGCCAAAAAACATTGTAAGAGACAGAAGGGGTAGATTGTTCCAATGAAACAGTATCTTCCTGACTCAACAGAGCTTATACACACATGAATTCATGGAGAATTGTAACACCACACACAAGACCTGCATAGGTTCAAACCAGACAAAATTCTACCCTAACCAAGACACTATTTGAAGTTTATAACTGCTAGGAAAGGAAAAATCAGTTTTATCCAATCAAGTGTCAATGGATGTAGCAACCACACTCCAGGGCAGGACCCAGGAGTAATTAGACAACACAGAACGGACTCCATGGGATTGGGAGAGGGCTTTTTTGTTTCAATTTGTTTTGTTTATTTTATTGTCTTACTGTGTTTTCGTTTAGAATTTTGGTGGTGGGGAGAGAGAGGAGAGTGAGAAATAACATTAAATGAGTGAATTTGGATGGGCAAGGAGGTTAGGAAGACCTGGAAGGACCTGGGGGAAGGGAAAACATAATTAAAATATATTGTATAAAAGTTTTAAATAACAAAAATAAATACATGAATAAATAATAAAGCCTTTTTTAAAAAGAAAAGGAATCATCGTTCCCATCAATTGTTGGATAGATGATGAAAAATGGCACATATACACAATGAAGTTGTCACCTATTAAAATATATATGGGAAGATAAATGGAACTAGAAAAAAAATCATACTATGGGAGGAAATGCAGACCCAGAAAGTGAGACACTGTGCTCATTCTCAGATGCAGACCGTAAGTCTGAATGCTTACGTTTGTTTAACTAAGAATTCCTATAGAGAGTTGCAAGTAATAGAATCATCTGTGGTAGAAGAAAGAAGAGGTCTTGTGAGGAAAAAGAATGTTTGCATACATTCAGCATGAACATACATGGTAGGAAGCTGGGCAGTAGTGGCACATGCCTTTAATCCCAGCACTTGGAGGCATAGGCAGGTGGATCTCTGAGTTCAAGGCTAGCCTGGTCTATAGAACGTGTTCCAGGACAGCCAGGACTACACAGAGAAATATTGTCTGGAAAAAAGCAAGAGGAGGAGGAGGAGAGAAGGAGAAGGAGGAGGAGGAGGAGAAGGAGAAGGAGGAGGAGGAGGAGAAGGAGGAGGAGGAGGAGGAGGAGGAGGAGGAGGAGGAGAAGGAGAAGGAGAAGGAGAAGGAGAAGGAAGAAGGAAGAAGGAAGAAGGAAGAAGGAAGAAGGAAGAAGGAAGAAGGAAAAGAAGAAGAAGAAGAAGAAGAAGAAGAAGAAGAAGAAGAAGAAGAAGAAGAAGAAGAAGAAGAAGAAGAAGAGGAAGAAGAAGAAGAGGAAGAAGAAGAAGAAGGAAGAGAGAGAGAGAGAATAACAGAGACAGAGACAGACAGAGACAGAAAGAGGGAGAGAGTCAGAGAAAGAGGCAGACAGAAAGAGTGAGGGAGAGACCAGATGGCAAAATTTCAGCCAAGGGTTGAAATGTGATGGGGTGCAAGGTGAGCGTTAACCCAAACTGAAGAAACATGAAGTCGTATGTAAAGTGTGGGCCTGGTTGAAGCCCATGTGTCAGGAACTCATAAGCACTAGGGTTGAATCTACTGCTTTTATTTTGCTAAAGGAACCTGTTGTTAAACTGGCTCCTAGATATTTGTGGTTATGCTCATAAGGACGCGTTGCCCACATCTTTAATGAAAAGAACTTGCTTTTGTAATAAACTGTAAGTAATGAGAATGTTTCTGGCTGGCCAAGATAGTAGGGGGGGGAAACGTTTATTGAATGTTCCATCTGTAATGGGGTGCCCATATTACCCCCTCCATGCCTCAGAGAACAACGAGGAGAAGGAGTTAGAAAGAATGTTCGGATCTGGTGATAGGGAAGGAGGCTGTAAACACTCTGATGGGACGCTGTGGCAATGGCATGTTGTACTCACAGCAACTCTCGGTGTAAGCATAGCGCCTTCATTTAGTCGTAGATGGGACCCAGGAAAGCAAGCAGTAGTCAAGGGCTGCTGTGAGAGAGGAAGCCACTGTCGCCAGTGATAAACCACCGAGCTTCAGGATCCGGGGAGTAGCTTCGCACCCAATAGCCCTTGTCAAACACAGTTGGCCATGAAGTGAAATCAAAACTCAAAAATACCTTAAAATGGAACAAGGCCTTCTCACAACCACTTACTCAGACACTCCAGGGGCAAGACAAAGCCATCATCAAATTTCTGAGCCTAAAGACACTATATGCTGTAGTACCAGACTCAACAATGGTCCTTAAGATATTCCTATCCACCTCAGCCATGACAATGCCTATGTCCTAGGAGGGCATTTCTAATTATGCCCCCCTTTTATTAGTATTTTAACAAATTAAAATATTTTAAATATGAGAAGAACACGGGATCTTTTTCAGCTTATGCTCCCCTTACTCTAGCTTTATATTTAGAAAAAAGTTCATTATTGTGATAAATTTTTCATCCACTTTACAGTTTGTTCTCTGATATTCTGTATGTATACAATTCGTTCTAATTACTCTCCCCTACTTTCTCTTTTCTCCCTCTCATCCTCATTAAACCTCCCTCTTCCTTATTAATTCTTTTCCAAGATTGCTTCTGTTTTGTGAATCATTTAGTTTAACAAAAGCCATCTGTGTGACCATTAGATTGGAACCACCCACCGAAGTCTGGTTCAGTCACCAGTGGGTACATAATTAAAAGCAATGAGTCCTCCCATCCCTAAACTTACTAGTATTAAATAGGCCAATAGGCCCTGCCCTCTCAAACTCTCCTCAAGCTATGCCCTCCTGTTAACAGATTATTGGGCAGACGCACTTCTATGAGATCACAATTGTAATGGCTGTGTCTTCTCAGAAGATGAATTTTGAGACCCTTACTCCTGTGATCTTAGTTAAGGTTCCTATTGCTATCACAAAACACCATGTACAAAAACAACTTGGGAAGGAGACAGTTTGTTTCACCTCGTAGTTTATAAGTCTCAAGGAAGAAACCTGGGAGTAGGAACGAATACAGAGGCCATGGGGGAGTGCTGCTTACTGGCTGGTCCTCATGGCTTGTTCATCCTACTGTCTTATAGAACTCAGTGACAGGGAGTGAGCTGCCCAAACCCTCATCAATCATCAGTCAAGAAACTGCACCCTTGACTTGCACAGGGACCTCATCTTGTTGGGGGCATTTTCTCACATGAGGTTTTCTCTTCCAGAATGACTCTAGCTTGTCTCAAGTTGGCATAAACCTGAGTCTCTGCCCTTATTTCCACTCGCTGGAATAAAGCATCTCTGATTAAAGCCAAGAGTAACATTTGTCTATGACTATAAATATACAAAATACTTAGAAATCAGTCTGAAGCTATGTCCATTTTGCTAGATGACAGTATTCAGACCTCCCCTCCCAAGCCAGACTTACAATAGCAGACACAGATTTCCTCCTATGGAGTGGGCCTCAAATTTAGTCAGAGAGCAGTTGGTTACCTCCCATACTAACTGTGCTACTATTGTACAAGTGAGTACAACTGTCTGATAGTTTATAGAGTTTGCAGTTGGGTGGGGCTGCTGCCACCTTGCTTCCATCCGCAAGAACCCTTGAGCCACCCCTCACTTTTGAGAGATTAACCAAAAAAAATGAAGCCTGGGTACCATCCTGTCACCTTCATCACTCAGACATCTTACTCACAGCATAGTTTTCACTGAGTCACAACACAAAGGTCTTTGAAGAAAAGCTCTTTTCCTTTGTAGTGGAACCACGTGGCCATAAATAGCTAAACCAGAGGTTCTTGAGAGGAGAGAAAAAAGACCTTAAAAGCATATTTTATCAGTTCTCAGAAACTAGAAGAACTCTTCAGAAGAGTATCCCACTAACTAAAGCAGAAAATAGCAAATAAATGAAATATCTGGAATAGGGATCTCTTCCTGTGTTTGGGGGCTGCGTTTACATGGATGAGAGCACATGTGCATGTGTGTCCGAATGTGTAACATGTACATGTAAAAGCCAGAGGTTGACATTCAGTGTCTTTCTCAATCAACCTCCACCTTATTTTCAAGACAGGGTATCTCAGCGAATCTAGCTCTCACAAATCAGATGACAGGAACCCGCTTGTCTCTGCACCAACCCAGGCACTATTGTTATAGATGCTTGTGACTCTGCCCTGATGTGCCACGGATCCAAACCCAGGTCCTCATCCTTATACAGCAGGTGTGTTACCAACTAACGGAGCTGTCTTCCTCAGCCCCCTCCTTCTGCATGTTTGGCATACCATCTGTGAACAAAAAAGTATTAGCTCGAGATCATTCAGCATCTTGTAAGTCACTTAGGGTCAAAACTCTGTGTTGCACATTCCCAGGGTTCCATTGGGTAGTTGTCAGGCAAGAGCAGCAAGTAGCAGCACTGTGCAGATTACAACATCTGAGCTAAAGATTAGACAGCGATAGGAGATGGGTTTCATAAGACATTAGTCTGCTCACCAGAAAAATGTTGGCTCTGATCAGAATTGAAGGAGCTTTCAAACAGCATGTAAGACCAACAAATACAACTCATTTACTAATGCTAGTTCAGGTGAAATGTCTAACCACTTGGCTGCCACCGGGGCTACTTTTAGACAACTGATGTGCTTTTAGTCACTGGATCCAATTGCAGACTACAGTAAGCAGTGTCTCCTACACTTACAGGTAAGAACTCACATCCACAAAAATAGGGTGAAAAGTTGAGTAACCTGATGGCCCTGAGGCTGCATACAGTTTGGGAGCCAGTTTTCAATGGGAAAGGCCTGCTTGTGTATCCTTTTAGATGAAAGGCTGTTGGAAATCATTCAAGGGAGTTGCCAGCAAAGAATTATTTCAAGACCTGTAAGATTCTGTGAGTCTAAAAGTAAATTTGAGCAATTGCCTTTTAGGAATGGAAATGGAAAATTTTCAAATGATCTTATTCTTTCAACTTACAGAGAAACCATGGCCACCATCATATCTTATTCTGGATATTAGATCTCTCCTCTGGAGACTTGGAGATTTCCCATGAAATCTTTTACAAGCTAAGGGCTGTATAAAGTAACTCTAATCTATTTCTGAATCTACCATAGGGAGCAAAGTGATCCACATATTGAACAAGAACAGGATTCCTAGGGAATTGAGCCTTGGCCAAAACCAGGGGTGAAAAAAAAATAGATGATTTTAAACCCAATCTTATAATGATGATAGAGGGTTTTAAAGAGGAAAAATGAATAAATCCCTTAAAGAAATACAGGAAAATACAACCAAACAGGTGAAAAAATGAATAAAGCTGTTGAAGAACTGAAAATGGAAATAGAAGCAATCAGTAAATCACAAAGTAAGGGAATCCTGTATATGGAAACCCTAGTGTAATGGATATCCCTGGTTGTGAACTACAATCCAGAATTGGAAGATCTAGATCTTAAGACTGGAAAACACAAATTTCTGACCTGGATCTTGGCATCGGGATCTTGAGGCATAGTGATCATGAAAAGTTTAGGCCCAGGCAAGGTAGCCATGCCTTTAATCCCAGGAGACTAAGGCAAGGAGATCTCTGAATTCAAGGTCGCCTGGGGCAAAGCAAGTCCCAGACCCAGGCTTGGTGGTACACACCTTTAATCTGGGCCACACCTTCTGTTGGAGGCCTACATAAGGACAATGGAAGAAGGAAGATTCATTCTTCTTTGACTCCTTGCATTTACTTGCCAGCACATCTGTTGGAACCTACTTTTACAGAAGACCAGTTTAAACAACTAGCCTGATGGGAGTGAGCAACTGCTGGATTCTTGGATTTCCCATCCACAGCTGCCCGCTGTTGGGTTATTTGGACTACAGACTGTAAGTCATCACAATAAATTCATTCAATACGGAGAGACATTCCATAAGTTCTGTGACTCTGAGAACCCTAAGACACCTAGGGAAGAGAATATGAACTACAGATGCAAGCAGAATACAAGAGATAGAAGAGAGAATCTCAGGCATAGAAGATATAGTTGAAACCAATGCATTGCTCAAAGAAAATACCAAATCTAAAAAGTTCATGACACAAATCAGCCAAGAAATTTAAGACACTATGAAAAGACCACACCTAAAAAATATGAATAGAAAGAGGAGAAGATTGTCAGCTACAAGGCCCAGAAAATATTTTCAACAAAATCATGGAAGAAAATTTTCCTAACCTGAAGAAAAATATGCCTATAAACATACAAGAAACTTATGGAATACCAAAGACCAGAAAAGAACATCCTCCCACTGCATAATAATCAAAACACTAAGTGTACAGAACAAAGAATATTAAAAGCTACAAGTGAAAAAGACCAAGTAACATAAAAGGCAGGCATATCAGAATTACATATGACTTCTCAACAGTCTCTAAAAACCAAAAGGGCCTGGACAGATGGCCTTTCAGACTCTAAGAGATGCCAGATGCCAGCTCAGACTACTATACCCAGAAAAACTTTCAATCAATAAATAGAGGAAAAAAAGCTATTACATGAAAAGTCAAATTTATACAATATCTATCCACAAATCCAGCTCTGCAGAAGGTACTAGAAGGTAAGATACAACCATTGGAGGTTAACTACACCCAGAAAAACACAGAGAATAAATAACCTCACACTATCAAACCAAAGTAAGGGAAACACACACACACACACCACCAACAACATCATCAAAATAGCATAAATTAACAATCGCTGGTCATTAATATCTCTCAATAACAATGGACTCAATTCTCCAATAAAAAGACACAAGCTAACAGAATAAATGTGAAAAACAGAACCCATCATTCTACTGCATACAAGAAACACACTTCAGCAACAAAGATAGACATTACCTCAGAGTAAAGGGCTAGAAAAAGATTTTCCAAGCAAGCAAGCTGAAGTAACCATTCTAATATCTAATAAAATATGCTTCCAACAAAAATTAATCAAAAGAAATGAGAAGGGCATTTCATACACATCAAAGTAAAAATCAACTGAGAATATGCTTTAATTCTGAACATATATGGCCCCAAATGCAAGGGCACTAACATTTGTAAAAGAAGAATCACTATAGCTTAAATCACACATCTAATAATGGGAGACTTCAACACCACACTCTCACCAATGGACAGGTCACCAAGACAGAAACTGAACAGAGAAATAATGAAACTTATAGATGTTATACCTCAAAAGGATCTAGCAGCTATCTACACAACATTTCATCCAAACATAAAAGAATATACCTTCTTCTCAACACCTCATGGAGCCTTCTCCAAATTTGACCATATAGTCCGTCACAAAGCATGCCTCAACAGAAACAACAGCCCCTTGTATTTTATCAGCCCACTATGGATTAAAGCTGAAATTCAGCAACAGAAACAACATAAATCCTATAAACTCACAGAAACTGAGAAACTCTCTATTGAGTGACCACTGGGTTAGGAAAAAAAGAAAGAAAGAAATTAAAGGCTTTCTAGAATTCAATGAAAATAAAGACCCAAAATATCCAAACTTATGGGACACAAAACAGTGCTAAGAGGGAAACTCATAGCATTAAGTGCCTTCATAAAGAAATAAGAGATCTCATACTAGCAACTTAAGAGCACACATGAAAGCTCTGGAACTAAAAGAAGCAGACACACTCAAGAGGAGTAGATGGCAGAAAATAATCAAACTCAGGACTGAAATTAATAAATTAGAAACAAAGAGATCAATACAAAGAATCAACGAGAAAATTCTGAATCTTTGAGAAAGTCACCAAAATGGATAAACCTTTAGCAAAACTACCTAAAAGGCACAGAGATAGTATCCACATCAACAAAATCAGAAACAGAATGGGGGACATAACAATAGACACTGAGAAAATCCAAAGAATCCCTAGGTCATATTTCAAAAGTCTGTACTCTACAAAATTAGAAAATCTAAACGAAATGTATGGTTTTCTTGATAGATACCACTTACCAAAGTTAAAGTAGGACCCCCAAGACATATACAGCAGAGGACTGACAGGTCTGGGTTCAGTCAGAGAAGACACACCTAACCCCCAAGAGACTGGAGGCCCCAGGGAGTGGGGCAGAGGGTGGGTTAGTTGGGACATCCTCATGGAGACAGGGTGGGGAGAAAGTATGGGATATGGAACAGTCAGAGGGTGAACCAGGAGGGGGATAAATATGGAGTGTAAAAAAATTAAATAAAATTTAATAAATAAATAGATCTATAATCCCTAAAAAAATACAGAAGCAGTCATTAAAAGTCTTCCAACAACAAAAGCCCAAGGCTAGATGGTTTTAGTGCAGAAGTCTACCAGACTGTCAAAGAAGAGCTAGTACCAATACTCTTCAAAGTATTCTACAAAATAGAAACAGGATCATTGCCAAACTTATTCCATGAGGCCACAGTCACTTTACTATCTAAACCACACAAAGAATCAACAAAGAAAGATAGTTCCAGTATTTTTCAGCAAAAATACTCAATAAAAATACTCATAAATCAACATCAAAAATACCCACCATGTCAAGTCGGTTCCATTCTGGGAATGCAGGAATTGTTCAATATATGAAAACCTATTGTTGTAATCTAGCATATAAACAAACTGAAAGAAAAAACACAGGATCATCTCATTAGATGCAAAAAAAAAAAAACCTTTGACAAAATTCAACACCCCTTCATGTTAAAAATCTTAGATCAGAAATACAAGGTGCACAGCTAAACATAATAAAGGCAATATGCAACAAGCCATTAGCCAATATTAAATTAAATGGAGAGAAACTAGTAGCAGTTCTGCTAAAATCAGGGATAAGACACTGTCCATTCTCTCCCTATTTAACATAGTACTTGAAGTTCTAGCTAGAGTAATAAGACAACGAAAGGAGATCAAGGGGATACAATTTGGAAAGGAAGAAATCGAAGTATCACTATTCACAGATGATATGATAGCATACATAAGTGATCCCCAAAATTCCACTGGAGAATTCCTACAGCTGATGAACACCTGCAGCAAATTGGCTGGATACAAAATCAACTCAAAATACTCAGCCCTCCTTTATACACATGGTAAACAGGCCAAGAAAGAAATTAGAGAAACAACACCCTTGACAATAGCCACAAATAATATAAAAGATATCTTGATGTAACTCTAACATAGCAAAGTAATAAACCTGTATGAAAAGAACTTCAAGTCTCTACAGAAAGAAATTGGAGAATATATCAGAAGATGGAAAGATCTCCCAAGCTCGTGGAGCAGTAAGATTATCACAGTAAAATTGGCCATCTTATCAAAAGCAATCTAGAGATTCAATCCACTTCTCACCAAAATTCCAACACAACTTTTACAGTCCTGGAAAGAGCAATCCTCAACTTCATATGGAAAAAAACAGGATAACTAAAACAATCCTGTACAATAAAAGAACTTCTGGAGGAATCACCATCCCTGATCTCAGGCTTTACTACAAAGCAATAGTTATTAAAAAAAAAAAAAAAAAAAAAAAGGACATGGTGTTGGCATAAAAACAGACAGGTTGCTAAATGGAATAGAATTGAAGGCCCAGAAATAAATCTACATATCTAACAACACTTGATTTTTTTTTTTTTTTTACTGAGAAGCCAAAACCATCCAATGGGAAAAAAGAAAGCATCTTCAACAACCGTTGCCTGTCTAACTTGATGTCTGCTGCACGTAGAAGAATGAAAATAGATCTATATTTATTACCCTGCACAAAACTCAAGATCATAGGCCTCAACATAAAACCAGACACACTAAATCTAATAAAAGAGAAAATGAGGAACTGCTTTGAACACATTGGCCTAGGGTGCAACTTCCCGAACAGAACACAAATAGCTCAGGTACTGAGAACAACAATGTCTTAGGGATTTACTTCTGTGAACAGACACCATGACCAAGTCAACTCTTATAAGGACAACATTTAATTGGAGCTGGCTTACAGGTTCAGAAGTTCGATCCATTATTGCTAAGGTGGGAGCATGGTAGCCTCCAGGCAGGCAAGAGGAGTTGACAGTTCTCTATCTTGTTCCGAAGGCAAACAGGCGAATACTGGCTCTCATGTGGGTAGGAAGAAGAGGGTCTCATTGCCCACCCCCACAGTGACACACTTCCTCCAACAAAGCCACACCTACTCCAACAAGGCTACACCTCCTAATAGTGCCACTCTCTGGGCCAAGCATATTCAAATCACCACAAACAATTAATAAATGGAATTGTAAGGCAAAGAATACTTATAGGACAAAACAATACCCTACAGAATGGGAAAAAATCTTCATCAACCATACATTTGACAGGACTATTATCAAAAATATATAAAGAACTCAAGAAATTAGACACCAACAAACCAAATAATCCAATTTAAAAAAATGGGTACAGATCTAAACAGAATTCTCAACAGAGGGATATCAAATGGCTGGGAAACACTTAAAGAAATGTTCAACATCCTTAGACATCAGGGGAATGACTTTGAGATTCCATCATATATCTGTCAGAATCACTAAGTTCAAAAATTCAACTGACAGTATATGCTGGCGAGGAGGTTGAGCAAGGGAACACTCCTCCATTGCTGGGAGAGTAAACTTGTACAACCACTTTGGAAATCAATTGGGCCATTTCTCAGAAAAATCAGGACCCAGCTATACTACTCTTGGTATATACCCAAAATACACTATACCACAAGGACACTTGTTCAACTATGTCAATAGCGGCTTTATTTGTAATAGCCAGAAACTAAAAACAACCCAGATGTCCCTCAACCAAAGAATAGATAAAGAAAATGGGATACATTTATATAGTGGAATACTATTCATTTATTAAAACAAAGACTTGTAGCCCATATTTCTCCAATTTTCTCTAACTTCCCTACATGACATTTCTACCAATATATTTAAGTGCTTGTATTCATGACTTTTTTCTGTTCTGTTATTATAGAAACTTCATTCAATTTACTATGCTTTCACATGGCATTTGGTGTAACCTGACTCCTTGTTTTCAGGCCACCATTAGTCATACTTGACACCGGAACTATCTCTGGTTCCCTTTATGTTGACATTAGTTAGTCACATTAGTTTCTAATACTTTATGACAGATGAGCGAGCTGGTGTTTATATTAACACTTTAGGGATAAATGTTTAAAACTCCTGTTCTATTTTCCAGCTTTTGTTAGCCTACTCCTGACAAATATCTGAGAAACAAGATCCTTGATATTGTCTTCATGTTTCCCATCCAGTTTCAGCCATCCCTTTGGAATATTCACAAGGTCTTAAATTAATCATAAATTAATAATAATCAGGGAGTCTGGGATTATTTTCCAAATAAAGATGCTAAATTATATAGCAAGTTTCCAGGTGTTTCTCTTTGGGTCAGAAAACTCTTAGACTATTGTACTGAGTTAAGATTTTGACCAATGAAAAAAGGAAAATAAAGATAGTCTGATTAATAAATCATCATGAGGCATTTGTCTTTTTAAAAGTCATTTCTAAGATAGATAACTAATTAAAATTAGGTTTTTTTAATTCCTGTGTACAAGTAGTTTGCCTGCATGTATATCTGTACAGCACATGCATGCTCACAAAAGTCGGATCCACTAGAACTGGAGTTACAGACAGTTGTTAGCCACCATGTCGGTGCTGGGAACTGAACCCAGGTCCTCTACAAGTGTAGTATACACTGTTAATCACTGGGCCATCTCTCAAGCCTCTGATTTTAAAAGATCAGTAGTTTCATGATAAGTATTCATTCTCTGATAGAGAGAAGAAATAGAAGGAGCAACCAGAATGGAGTTGGTCACTGCACTTTTGCCTCATCGATTGTATATTCTTTCCATGTGTCTTCTGTACAGGGTCTTTTGGATAGGTGGCAAAAGTATGTTTCCTATCAACTCTGAGACTCTGGATTCCATCCCTGCCCACCTAACATATACTATAGGTTCAAGATATTCCTCTTTCAGGTGAATGCCAGCAGCAAACCACTGAACTGAGAATAGGACCCCCATTGAAGGAATCAGAGAAAGAACTGGAAGAGCTCGAAGGTGCTTGAGACCCCTTTTGAACAACAATGCCAAGCAACCAGAGCTTCCAGGGACTAAGCCACTACCTAAAGACTATACATGGACTGACCCTGGACTCTGACCTCATAGGTAGCAATGAATATCCTAGTAAGAGCACCAGTGGAAGGGGAAGCCCTGGGTCCTGCTAAGACTGAACCCCCAGTGAACTAGACTGTTGGGGGGAGGGCGGCAATGGGGGGAGGATGGGAGGGGAATACACATAAAGAAGGGGAGGGGGAGGGATTAGGGGGATGTTTGCCCGGAAACCGGGAAAGGGAATAACACTCGAAATGTAAATAAGAAATACTCAAGCTAATAATAAAAAAAAATATTCCTCTTTCATGGACTAGGATAAAAATAAACCTCTCCACTGTAGCCACTGTCTAAATTGCCGTTGACAAGTTCCATGACTTGCTTTAGTAAAATGAAAGCTCTGGATCCATATTTTCTGCAAATACAATTACCTAGAGTTCTTCACTCTTCGGCTTAGTTGAGCCAATGATTTCCTGTCTTTTCCACATCTTGTCTATGAGGCCTTTCATCAGTCAAGTTTCTTCTGGATCAAATCCAGTGTCAAAAACAAATCTGACTTACAGACCCAATTTGGATTTAAATACTCAAATAAACTTAAGAAATACTAAGAAATATGGGTCAGTGATGGGTGCTTGCCTAACACATCCTAGGCCTACCTTCCATCTCTGGCACTACAACACAACAAAGAAATAAATACGCTAAATCCAGAGAGCTCAAAATGCAAATCAGGAAAGAGGAACCGACCTATGACTTCGGGTTGGAGATGGGAGAACAGTGGGCACCATACCTGGTTCCGTGGATACTTTACTTCAGTTCACCTTTGCCTGGATTGCTAGACATCTCCTGGGGAATTCTCACTCTTGACATAAGAACTGTGTACACGTAAACAGGCACATGAAAATTTTCAAGAATTTTCTGCACAGACAGCATATCAATACATGTAGCCGTGACTGACAGCAAGTGCTTGAGCATTCCACTAAGAAGCTAAGGAAAGAGAAGCCCTCATAAGATGTTCCTGGAAACAACATAAGGAAACGTTGTCTTGTTACATCTAACAGGTCTGAGGTGACGGATCAGCTGGTTTCTGATTGGTAAATTCTCTCATTAGAAAGCAGCTGGCAGCTGGTGTTATGGGATACATATCAGTAATCCCAGCACTGGGAAGGCAGAGAGAAGAGGGTGGTGGGTTGGTGACAAGCCTAGGCATAGGCTACATAATGAATTCCAGACCAATATAAGCTACACAGCAAAACCTTGTCTCAAAAAAAAAAAAAAAAAAGCTAATTAGCGACTTATGATTCGTAAGCTCTCTAGTTTCACTGTGCTTTTCCAGTTAGTTTTAAGCACTATCTATTTCAACTCTGACCCAAGCTCCCGCCATCCAAGGATTACCTGGAGAACTCAAGATATTGGAAGATAAGTAATGGGTACCTTCCAACCCTACAGAAGGTCTGTTCTTGGCCTCAGAATTTACACCTATCCCTAACTAAGACAAGATCTCTTCTAACATTCCATTTACATATCAACACAGAGTACCCTGAAACTGAATAAGTTTCTCCAGTCCATTCACCCAGGAACCCCCAAACCCTGGAGTCATGTTCCTCTAATAGGCTTCTTCTTAGAGCTTTTTTTTCTCTCTTTTTCACAAAGACCCACTTGTCCCTGCCTGTCAAGTTCTGGGATTAAAGGTGTGTCACACAGCCTAGCCAACATTTTCTGGTTAACAGAACCAAGTGTCAGTACTATTGGGTCTCCTGGACAACACAGAGTGGCCCGAAGACTGAATACCAAACACTGTTCAGCTAGAACATAACCTGACAAATACAAGCCCACGTTCAACAAAGGCAAGACCAATTATCCACACTAAACACACACATAGCCAATAACCCAACTGCAAAAGCCCATGTCCCATCACAAACACTAAGTAAGGTGAGTAACCAAGGCAGTGCGCCTCCTCCAGAAATCAGTGCCTCTATCATCTAATATTGCCTAAGAAAAGCAACTTGGCTAACGCACAAGACAAGGATGTCCAAATAGCAGTTATAAATATGTTTATGGGACTCAAAAGAAAATGAGCGTGAGTTCCAGAAACGAAGACCACGGGAACACAAACAAACAGCTGAAGGCAACAATGAAACAATTCGAGATCTGAGACTAGAATTTAAGTGGAGAATGTCTCAGAGAAGAGCAGAAATAGAGCTTGAAATGAAAATCTCAGGAGGGCCAACAGGAAGCTCAGGAAAGCCTCACCAATAGAGAGTCAAATGGAAGACGAAGCCTCAGGTCTTGAAGACAAGGTAGAAAAATTGTACCACCCAGTCCAAGAAAACATTCGGTCTAAAAGCAAGCAAGCAAACAAACAAAAAAAACAGGAATGGACCACAGACCACTATAGCAAGACCAAACCTAAACATAAAAGGAGAAGAAATCCAGGTCAAAGGCATATAAAATATTTTCAACAGAATTAGAGAAGAAACTTTCATATTTAAGGAAAGAGGTGTCTGCCAAGACAAGCAGAACATAAAGAACACAAAACAGGCAGGACAAGAACAGAAACTCAGCCAGGTGGCGGTGATGCGTGCCTCTAATCCCAGCACCTGGAAGGTAGAGGCAGGCAGACTGCTTGAGTTCAAGGCTAGTCTGATCCACAGACTGAAGTTCCAGGACAGCCAGGGATGCACAGAGAAATCCTGTCTTAAAAAAAAAAAAAAAAGAAACTCCATATTCACATAATTATCTTAACAATAACACATGACGTTTCAATGGAAATTTTTAATGACAGAAAGGCCTGGACTGATGTTTCACAATTCATGAAAGACCATAGATGCCATCCCAGACCATTATCCAAGCAAGACAATGAATCATGATTGAAGGGGAGAGAAAAGCATTCTGTGACAAAAATGGATTTAGGGAATTTCTGACCATGAAGCCAGATCTATTAAAGATACTAGAAGGAATACTTCAGTCTTAAGAGGAAATTAAACACACCCAGGAGGGTACAAAGAATAAATAGTTCAAGGGTGGTTAATGAAAAGAGGGCTAAAAAGTAAATACCACCACAACGAAATAATAAGAATTACTAAACATCCTTCAATAATAACTCTCACTATTAATGGTTTCCAGTCTCCAGCAAAAGACATAGGCTACCAGATTGTACTAGAAAACAAGATACATCGTTTGCTGCCTCCAAGAAACAGATCTCACCATCAATTGATGGTGACACGAAGATGAACAGGGGTATGTTATTTGAATGGAATTGGGAAACAAGCTGACATAGCTATTCTAATATCTAACAAAACAAATTTCAACAAAACTAGGCAGAAAGCATATGAAAGGACATTTCGTACTCATTAAAGGTAAAATTCAACAAGAGAATTTATTACCATTCTAAACATTTATGCACTAAAAATAAAAGCACCGAATTTCATAAAAAAAGAAACACTGTTGGATCAGAAACCAAAGGTTAAACCCAAGACAGTAACAGTGATTTCAGTAGCCAACTTTCACTGACTGACAGGCCGTCCAGGCAAACTAAACAGAGAAATTTTGGAGTTAAATGACACAATAAATCAAAAAGAGACATCTACAAAAACATCCAAACATGAACAAATACACTTTCTTCTCAAGCACCCATGGAACTTGCTCCAGAATTGGTCATGTATTAGACCACACAGTGAGTTTCGACAGATTAAGCAAAATTGAAACAACATTCTGCATTCTATCTGGCCACAAAAGAATAAACCTGGAGCTCAACAAAAATGAAACAAAAATAAAAAAGACAGAAAGTAAACAAACTCATGGAAACTAAACAGTAATGTGTGAACATTGGGTCAAGAGGAAACTTTAAAAAGAAATTAGGATTTTGTGAATTAAATGCAAATGAAAACACAATATTCAGAAATCTATGGGTTACAATGAAGGCAGCCCTAAAAGTAAAGAGTATACCACTAAATGTCTAAATTAAAAAAGAAAAGGCTTGAGGGATCTCATATTAATAACTTAATTATATAACAGTAGGCTTTGGGGAAAAAAACAAGAATAAACAACACTAAAAAGTAGACAGGAAGAAATAATCAAAATAAGGGCTGGCATTGATGAACTAATAACAAAAAATACAATGATTCAATGGAATGAAGAGTTGGTTCATTGAAAAGATTAGTAAGATTGACAGACCTTTAGATAAATTAACCAAAGAAAGAGAGACCCAAATTGGTAAAAAAAAAAAAAAAAATCTAAGCTGAACAGGGAAACAATGTTACAAGGTTGTCCACTCTCCCACTTCTTGTTCAGGGTGGTGTTAAAAGTCAGCTAGAGCAGTAAGATAAGCCATGGAGTACGGGGAATACAAGATGCGAAGGATTAAAGTATTTGTTGATGAGATGGTTCTATACACAGAAGACTCCCCTCTCCCTTCCTCCACCCCTGTCCCCCAGAAAGCCCTACTGCTCACTAATGCTTTCAGCAAAGCAGCAGGATATAAAATTAACACACAAAAATCAGTAGCCTTCCTAAAGAAATGAGGGAAACAATCCCGTTCACAATAGCCTCAAAGGGGGGGAAAAAACTTTAAATAAATCTACCTAAGGATGTAAAAGACTTGCATAATACAAACTTTGATACATTAAAGGGAAACAAAAACTGAAGAAGATAGCAGAAGATGGAAAGGTTCCCATGCTCATGGATTGGTAGGACTGATATTCTGAAAATGGCCATTCTACAAATAACCAATTTACATCTTCAATGACATCCCCATTAAGACTCCAAAACACTTCTTCCCAGAAACTGGAAGGAAAAGAAAAACCTAAAGTTGTTTGCTCAGAAGAGCCCAAACAGTTCTGAACAATAAAAACACTGTTCCGTGTATCACCGCCCCTGATTTCACAGTTTACTATAAGAAACCATAGTAATAAAAAGTATATCACTGGCATACAGGCAGACACATTTAACAATGGAATAGAATTGAGAGTACAGTCCATGCCCCACAGCAACATGATTTTTGACAAAGACGACAAAAATATGCCCTGCAGAAAAGACAGCTTTGTCCATAGTGTTGATCAAACTGGATGTAGAAAAATGCAAATGGATCTTTATCTCTCTCCTTTCACAAAACTCAATTCCAAACAGATAAAGGACCTAAATTCTAAACCGATATTCTAAATCTGAGAGAGGAGAAAGGTCTTGAACATGCAAACACTGGAAAAGACAGAACAGGACCCAACCGTCGTTAACAATTGACAAACGAGACCATATGAAACTAAGCTTCTGTACAGCAAAGGACATCGTCGTTCAAGTGAAGAGGATGCCTACAGAATGGGAAACTCTACCACCTATAAACCCAACAAGGGATTACTGTCTAGAGCAGACAAAGAACCCAAGACACTAAACACCCAGAAAACAAACAGTTTTATAATGGGGCATGGAGCTAAATGGACACTTCTCAAAAGAAGAAAAGCAAATGACTGGGACCCATTCTCAAGATGGGTCAACATCCTTAGCCACCGAGCCAATGCAAATTAAAACTGTTTAGAGGTCCCATCTATGACCAGTCAGATTGTCATGATCAAAAAGACGTCACAGCAAATGCTGGCATGGATACAGAGAAGAGGGGATACTCAAGCACTGCTGGAGGGGGGTGTGAGCTGCTGCTCCTGTGGAAATGAGTATGATGTTTCCTCAAAAACGTAAAAATAAGTCTACCACTCTTAGCCATACAGCCAAAAGACTCTATATCCTACTACAGACAGAGACACTTGCTCCTTTGTGTTCAGTGCTGCTCTGTTCACAACGTCCAGAAAATGGAAACAGCCTAGATGAATGAATAATGAAAGTGTGCTACATTTGCATAATGGAACTTAACTCAGCTCTTAAGAAATAATGAAGTTGGGTTGGGGATTTAGCTCAGTGGTAGAGCACTTGCCTAGCAAGCGCAAGGCCCTGGGTTCGATACCCAGCTCAGAAAAAAAAATATGGAAGAAATAATGAAGTTATGACCTTTGACAATAAGTGGATGGAATTATAAACAATCGACCTGAGTGAAGTAATGCAGACCCAGAGAGACAAACATCAATTTGACTCTTGAGTGATGTATGTTTCATTTGGGAATACGCATTTGTTAGAAACCAAGCAAGGAGCATTGGAGTGAATAGGCTCTTTCACGGGAGAAGACATAGAATACAGTGATATAAAGAAGGGGAAAAGAAAAAGAGCTGGGAGGTGGCGGTCTATGCCTTTAATCTCAGCATTCAGGAGACAGAGGGAGGTGGATCTCTGTGAGTTCAAGGCCAGCCTGATCTACAGAGCAAGTTCCAGGACAGCCAGAGCTACACAGAGAAACATTGTCTCAACAACCTCCCAAACAGGGGGAGATGGAAATAAGGGAAAGAGATGGAGTACATGATTAAACGGGGTGGGAGAGGGGAGGTAGCAGAGGGACCATGAGGAGGGAGAGCTAACACTAAATGCCTTTTGAAAAAGTTGTACAGAAACATACTAGTGCAGGAGCTCTATAAACTACCTGAAAGTTTAAATAATAATGTTTCCATAAGTTACCTTGCAGCAGGGAAACAATTCCTAACAAGGCTCCACAGGCTAGCAAATACAAACTCCAGAACCGGAGCTGGAGAGAGGGTCCTGAGTTCAATTCCCAACAACCACACGGTGACTCACAATCATCTGTAATGGAGCCAATGTCCTCTTCTGCTGTGTCTGAAGACAGCTACAGTATTCTTATATAAATAAAAGCAAATCTAAAAACAAAACAAAAACTCCAGTACCAGGAATGGGTTCCTTCAGAGTTGGTGACCAGTTCGGTCCAACAGACCTCCCTCTCCCAAACATTGTAGGCTTTTGCCATTGCTCATGGTTACCCTCCAGAACCACACACTCAAGTCATAAAAGAGCCACTAGCATGGTACGGTTGCCCTCAGAGCCCTCCTGATGTCATTACAGTTCTCTTCTACTCTAATCCATCACCTCCCCTGCCATTCATAAATACTGGGGCAATGCTACTGAGGCTGTACTAATGCGTCCCTAGCAAAAGGGGCTGAGGCAATCACAGTGGCTGGCAATAAAAACATTGCCTGTGGGCATGTCACTCAGTACTGACTGAACAATCACTGGGATCTCCTCTTACGGGCTGAGTGGACCAGTATAGATTCTAGACAACCATGGTCTCTATCAGGCTTTATACAGTCACCACCAGCACTTATTTTTACCAGTAAATCTTACCTGGAATTTCCCATACCCATTTCTTCCCTGCTACACCCACACACACCCATACGTGTGCACAAGAAAGACCAGAATTCTGATAAGGCAGGCAGCATAGAACCCAACTGGCCTCATGTAGTGAGCAACCGGAAGCCCACATCAGCAAAGACAGCCAAGGACTTAAAACAGAACAAGATGTAATGGCTTTTCAAGATGCATATGCTTTAATTCAGAGACAAGTACATGCCGAGAGAAAGATAGCAAACAAGGTTGCTTAACCTCCAGGTGAAACTGAGTAATATTTATCTAGTTTTTAAGGTGGGTGGAGAATTGAGTTAGTCCCTCTAAAGTGCACTGGCCATTGCAAAAGTACACCTATAACATTCTGAGAACCTTTCAAGCAATGAGAGATAAAGAAGAATTCTCACCTGGGGCTACTTGAGTTTACCAACAGGTGGGAGGGCTGGGTGGAAGACAGAACAAAAAAAAGAAAAAACTGTTCACTGCCACCTACTGGTGTGAAAGAGTTTGACAATTAACTTTTTAAGCATTGTTTTACCATAGCGTTGAAAGGATGCCTCTGGCCAGGGACCCCGGACACTACAAACGGTGGGCTCGTCTCCCTCCTTTGGCTCCATGAGAAGAAGAGTTTCTCTTGAATTAGCTGCTCTCTGCTTAGGATTCAGAACAAAAGAAAAGACTGAGCAAGCTGACAGAGCAAGACAAAACTCCACCACCTACTTGGCGCCAGCACAGATGCCAACCGTAGGCGTGACGACCAGTTTGGAAGTAGAATCCAGGTGAGAAGGGAATCCGTACCTGGGCAGCCTCCTGCCTTATTTTTGCTCGAAGAGTAGAACATACCCGGCCGGATGGCAGCCACCCCCAAAACCTATACTCCAAACAACTGATTTCCATACAAGGAGTTGAGCACACAGATTCAAGCACCTAGGCGCACCTCTACAGAAAGGAGTTAGAACTATAAAATGAGTGGGTTGGAAGAGGGATGAGGCAAGAGATATCAAGGAACCAGAACTTAGAATGACTTTCTAAAATCGGAAGGTCACAGGGTGGACTGACAAAGGGGCTAGTCTGAGACAGCCACACTCCAAGGCACACAAGCAATCGCTGGTGACAAGTGTTAGAAGTCAGGGTAGAAGGAAGGAAACGGGTGCCTATCATACAAAATGTGGCATATCCTTCTCTACTATGTCTCAAGAAAAAGCCACTGTAGTGCAGAATCCTGCCTCTGGGTACCAGCATGAGTGACAGCTAAACTCTGAGAGTACCACAGAAATGCCCTTGTGCTGGCCCAGAAGAATATGCTCACTCTATTAGCCTATTCTCAGCCTAAGCACTCTTTGAGCAAAGTCTGAGAGTTGATGTACCCACCCACTCATGCTTACCCAATCGTCATGCTTCACTCCAAACAGCTGCAAGGAAGCCCGGGCAATACTCAGTCAAGCACACCAGATTTTCATTCACAAGCATTAATGTAAAATTGAGACTCACCCATCTCCTGATGGAATTGAGTCATGCACAAAAGAAAAAGCGTGGAGTCAGCTGGCTGGGACTCATGGGGACTTGCAGAGATCAGGGACCCTGTAGAAGTCTGACCTTAGACCTCTGCATATATGTTATAGCCAAGTAGCTTGTTGATCTTGTGGAGATCCTAACAGTCGAAGCAGGGACTGTCCCTGACTCTTTTGCCTACTTGTGGGACCCTTTTATCCTACTAGGTTGCCTTGTCCACCTTGATATGATGGTACGTGCCAGTTCTTATTGTAGCTTGTTATGCTGTGTTTGGTCTATGTTCCTGGGAGGGCTGCTTTTCTCTAAGGGAAGGAGGAGGGGAGGTAGTTCTGAGGAAGAGGGGACACACACATGGCAGGGGGAGGCTGGGAGGAGGGGAGGCTGGGAGAAGGGGAAACTGCAGTCTGGATGTAATATATGGGAGAAGTATTTTTATAAACAAAACCGTTGCTTTTGAAAAGCAAGCATTTAGAGTAGAAAGTCTGAATTTGTTTTAACTGTGTGTAGGGGGGGTTAGACAGCGTATGGATCCATGCATTCAACACTAGCACGCTGCAAAATGGAAACAATGAGCAGCAAAAAGTCATATAAATGCAGCAGAATCCGGAGTTTAAAATTCAATGCCAAAGCAACTGCGCTTGAGAGGCTGAGGCTGAAGCTAGTCTGGGTTACAGAGAGAGACCTAGCCTCAGTTAACAAAAGGGAGAGTAGTCTTTCGGAAAACGAGGAGAGAGGGGAGGGGAGGGAGGGGGAGACTATCAGTGAAGGCAAACCCACACAGAAATGGAAAAAGAAGAATATAAAAGTAACCAAAGAAGAGAAGATAATTTCCATCGCAAAATGCTTTCTGTGACAAATGACAAAGCTGGCATTTCTGACTCTCCCACCTTCCTTTCTAGCCTGTGATTCCATCCTGGTATAGAGCTTGAGCCATGAGTCAGCCTTAAGATGATTAAAGCATCACTCCCTTGCGGCACCCTGCTCAGTCCACACCAGCCAGGAAATGCTCACCTCCAGACTTCCTCTCTACAAAAGAGAGGTAGACTTTCCTCTTGGGTCTATCTCAGACTGTAGAGTTTCTGTGTATATAATGGACCAAATCCTAACTCTATCCAATGTGATAGTCGTTAACCACATGCAGTTATTCAAGTGTGAATATAAAATCCAGGTCCTCGGACACACTGGCCTCATTGTTAGTGTCTAATTGCTGCATATAGCTGTGTTTCCTCTAACACACAAAGCAGAGATGAGTCATTTATGTGACTTCTGAAAGCCCTACCTGGTAAGTCACTCCCACCCAAGTCCCAGTGTTCTCACAGAGAACACTTAAAACTGCTCTCTGAAACAGCAGAATAGACCACAGGCTATCAAAGGGATTCACCAACAGAAAGACATCTGACTCACAGAAGCATAAACGAGATGATCCCCAAAGATCTGTCAAATGAAAACCTCAAGTCGTTTAGAGGAGTCCAACATCATTGCTGTGGAGGATGACTGGAAAATTAACCGCCATTCTGGAGATGCTTGCAGGCAAACATCAACCCATTCTCGAGTCACCTAGGAAGCCTGTCTCAATGTGGAACTTGCAAGACCATTTTGGCCTATAGGCATGTCTTGCGTGAGGGGGTTTTTAATTGGGTTCATTGAGGTGAGGAAGACACACCCTGAATGTGGGCAGCACCAGTTCACAGACTGGGCCTGTACTGAACGAAACAGAGAAATGGAGTTGAACACTAGCATGCATTCATCCATTTTTCTCTGCTCTCGACTATGCATGTGACTTGCTTCAAGTTCCTGCCATCTTGATTTCCACACAACGGTGCACTGTTAGCTCGGGTTGTAAGCTCATTAAACCCTTTCTCCCCTAAGTAGCTTTGGTCAGAATATATTATCACAACAACAGGACACTAAACTAGGACAACATGTGTGTGTGTGTGTGTGTGTGTGTGTGTGTGTGTGTGTGTGTGTTACCTCATAACACAATGAGGTATTATTCAGCCATGAGGAAGAATGAAGTTCTGTCCTTTATACCAAAATGGATGGACCATAAGAACACTATGCTGAGTGAGGTGAACCACACACAGAAAAACAAAAGCAAGTGCTGTATGTTCTCTCAAATGTGAAAGATTAAAACAATAAACCAACCTGAATGATATAGTAATGACTAGAGAGGCCAAGCAGCAGAGAGAGTGGGTGAAAGTTGAACTAATTTGAGTGTATATTATATGCAAATGAGATACAGTTAATATATGTTAATCAGAGGATATGTTTATTTGCTGAGTCAAAATCATCGAAATTTATGAGATCACCAAGAGGAAAACTAGATATAAAAAAAAAAGGTAAGGCTGCTAGAGATAGTCTCAGGACAAGCATAAATGTGGGTCATGGAAAAAAAAAACAGATAAGGTTGGAATGATTGCACGGAAAAGAGGAGTTACAAATCAGGTCAGGGAATATTACAGAGGCCGAGAAAAGACATTTTCAGACAATAGCTGCAAGTGAGGTAAGATGCTCAGAAAAGAGAAGACTGTGGAGTGGGAGAGCTGCACTCAGGGGTGTGGCAAAGGAAAAAGAAAACTAACAGACAAGTCAGTGCTAAGGAAAAGCACAGGGCTTTACAAAGGCATCGAAGTTGTACAGCAGAGATCCTTAGTTCTATTTCTCAATGATTATGTGTTTCTAGTTACATGGTGCTAATGGATTCAAGACATGCTCCAGTGTCAAGTTGGGGGAGCGGGGTGGCACTTACAGGGCAAGATGGCCTTCCCTCTGCCACTGTGCACAAAGTCTTATCATCGTGTAAGAAGGCAAATAGGAAAAATAAACGTCTGGTCGTGTCTTTTCTTTAGACCCAAGGTTGAAAGGCTTAACAAAGTTTATTTGTTCTTCAGTAACAGTGGTAACGGAAGCAGGGAGGGAGGGGAAGGGGGAGAGGAAGAGGGAGAAGAAGAGGGGGAAGGGAGGGGGAGAGGGAGGATAGGGAGGCAGAGAAGAGGAGGAGGAAGGGAAGAGAGTGAGTGAATGAAGAAAGAAGGAAGGAAGAAGGAAGGAAGGAAGGGAGGAAGGAAGGAAGGAAGGGAGGGAGGAAAGGAGGGAGGGAGGAAGAAAGGGAGGGAGAGAGGGAGGGAGGGAGGGAGGGAGGACATAGAGAATGGGGAAAACACACAGCAAGTTCCAGTGTGAAAGATCAAAACTACATGACTTTGGATGCATAAAGGGAAGTGAACCTGATGCAGGGCTACAGTCTCAGGCCTGGCCACCCTGGGCTTGCCTTCCTCTTACGAGATCTGATTAAGTGAGTATCTTACAGAGACATCGCTCCTTTAACACGACTGACTTCCAGTTCACTCCATCCCTGCCATGTAACTCGTCCCCGGCTCTGGCTCTCACCAGCCTTAAGTTTTTCCACCTTCTCCTGATCCTCTCTGTGGAAATAAAAGTTTCATCCAAACTAATTTATAAGGGTTTTCCAATTCATATTATGTAGTTAGACACAGAGAGAGAAGCTTCCAAGTGTCCCCTAGTTTCTAGTCACAGAAGGTAAAATAATTTACATCACTATCACTGTGATGAAACTTGTCCATGACCAAAGCAAGCTGGGGAGGAAAGGGTTTATTTGGCTTACAAATTCCACATCACTGTTCATCATCAAAGAAAGTGAAGCTAAGAACTCAGTCAAGGCAGAAGCCTGGAGGCGTAGATGGATGCTGCTTACTGGCTTGCCCTGCATGGCTTGCCACAGCCCAGTCTTGTGGAGACATTTTCTCAATCGGGGTTCTCTCCTCTCAGATGACTCTAGCCTGCGTCAAATTGACGTAAAATTTGCCAGCACAATTGACCCCTCGTCAAGTTAACACATAGCACTTTTTAAGATATAGCTTCAGGGGAAGGGGAGTTCATCCTCAAGACCTCAGATTAATAAGCATCACAAATACGAGACATGTTGCAAAGAGTCTCATATTATTTGCCAATTCAAATAACTTTAAATTTTCTGTCTCTGTAAAAAGTCTCTTGTAAATCTATCTCCTTTAAAAATCAAAATCTCTATTAAAATCCAAAGTCTCTTAATGTGGGATCCTATAAAATCATAAATAAGCTACATATTTTCTTACTTCAAGAGAGGACACAGTCTCAATCTGAAGAAAGCAAAACCACACTTCAACCGTGTAAACGATTCCATTTCCAGCAGCTGGGATTCAGTCATGATCTTCTGGGCCCTTCCAAGGGGCTTGAGTCACTTGTCCAATTCTGTCCTCTGCTGCACACACGGCTTGGCTTCTAAGCTGAAGCCAACTCCACCCCATCACTGCTGTTCTTGGTAGACGTCCCATGGTACTTACATCCCCAAAATGCTGGGGTCTCTGCTGCGATGGGGCTGCACCTTCACAAACAACCTCTCCCAGCCTCTTTCAGTATCGAGCCTCAGCTGCTCTTCACGACCCCTTCACGCCTTCGAAACCAGTCCCACCTCAGTGGTTCTTTACCAAATTAAACTTTCCAGTGTGAGATACAATCCCAGCTACCTCTGGAACACAGCGACTGTATGCAGACTCTTTGGAAACACTTCCCAGAAGATTTCTTTCTCAGTGATGCTGGTTAAGCACTGCTAATTTCTTAGCGCTGACCAGTTGACCAGCGTCAATTGTACCGGAAAAGCAAACTTTTTTTCTTTTATGGTTCTGATCTCTTGTTAATTACAGCCAGTATGTCAGCCCTGCATAACCAGAACCACAGATTCTTAATTCAAGATATGCAACATCCCTGATAGAGTCTTTGAGTGACTCTCAGACTTCCCTCTGTCATCTGCCTTTCTCCCAACACGCTTATCTTCCAAGCTCCCTTAGAACAGATCACCAAACTTTGAACACTCAATGACTTTCAGAGCCCAGAGTTCTAAAGTCCTTCTACAACCCCCCTCCCTGAAAATAACATGGTCAAATCTGTCACAAAAAAACTACCTCAGAATCTTGATACCAATCCATCTTAATTAAGGTTACTATTGCTATGAGGAAACACCATGACCCAAAGCAACTTGGGGAGGAAAGAATTTATTTAGCTTACACTTCCACACCACTGTCCATCATCAAAAGAAATCAGGACAGGAACTCACACAGAGCAGGATCCTAGAGGCAGGAGCTGACCCAGAAGCCATGGATAGGTTCTGTTTACTGGCTTGCTCCCCATGACTTGTCAACAGCCCAGTGTGGGAGAAGCATTTTCTCAATTGGGATTCCCTCCTCTCAGATGACTCTAGCCTGTTTCGAGACGACAGAAAATAGACCACAGGTCTAGCTCTTATTTCTGGCACAATTTAGTAACCTTATCCTGTCGCTTTAGCTGGAATCAGATGACATTGCCACTCTATGCTCCCCCTTCCTCTGCTTAAACTCAATCCATGACATGGGCTTACATAGTCATCTCTCATCCATTTACTGGATTTAATATGTCCTCTTTTCTACATGTGAGGGAAACTCTTAAGGAGAAAGGGGGAAACAACCAGACATCTTTTGATTTGCTTAGGAGCTTTTCTGAGCTCACCCTGAAACAGTGCTAACTGCTTCTGTGCAGGAATGCATCAAACCCTGCCTCCCAGGTATGTAAGGCCATGCATGCTCTGTGAATTTATTAACTATACTGCAATGTATCCTTTACACACACACACACACACACACACACACACACACGATAATTATTCTTGGCCTTACACTTCTCAAAATATAATGACAATTCTGGTCACAGCCCTGGCATCTTGATAATGCAAGCCATAGGCCTTGTTTATGAACAGCGATTGCTCAGGCACATAGGATTTCTCCGGCCCACCTAGACATTAGGAGTGGAATTGAGCAAGAAAAGAAACTCACCTGTGTAAGCCAGGCTTTAGATCTTGAGCAATCTGGTCCCTGAATAGCCAGCTGTAAGAGACTCTGCTAATTTATTTTTAGCATGTAGCATGATTAAAGAAAAAAAAAGCAATAAACTGTTGTCATGTGACCTTGCTGATACTTGAGAACTAGAGTTTCTTAAAGTGGAACCTTGGACTGATAGTATTTGGGAGCTTGTTAAAAACACAAAAAAGCCCAGCTGGGAATGACAACACACACCTCAGGAGGCTAAAGGTAGAATGTTTGCCTTGGCTTTGCTCTCCTCTGATTGCCAGCACGTCCAGCCCTGTACTGAGCTTATAATAAGTGATAGCCCCGGAATAATTATGTACTTGGATATATTTTTCAACAATGTATAGTCAAATAGAAAGTTTTTTAAATTGTAAGATTAATATAATTTTGAGTGTCTATACTATAGGCAAAAAATGCTGTCAAGTAAAATTTACCAATGCACATCCATTCTCATTTTGTAATACCTACCAGAAAGTTTCCAGAAAGATTAAAAAAAACACTCCAAATCTCACATATCTGAATGACCAATTCAAATGTATAGTTCAATCCATCCATTTTATTAATTTCATATATGTTTATTAGTACAAATTGAATCATTCTACTTTACTAACAATTTCTTTGAACACATATTTTACAGCAAATTTATTTCCCACGGAAACATAAAGCTAACATACAATGCCACATGTTTGACATGCCTGTGTATTCTTTTTTTGTTGTTGGTAAGGGGACTTCATTTTGAGGTCAGCTTACTTGCATAAATGTAACAAGTTGCTACACGCATATATTTTCCCAAGCATAACAACATTGGAACACAAGGGCCATTCTGTTTACGTAGAGATTAAAATGCAGTCGAGCGTGTTCTTAAATACCTTAATATAAAGGTCAAGATTTGTAGTAAGTCCTTTTAGCACCCGGAGCAGAGAATTAGACTAGTGACGGTTGGGTGTCCGGATGAGCAGTCTAACCACCAAGGTCGATGTCTATTCTACCATTGTGATCAGAACTCCAGTCACCTTACTTAATCCTCATGGACGCTAGGCAGAAGATTTGACTTGGAAATTACCAACCCTGCAAGTAAGCGCTTGCTCTGTACAGATGGGAGGAAGCCCATCCTGTCCCTGTGACCTCCACGGCAACATGGACTCTGCTTTCTAATGGCTACAATGAGAATTTTTACCTCCTGCATGAGAATATCCAGCAGCTACCAACAGGCAACATTTTGAAAGGCTTAGAGGCTCTTTGCAAATCAGTTGCAAACAATCTGCTTGTTTTCCATTTTGTAAAGGTTTGGACATCTCATTCATGCTCCTTGCTGTTAATTCCAGCACTATTCTTTTCTATGCTGAGCTCCTAGAGGGGTCACCGATCATGTTCACAAGTTAATTATGACACTATTCTCTTACAATCTTCAGTAGACAGGGCCCTCTTACATCCAGAGTTCACTGTGGGATCGCCTCTATGTCTGCTGCCTGATTTACATTTTTCTTTCATTTAGAAAAAGCCTAGATGTCAAGTGTCCAACGAAAGAGAAAATACTAATTCCAGCACACTACTGTGAATGGAATCTGAGAGCTGTAAGGACTCGTGCCCTTCACTTCAGACGAAGATCCCAAGCGTAACAGCATTGGAACACAAGGACCATTTTGTTTACATTGAGATTAAAATGCAGTCGAGCGTGTTCTTAATCGCCTTAATAATAAAGGTCAAGATTTGCAGTTAAGTCATTTTAGCACCCGGAGCAGAGAATCAGCCTAGTGATGGTTGGGCGTCCGGATGAGCAGTGTAACCACCAAGATTGATGTCTTATTCTACCCCTGGGATCTTCCCTGGGATCCAGAGGGCCACGTGGCTCTCTGTTGAGCACAGCAAGTCTCTTGGCGTCCAAAACACTGCTCTGACCACTGACCTCTGTACGGTAACTTCACGTTACCTTGTCCAATCCCACCCAAGTGGTTCAGCTCTTTTAAATAACTAAAAAAAAAAAAAATATCCTACGTGTTAATTTTTACAAGACGTTCTACCTTTTTTTTTTTCTTTCAGATAGCTCTTTTGGCCATTCTGAGAGGTCAGCACAGATGTGGAGTTTGGATCTGAGAGGTCAGCACAGATGTGGGGCCCAGAGTGGAATTAAGGACACACAGCCAGTGTCTTCATGGTTACTGCTTACATATCTTTCCTCCACGTCAGACTGGAGAAAATGGTATCTCTCTCTTGTGGAACAGGGGCCTTTGATGATGGCTACAGGCAGGTTAAGATGCTGCAAAGCATCTAGTGAGGACGTTTCAGACACCAGGAGATGCTGGATGACTACGTGGGAGACCGCCAACCTAGTTGGACTCTGGGCATGTGCTAAATGGAGTGAGGGTGGGTTTGTACCCAGAATCCCCGGTATGACCCCACCCCCCTAAATTTCTTGGAAACGCTGAATTGAGTCAAAAATAAGACAGTGAGAGTCCTCGAGGTTTTCACAGAACACGAAGCAAGGTTCGTAGCATAGACATTTTCGTCTAAGTCCAAAACTACAGAAGTATAGGTAGTTAAGGTTGGTTCCCAGACAATTCTAAATGAGGGTGGTAAACCAGAAGTCTAGGATAGGCAAACTGTAGAGACGCCCACAGCAGATAAAAGTTTCAAATGAAAAGCAGCCGGATGTCTCCCCATTCCCGAAAGAAGGCAAAAGGTGCAATTCTGCAAAAATGGACTGCAGCGTGAGGGAAGCTAGAGAAACACAAAGGCCACTAATGGTAATATAGGCCGCCACGGCGTTTCTTTCAATGACAACTCACCCAGGAGGTTATGCATCTCCTGAGGCCACTTACCAGGTCAAGCAGAGAATGGTGAAACCTTCTAAAAATGGAACTGGGGAGCAGAGAGTGAGCAAGGAGTAAAAAGACAACTGTCTCAGGCCAGTCTCACCACGGAGACGACTCACACATGCGCACTTCCAACACGACATAACCAAACCGAGCTGCCAAGGAGATAAGGAGGAGGAGTCCATCTGAGCTCCTTAGCGGCCCTGCTCATGCCCTGGCTGAACCTAATTGACTGAGAGATGAGAGGCACGGAGAGGGGAAGGTGTTTTAATACCTGCCAAGGAGCGTACAAGTTCGCCTGAACCCATGACAACAGATGATCTCCTTAAAGGTCCTCCGCATCTCTTGGCTGCGGAGGGCGTAGATGAGGGGATCGATCACGGAATTGCACATGATCAGTATAAGGTACATGTTAAAGTAAGACATAAAGCAAGCGCAATAGACGTTCTGAGGGCACGAGATCATTAGGATAAGGTGAAGGAAGAAGGGGGACCAGCAGACAATGAAAATCCCCAGCAGCATGGTGAGGGTGATAGCACCCTTCATGCTGGCCCTTTGCCTCACAGAGTTGTATCTGGGGGAAGCCGCTATCCGCTTGACATGGTTCCGGGCCAGGAGGAACATGTGTATATAGAGAGACACCATGAAGAACAGCATGGTGAAGAACATGGAGATGAGGCAGACGATCACGTACTTGGATTCGTAGTAAATGATGAAGACGATACCGCAGCTTATGCAAAAGGTCCAGATGCAGGCGATAATCACCCCCGAGCGCCTGGCCGTCATGATGTGGTGGTAGCGCAGGGCGTAGAAGATGGTGATGTACCTGTCCACCGCAATGGCCAACAGGCTGCACATGGAGGCCACCACAGAAATGCAGATCATGGAGTCGAACACGTTGTCGATGTGGCGCACAAAGGTGTCTGCTATCACCACGTGTTTGTTATTTATCAAGTATATGGTGATGGTCTCCCAGGCGTTGGACATGCTCACCAGCATGTCGGCCACCGCTAGGCTGCCCACAAAGAAGTACATAGGTGAGTGCAGGTTCTTGTTTTTCACTATGGCCCCGATGACCAGGATGTTCTCCAAGAGGCTGACGAGACCCAGAGTTAGGAACACCTCCACGGCAATGCCCATGTCTTCGCAGGCGGAAGACTTGTTATTGACATTTTGTCCTAGGATGTTGTCCTCCGAGGCGTTCAGGGTAAGATCCAATAAAGTCAGGTGAGACGAGGAGTTCATCGCTGGAAGAAAATGCCTCCACTTCTTGGCCTCAAACTTACTGTAAAGACAGGTTTGTTTGCTGCTGTTATCATGATCTCAAGAACGTAAGAGCACAGAATGTGCTACCAGACCAAAACCAGTGCACCTACAGAAATGGGTGGACACACAAAGTAGACTGAGGTCCTGACCCTGCTTTACCTCGTTCTGACTTGTGCTCCTGGTGCTGGAACTCTGTCCCTCTAACACAAGCCTAACGTTTTCCCAGGCTTCTCCACATACTCACATTCTGTCACGCTTGACTTACAGTTTTTTGCAAAGCTTCCATTTTTATGTAAAGTTCAACTTCTCTTTCCGTGTCTGATTTTTGGCTCCTAAGTTCACTCTCAGAGCATTCCCCCGAACCCTATCCAAACTCCATAAAAAGTCCCAGGCAGTCACCAGATTTTCCCATTATTGGACTAGTGCTCATATTTTGCTCAAATGAGTCAAGATTTCTGAAGAACATATAAACATTCCATTAAGGAAGGCAGATTTATCTGTGTTCTTATCATTAACCAGGACTCTCCTCAAAACCTCAATTCATACTTTCTGGGGTCATAAAAGACTGCAATGAAGGGGTCGCTTACCTTGAGCATAAACACAAAGTTACTGTCTCTGATAGATAAGCTTGCTTTGCAGTATATTAAGTAGAGAAAAACAACAGTACTTTCCCCTCAATAAGTATTTCCCTTGAATTCTGAATGGTCTAAATTTCACTGAGTCTGAATGCTATTTTTATAAGTTCCACACGAGCACGGTATGAGGAAATAGTTATGAAATGTCAGAACAAGACACATTCAGAGAGCCATCGAATTAGCCATGAGGTAGAACTATCGGATCGTAATCATTCATTAGCAATACCTCAGAGGTGTAGATAGACCCATTCTACTGTTGAATTAATCACACCACCCAGCTGCTTTAAAAAGCTCTCAGCACAAGTTGTCTCACCCATTCTGCTCTGCTCCACGCAAAGGTAAGCATGATTCCTCACGGGTTCCAGGCGGTTTCTGGGAGATCGAGTTGTGTCCTTTACCCAGCTCTGATCTTGCATCCGGGCCAGGCGTCCTCACTGGACGCTTTGCTCTGCCTGGGCACCTGATGTCCACCTGCGCAGACCTCGGCGAGAGAGTAGGGCCATCGCCAGGGCGCAGTCTCCTCCCGACCTCAACTGGCACCTCACCACTCTGCTTTTAAACAGCCTCCTCCGCCCGCCCAGATCGCCGCCTCTCGGACTTCTGAGTTCAGGTCTCCAGCAACTTGCAGCCACCAGCTTGGGAGCCTAGGAGTCGTGTTTGCAGTGCCACCTAGTGGTCCACCGCTAGGTTCTTGCAAAGCATTGCTCTTAGATCGGAGGTGCTTCCAAAGTTACAAATCTTTCTCCCTAGGTGCGCACAGATGGGTTTTCCAGCTACTGATTCGCTTTGTCTTCCCCCTCCCCCCTTTCTTCTAACTCATTGATTAAAACTGTCCAGTTCAATGAACTGATCTGCCCTGTTCTTTGTCTTCCCTCTAGAGTGGCTCGCCGGTGTGCCTGATACTTCTTTGGAAAAGGGACAACCTGGAAGCTCTACTGAGATTTGGAGATCACACACACACACACACACACACACACACACACACAGAGAGAGAGAGAGAGAGAGAGAGAGAGAGAGAGAGAGAGAGAGAGAGAGAGAGAGAGAAACAGAGACATAGACACGGAGAGAGACAGAGACAGAATGAGAGAACAAGAGAAAGTCAGAGACAGAAAGAAACGGAAAGAGACAGACAGAGACAGAGAAGCGGTAGAAAATGCAGGCTTTGTGGGGGAGTCATCATGTCATGGAGGAGAGCAACCTGTGAAATCTGTGAAGAGGTTTCCTAACTTCAGACTAAGCCTCTGTTCGTGCAGAAGAGACCTGTTGGCAGAAAACACCCTACAATCTAAGTGTCCCCGTTTCCGAGATCAGAGAGGGATCTGCAAAGGATGCAGGTTTCACAATAAAGTACTGAGAGTGGAGTCTTCACAAAGGCCCCAGGCGTGGTGGGGTTGATCTGTGAATGCAATACAGTGCGTGGAGTTGCACTGAACTGTTTTTCTTAATCACTTTTTTAAATGATTAAGGAAGTGACAGCTTTTGTCATTCCCAACTCACAGAGAGAAGAGAGAATAGAGGGAGGGAGGGAGAGGGAGGGAGGGAGGGAGGGAGGGAGGGAGGGAGGGAGGGAGGGAGGGAGGAAGGGAGGAAGAGGGCATACAGCAAGAGCAAGCTTCTAACATTGGGAAGCATTAAATGGGATTTGAAAGCTGGCAGCCCTGCTGAGGAACCCCTCACTTTACCTGACTACAGCCTCTTAAAGGAGCACTTCCTGCCTACCAGGAACGGTTCCTTCAAGATGCTGCTGGAGTTAGTTATTGTAACTTAAAACCAGGCATGGTGATACCTTCAGAATTGGCCTTCTTCCTTCCTTCCTTCCTTCCTTCCTTCCTTCCTTCCTTCCTTCCTTCCTCCTTCCTTCCTTCCTTTCTTTCTTTCTTTCTTTCTTTCTTTCTTTCTTTCTTTCTTCCCCCTCAGGATTGCTTTGGCTACCCAGGGTCTCTGCACTTTTATGTTGGTTGGTTGGTTGGTTGGTTGGTTGGTTGGTTTTAATTTCTGGTATTATAGCCATTTTCACAATATGCTAATCCATCTTCTAGTGTCTTCTACCTCCTTGCTTAGGCATATTTGGGGGTATTCTTTTAGTCTGTTGCAAATGGATTGTTTCTGAGGTTTCTTTATGGGATTTTTTTTTTTTAATGTTTCACAGGAAGGCTGCTGGGTTTGATTGGTTAATTTCGTATACTGTCACTTTGCTATGTTTTTTTTCTGGATCCAGATTCTTTAGGCTCTTTTACAACCACAAGTGCATCATTTGCAAACAGGGTAATTTGATTTCTCCCTTTTTAAAAACTCGGTATCTATTTTACGTCTTTATCTCACTGCTCTAGCTGAGGCCTCAAGTATTGTCTGACATCATTGTGGAGAGAAGCAGTCACTCTGGTTCTTGATTTTAGTGGAAATTCTTTGAGGTTTCCCCCATTTAATAAAATGCTGGCTATAAGCCTGTCGTGAAGAGCTTTTATTATGTTGGTGTAGTGTCCTTGTATTCCTAGTGTCTTCAGACATTTTACTACAAAGATATTGCAGTTTCCCAAAATGCATTTCCACATCTATTAAGAAAACCAAGTGATTTTCTTTGAGTCTTTGAGTCCATTTATATAGTATATCACACATTGATTTACATATATTGAACCATCCTTGCATTCATAGGTGTAAATAAAAGGTATTTACAGGGCGGTTTAATGCTATACCCATTTAGTGGAATATTAGTAGCTAGTCATAGTAAGGCCTATCATCTATTTGCCCATGAGCTCCCGACCCAATTAACATTATTAGCAGGCATAAGTTCCGTCTTGTGGAGCAGACCTATGTTCAATCAGAAAGTAGTTGCTAACTCATGCCATTCATGCCACCATCATAGCAATAGACATGTCTTGCCAAGCTGGTTGCAGGACTCTCAGCTGAGTAAAAAGGCTGATTATTTTTCTCCACCAGCAGTGGTGAACAGGGGTGAACAGCACCCATTCCCCTATGAAAGCTAGCCAATAGACATGAAGCTTCCAGGTGGATACTGGCTTGCTTGCCCCACGTTCCTTCCATTACTTGAGTATGTGAGGTCTTCCATGTGGTGGAAATCCGATGGCCTTCCTATCAAGCCCTGCAGACAATTAAAGTCATGGTAATGGCTTTTAAGGTTTTGTGGGGTCTGTGAGACCCCCATCAACCAACAAGGAGAAAAAGATAGACAAACTTGGCGTCGGATTTTTGGCGTGTGATAGCCTACAGCATACAGTGGAAACATTATTCCCCTCTAAATGGTAACTCTGTCTACTTTGTATGCATGTATGTGTATATATTTTAAGAAGTTTATTAAATGCTCTTCATGTGGCTTTTTCCAAAGGACTTCACAGTTAGTTCTTCTTTGCTGTACTCCCTCCTTGACCCTGCCCTCCCACCCCTCACTCCACCTGACACTTCCTGCCTCATTATTCCCCTCTCCCTCTCTACATTCCTGTGTTCTACTATCTTGAAATCCCTAGGTTTTCTAGCCTCCCGACTTCCACGGGCACTCTAAACACACACGCCTAAGAAGGAAAGCTAGATCCACATATGAAAAAAGAACGTGTCGTGTTTCTTTCTGTCTCTGAACTAGCTCACTCAGTATGACTGCTTCCAGCTCCAGCCACTTACTTGCAAATTTTATTTTTCATTCAAGCTGAATATTCCACTGGTATAAAACATTTTCATTATCTATTCCATAGTTGATGAACATTGGGACTGAGTTTATTTCCTGGCTATTGTGATTAGAGCAGCACCAAACAGTAAGGACGAAACATCTCTGTATAAAAGAGTCACTTGTCTATATAGCCAGGAAGAGTACAATTAGTACAATCATATCATAGATCTATGCTTAACGTTGGGAAGTCACCCATGCTAACGTCCGTAGTGGCTATGCCAATTTTCACTCCCAGCAGTGAGCATTCCCTTTACCCCACATCCACACCGGCACCTGCTGTCATGTGTGGATTTGTTTTCGTTTGTTTTAATATTAGTCAATTCTGGCTGGGGTAAAATAAAATCTCAAGGTAGTCTTCATTTTCCTTTTTCTGATGGTTAAACATTTTAAGAAGTTCTTACTAGCCATTCATGTTTCTGAGAACAGGTTGTGTGTTTTCTTTCTGTTTAGTTGTTTAGATATTGACTGTCAAATATATAGCGATTTCCCCCCCACACTCTGTAGGCTGCCTATTCACTGTTGGTAAGAGTTCATTATAAGTATTTCAGTTTCATGAGGTCCCATTTGTTAATTGTTAGTCTTAATTCGTATGCTGTCAGCAAGTCCTTAGGTGTGCCCATAAGTTGGAGTGTATTCCCTACTTTCTTCTCTAACAGATTCAAGGTATCATTGATCCATTGGTATTGAGTTTTGTGCAGGGTAAGGGGCAACAATCTAGTTTTCTTCTTCTACATGTAGCTATCCAGTTTGCCAACAATTGTTGAAGATGCTGCCTTTCCCCCAATGTGTTCTTTTGAACTCAAAAACAACAAACAAACAAACAAACAAAAAACAGGTGCCTGTAAGATGGGCTTGTCTGGTTCTCCAGATCTATCCTGTTATCAATTATGCTTTTCTGACAATAACGCAGTTTTTGTTACTATAGTGTTACCTCCAGCAGTTGTCCAGGATTGTCTAGCCATCTTGGGAGTGTGTGTGTGTGTCCATATGGAATTTATGGTCATCTTTTTCAATTGTTGGGGGTTGTAGATTGCTTTTAGCAGGCATTTTCATATTACTCCTACAAATCCATGAGTATAGGCGGTTTTTCCACCTTCTGGTGTCAATTTTTTCCCTTTAGTTTTAAATTGTCATTGTCTACTGGTGTTCTACTTCTGTGACTAGGTTTATTCAGTATGGGATGGGGGTGGGAGGGATAGTAGCTATTTTGAATAGAACTACTTCCTTGGTTTTTTCCTTGGTGTTTTGTCATTGATATCTAGGAAGGCTAGTGATTTTTGTGTTGATTTTGTATACTACCACTTTGCAACATAGTTTT
Organism: Rattus norvegicus; assembly: GCF_021556685.1. NCBI lineage: Eukaryota > Metazoa > Chordata > Mammalia > Rodentia > Muridae > Rattus > Rattus norvegicus. Next base: position 63,940,135 of record NC_141551.1, on the reverse strand, counting down.
CTGGTAGACTCTGGATTTTATGAACAGAATCATTTGTAAGAATATTCTAACTTCTCCCTCCTCTATTTATATCTTTTATTACCTTCTCTTGGATTATTGTTCTAACTACAGTTTCAAGTACTGTTTGGGACGGCACAAAGGATGAATATCCTTTTCTTGTTCCTGATTTTAGTAGAAATGTTTCAAGTTTCTCTCCATTTAGCGTGTTGCCTGTGGCGTGTTGAATATTTGCCTTATTAAGCTTGTGTTCCTTGTATTCCTGGATTTTCCAAGACTTTTATAAGGGAGTATTAGATTTTCCCAGTGCATCTAATGAGATGATCATGTGACTTATATTCTTGAGTGGATTTATGTGGTGCATTACGATTGTTGACTTACTTATGTTGGACCACCCAATTTCTGGGAGGAAGCTGATTAGCCATAGTGGGTGTGTTCTCAACTTCACTCATTCTTTTCAGAATTTTTGCATCTATGCTCATAAAGGAGCCAGCTTGCTCTGTAATTGTCCAATGTGTGTTTAGCTTAGTGTCATTCTGGCTTCCTAAAAAAAAATTCGAGGCACAATTTCCATGTTTCATGGAACAGTGTAAGGAGCACTGGTTTTAGCTGAGTTCCTGGGAAAGCTCTGTGGGAAATCAGTCTGGACTTGGGCTTTTGCTTTGGATGGAAGTTTCTTAAGTGATGTTTCAATGTCATTTCTTGGGTTATATCTAACTTTTAAAAATCTCTTGGGGCTGGAGAGATGGCTCAGTGGTTAAGAGCACTGACTGCTGCTCTTCCAGAGGTCCTGAGTTCAAATCTCAGCAACCACATGGTAGCTCACAACCATCTGTAATGGGATATGATGCCCTCTTCTGCTGTATCCGAAGACAATGACACTGTACTCACATATGTGCAATAAATAAACCTTCTTGGTTTAACTTTGGTAGGTCTTGCGCATTAAGAAATTCATCAGTTTCTTAAAGCCTTTCCAATTTAGAATATGGGCTGTGATGTGTGTTCTTACAACCCCTGGATTTTACCAGTGCCCTTTGGAATACCTTTTAACCTCTATTATTTTGGGTCTTTCCTCCTCCACACCTCTAATCCTTCCCAGTTCTACTAACTAGGGACCAAGTATTCAAACATGTATTTAAGCCTCCATTTTCATTCAAACACCAGTTGGCATTATCAAGAAGGTAGGATAACTGAACTCCACGAGCTTCTGGGTAACTGGTAGTGAGTATGAATTGGTGCATGTACTGTGACTGTGCAATCTTCCTCCGAGTAGGAAATGTAGCTACCTGCACAAAAACTCACTTCCCAGGTAACTGTGGTAGTGAGGTTCCAAAGCTAGAAATCAATCCGACCACCACGGTACAAGGTTGTTTATTCAGACATGGAGTACTACACAATCACAAGAACGAACAATGTACACCTGTTGAGAGTAAGAATCTCACAAACACTGCCAAGTGAAAGCCGAAGAATGAACTTTTAATTTTATTCACATAATATTCCAAGCCAGATGAAATGGGTTTTGCTTAGAACTGGATGGTTGTTATAGATGAAACAGTCAAAAGGGGACTTCTGGCATCTGTGTCCATGGACGTTCTGTCTGTGAAGAATCCCTGATTGCCTGTAGAGATGCAACACTTCAACAGAGATTAAGGAAGCAAATCCACATGATTAGGTCTGCCTACTTAATTCACACTGAGACAGCATCTGCTCTCAAAGAGACTGTTGCACGGATATCGACACAATAAGGTTGGGGGACACCATCACCTATAGTGTATACATTCCACATATCTGGTTAGGGGACCAGGTCTCCACACCATGAAGAATAATCTACTTCTATTCCTGCCAGGGTACCTCATTTACTAAAGCACCTTACTCAGGAATTAATACATCTAAGTAAAGGTACCTCAATAATTAACACTAAGCTGCAGGGACCACCTGTTACACTCTTAGAAGTATGTGAGCATAGGACTTAAGGCCCACTACAGAGCAGAAGTGTTAACATGGCTTTGTTCTTGAGATCTATATCCTCTCTCTGCCAGTCAGTCATCAGACAGGTCCATTACCTGTCAGTGACTCTACTCACTGTCTTCTCTTGTTAATAAGAGTCAGTCTCTAAAACACTCGGGCACTGAGGTGGTGTGTGAGCAAGCTGACAGGTTTGAGGATCTCCATACAGGTGAAGTTACCAAGATGGGGAGGGACTAACAACTCCTCAGCTTCTCTCCATCAACATTACACTGGACTGTTGCCCTGAGAAAATTCTAGGCCCAAACAAGTCCATGTCAGCCTTTTAGGTCCTAGTGCAGTGCAGCTTCATCCCCAAGCCAATACCTCTAGTCAAGCTGTATCCCCTAAACGGCCCGCACGGTCTTCATTTCTAAGACCTTTATTTTATGTGTTGGTATCTGCATGTATGTACAGGTGCCAGCAGACTAGAGCAGAGGCTCAAGTCCCCAGAATTGGACATACAGCTAGTTCTAAGCCACTTGATGTGTGTGCTGGGAACCAAACTCCAGTCCTCTGAGAGTTGCAAGTACTCTTAACCTATGAGCCATGTGGCCAGATCCAGATCCTTATTTAGAAACCCAAGCATACATGGCGTGACACAGGCCTGGGTGTATTTGAACCATTTTCATCACTGAACCCAAGAGAAGGGACTCTTTCTGGATGCTGCAATGAAAGTCACACCTTCTCATCAGGGACTACAGTCATAACAAAATTAAACATTTAGGTTCCAAGAATGTTGGGCAAAGTCTTATTTGTTGAAAGAAATAACAGGAAAGGCCACCTTCCCGTTCTTGTCCTCAAGAATTCATCCTGAGTCATTAAACTTCTGCGGGGAGTGGTAGAGGGGTGGAGGTTCAACAGATAGGAACAACACAAAAGGAGAAAGGCAGCTGCTTGACTGTTTCCTGTAGGGTGACATCATGGGAGCTCTCCTATGTCTTTGACAGTAGGTATAATGACTAGAGACCATCTCAGACCAAGGCCAGTTTTCTCTGAGTCCTCAGGGAAGGGCCTAGGAACTCCACATTTCTCTTCTTGCTGCTTGGGATAGCCATCAATAATTCCACCCTTTGAGGAATTCTTCTCTCCTAGAAATGACCCATGGGATGGAATGGAAAGGGCAGAAAAAGACTAAAAATTGCTGTATCACCTGTTAACTAAGACCATGAATTGTGACGACACTTTCTCTACCTGCCACATCATCAAAATACTTACTGGTACTTCCCCAGGAATAAAATGAGGCTAAATTTCTAAGAGCAAGAACATTCCTCCCCATCCCACAACCCACAACTCCCGCACCAAAACCAAACCTACCCTCTAATACTAAGAACAGTGACTATATATAAACTAAATTATGCCTTTAATTTTTTAATAATTATTTTTATTTTATGTGTGTGTATTCTGCCTGCACGTTATGTCTATGTACTACATGCATGCCTGGTGCCCAGGGAGGCCAAAAGATGATGTCAGCTTCCCTGGAACTGGAGTGACTGATGGTTAGAAGCCGCCATGTAGGTAGGTGCTAGCAACAGAACCTGGGTCTTCTCCAAAAGCAGCACTCCTAACAACTGAGCCTACTTTTAAAGCAAGTACTATACAGATTTTTATAGAAGTGGCATCTTTGTGAATTGTCCTTTAAGTGGGTGATTTTTAAACAAATACATAATTGTATTAGCTCTTAAGTTTCTTGATGTACCTAAAGGCTGGCAAGTTTCTTAAGTGTAGCCTCAGTTCTAGGAGTCAGCTCTATTGCTGACAACTTAATGACAGCTACGATGGTTGTGAGGCAGCAAGTAAACAGTTGGAAGGCAGCCCTGCCAGCTACTGTACCATTAATGCCTCAACACGTCAATGTCTGAAAGACTATTAGACGGTGGAGTGCTTTATGGAGTCCCAATGTTTTAAGAGTCAGGCAGGGGTTGTGTGTTTGGGACCTCGAAGGATACAGCATTAGTGACTGAGTTCTCTTTGGTGAGGACTCATCTAAACTGTATCTCACAGGGCTGCTCCTGTTACACAAACACACACCCATTGAAAACGTTATGGAACAGAACTAGGACATGGCATTTTCACAAGACCTTAAGAAAATCCAGCCATGGAATCATTGTCCAATGAAGAAAGTTAACTGTACCTTAATCACAACCTCAATAATAGATATCCTAATTGCTATGGCAAGAAATTCTAAAGAAACATCAAACCATTCCACATTAATCCTATGCTACCATCTCAATTCTTCTACAGAGTCTCAGAATTACAGTGTTTTAGCAAATAGTTATTTTTATTGAAACAGTCAAAATCTAGTCAGGTAGCTCTTATGACAATAATCAAAATTAATTTTATAACTTTAGCAATATATATCGAACACTTACATTCAAGTGTATAGAACACAATCCATTAAATCTTGAAAAACACTGTAACAAGGCTTGAAATGACTGCACGGTGGCAATCTAGCGTTCCTCTGCCCATTCTACAGTTATGGGAAACTCAGCTCTGTAAACACAGCCAGCAAATCACAGCACTGGAGCGGTCAGTTGCTCTGACATGCCCTGCCATAGTTTTGACAGTAGAGGGAAACAATTCTTACAACATTACTTAAAAATAGATCTTAGCGATGACTCATCCTTATGTACACACATTATGCTAACCTGTCACAGACAGTAAATGTCAGATTTATACACTGGACTCTGTGGAGCACCCTACACATTTAGAACTTACTATGAAAATAAACAAACGGCTGTCAAATGTCTCTGGATGGTCTGCTCCACCTGGGAGGATGGAGGGCTGCTCTGAAGCACTGCGCTCACTGCTGCTTCTCAAAGGCAAAAACCAAGTAAATGCCTAAAGAAGAGAGAGGTCAGAGGTCAGTGACTCGGATCATCAGGGAACGTTCCCAGACAGTGCCAAGAAAGAAAAGCATCACTAACTCTATAAGTTCCATTATCTGAGTGGTTTGGGGCAGATATAGGTCACTTGAGTATATTTAAAAACAAAATTCTACTCGTCCATTTAACAGCACTAAGAATACGCGCATGTGACTTCAGATACAGAACTTGAAACTCAGAGTAACTCAAAGTTTAGACAGCGACTGAGCACTTGGAAACAGCAGTGCTTCTCAGATCTTGCGAGTTCCAAGTTCTAACTTTAAACTTTCCATCTGCCTTTCCCCTCTTCAGCATCTAAACTGTCTGGCAATATTTGTTTGTGCTTGTTTCTTCCACTAAACTCTAGAAGGCAGACTTGTTTGCTTTTTAATACCCCAAAGTCCTTTCATATAATTTCTTTTTTAAATCAGTGTTCAATGTTTATTAAATAGTACGTCTTTGACAGCAGGAAGTGTTCAGATTCTCAAGACACCCATGTGATGTATGTATGTGTGTGTGTATGTATGTATGTGTGTGTATATATATATATTTTTTTATATCAACACTAAGGATCTACAAACTGAAGTCCTCTACGTTTCCCAGCTGCAGAAGCCCAGGACTGCACATCTGCCAGACTGCATTCTCCTCTGGAGAAAGCGGACTGTGTCAGAATGTGTCTGTGTAACACTTGTTTTCACACATACTCCACAGGAGCCCTCCTTACTCTGCTGTGATTAGTGTTCTCTGTTCCCACTTCGCTGTCAACATCCGAATGACCAAGTTAAGTAATGGCCGTGGAAGTCTGTATAAGCCAAACAACAGAATCCTAAAGACGGAGGCAACTGCTTACTAACAAGTATGTAGTGAAAACATGTAAGCTCACAAAAGTATGTTGAATAAGGGCCTACCTATATTTTCTCGTCTCACTATGCAGATGTGCAAATGGAGATGTATATGTGATGTGTTTCAATGTATCAACATAAATGCAAAATGTATCAGAAAAACTCTTATCATTTTAAGTTTTAATGATCCCTTAAAACATAATCACTAAAATTATCAGTTAGTGGAATGATATACTCACTTGTAGCTTCCCATTCTGACTTACTTAACGTTCCCTAGAATTACAGAAGAAAGAAAACTTAGGTCCAATACAGAAGTAAATGTAAGCTTATCTGTTAACAGAGGACAGAGGCAGCAAAACCTCCTGACCGCTGTAGGAGCACGCACTGCACACAGACAGCATTATGACAGATTCATCTAGAAACAGTCAGTAAGACTAAAACACAAATTTTCTCAGAGGAGGTTAATCACATTGCCTAGCAGTGGCTGGGCAGGGGAGGTGTCTACCTAAACCTGTCGCTTAATAAAAACCTGAACACTGCGCTTTACCAAAGAACCACAAGGTGAGCAGCTCTACACAGGACACAGACTTCGTAAGGTCTAGTTTCAGTTCTAGAACCCAGTGTAAATGTCAAGCAATTATGAATGAAGAAAATTCCAAGACATTAAAGGAAATGTCTGCAATCTTCACTGGGACGTGTATAGCTTGTCTTATCATATACTTAATTTTTTAAAAACTGAGAGCCTGTATAAAAAGCCAATACAAATGAAAATATACTAATTCCTCCATCTCCCATTTAAGTTCACGGAGCTCGGAATTCTGTTGGAGTTCTGCGTTAGCCAGGACCTCGCAAACCAAGCCTGTGATTCTTGCCCACCCTTAGCAACCTCGTACAAAGCTCTGCTTGCTGCTCCCTGAAGTAAGCGTAGCTTATGTTCTACAGCACAAAGTCACCACCACCAAGGGGAAACTATTGGTACTCGCCAAATCTGTAATCTAGTAACAAGTGAAATGAGCCGGGTCTCCACACAGCACGCACTGCTTCTCTCTGGCTGTAGAAGCCGGAACTTACCAGAGGTAACCTTACTTGACTGTTCTTCATGTACTCGGCTGCATGTGCGTAGTCGCCCGCCTTTTCAGAGGCCAGTTTAGAGTTCTCGTTCGCAGGGTATGACTATGGAAAAATGCAGATTCTAGTTAAGAGATCTCACAGCAATTTTTAAGTTTGACAGAGTAAACACTGCAAAAGGGATTGCTTTGCGTCTTTCTTTGGTTGGATATAAACACAACAGGCTAAAAGAATATTATATGTCGATGGGCCTCACACCCAGAGGCCAGCAGGAGTGGGAAGAGGACGGCTTCAAGTTTGAAGGCCATCTGCTCTACATAATGAATTCCAGATCAACTAGTACCACAGAATGAGACCTTGCCTCATAACAAATAAACAGACAGAATATTAACATTCTAAATTAAAAGAACTGTCTTCAATGTTTCATGGTGTGATTCTAACAAGTTACAAGCAACTGATGCTTATTACCTATCTGCATAATAAAAGGGAAAAGGAAAGCAACCAATGGCTGCAGTCTCTCACTGCTTCATGGGACAAAAAGGAGTTAGACAGCCCTAGCCTCAGTAGATGACAAATTACTAAGGTGTCACCAGAGTCATCACAGAACAAAATTGTACCTTGGTCTACGTACTTGCACTCTAGGCCCTGCCAGGAGAGCACTGAACTGCTGACTTAGTTGTAAGAGAACTATTGTAGATAAGGAGGTCTCAATTTTGCCCAGAAACATGACTAGACAGTAGGACACAGGCAGGAGGAGTGCTGGAATATAGCACCAGAGCACAGATAGCAGTCTTTCTGTCCACAGTGCCAGTAAGTCTAGGCTGAGAAAGCTTATTTTAAAGTAGGACTGAGAACACAGGAAACAGAACTAGACTAGAGTCCCACTCATTGATTCGCCGGGGGTTTACTGACCACCCACTAGGGAAGAGTCTCGATCAGCCTCCGTCCTGGAAGGCAGAGCAGAAATTCTACAGCACCATAACCTGCATAGTACGTGTAACTATGCAATGTCTGAACAACTCTGGAAACACCCAAACACCAAACGTATTTACCATGACCTAGAATCTTTATACTTTACCTCCAGGGCCTGCATCCGTTTTAAGAGCATTTTGTTTTCATTGTTCTTAATCTTTTCTTCATAGAACTCCAGAAATGTTTTTTTATAGATTAGCTTCATATTATACTTCTTTGCCATCCTGTCCAAAAAGATTAACAGAAACACTTTCAGATGTTTGTAAGTTATTTTTTAAGAAACGTTTCATCACAATTATGTGGCCAGGTTGAGGGTATTGGTTCTCGTTTTCCATAATGTGGATCCCAGGGATGGAACTCAGGTCATCATGCTGGACAGCAAGTGCCTTTCCCCCTGAGCCATCTCTCTGGTCCTTTCTCATAGTTTACTTTTGAACTGACAACAGTGACACCGGGCTTACCTAAAGCTATTTACTTATGTTGAACAAAATACAAATGAAGGGTAAGTAATAGTGTTCATGCCTATGAAGAAAGAGGCACTCTAAATATCCATGAGCTTGCAGACAGGCCTCCCTCTTGTGGCAAACAGTTTGTGAAGAAGGGGCATGCAGAGCACTTTCCTAAGAATCCTACTCTCTTTGCATCCCTCAGCTGCAAATGAGTCAGCACCCTTCTTAAAGTATCTTCATCGCCTGCATTCTCTGGTAAGATAAATATTATATTTTTATCTAAAGACTATCCTGAATGGCTTCTTTGCAGACTGTTTTACAGGTTTTCCAACTTCTAAATGTTAAGGCTTTAACGTTTGCTCCAGAATCTATTTACTTCTCTGTCCCAACCACACGGAATGTGGAAGCTGTCTGGAATCCAACTTTCTGTGATCACTGTCCATTGGCTCTCACCCCTGGATAGGTCAGACACTCATCACAAGGTTGAACCTTCCAAGACTGGTTTCTGCCGGTTTTCATTACTGCAGTGAATCCATCTATCTTCTTCTATAGTCCCTGTGGTCAATACATTATAGAGTTCTCCTTCTCTTACCCACGTGTCCACTTCCTACCGCATTCATTCACTGCCATCCTGCAATAGGGCTATCCCCTGCTTCCAGTCCTACCCTCCCTCAGTGAACTTTCCCAGGTACAGCCAGATCAAGCTTGCAGATATACAAAGGTGGCCGTATTACTACCCTTTCGAATACCCTTCCCTCGGCTCCAGGATATAATCCCAAAGCATTGGACCTGGTCTCCGATGTACTCACTTCTGAGCGGATACTGCCGTCTCTTAGCAGCTGCATTTTGGTTCAGCCCCACTAGCCCTTCCTCTTCTTAGCTCAGGTTTTTTGCTACTTCCTGAGTTTTGTAGAAACAGCCAGCCTTCCTGTCTTCTACATCCACATCCCATTCAACCTAAAAGCTGTCCTTATAGTCCGTTCTCTCCTGCCTCCTGTTAGAACTCCTGAATTTGCTAAGCGTATGCAACCCTCAGCAATATGAAGTAGCCTGGAGACAACCCCAGTAATGGGTAAGGAAAAACAAACGAACATATATACAAGACAAGGCTTGAGAAGGAGGGGACAGCTGAGGGAAGAAGGCTGAAGGGATGTCAACTCTTGATACTGGGACACTGCATAAGACACACTGCATAAGACTGTACTGTTATCTGAGCTAGTCCTTCTTGGATGCACAGTAAGAACATATGTACTTCTTTTATTCAAGGAAATTCAATTAAAATAAATCTCCAAGACAAATCAGTAGAAACAAAAGCAAGTTATATGCAAAAAAGGGGAAAAATTCATTAAAAAGAACCCAATTTGAGCAATTCAAATGGACTTCTCTTAAGGTTATTCCATTATTATTTGTTTCTTAATTAAAGGCAAGAAGCCATCTCAACTGCAACAGGTTTTAGATTTAACATTTAGATCACCAAATGCGTACACAAGTAAGTACATTGTAAATGATACATTAGGCTGTGGTCATGGATTTCCTTGGAAAACTCTGTCTCTCTCATCCCACCCACACTGCCTTTCCCGTGACTCAGCCCCAGAGAGGAGGAATACAAGCAGGTTTTCATGGTGTCTCCCCTCAGCCACTCTCTTTGGTTCTTGCCCCTGCCCTCATGTGACACACTGCTGGTGAGGTCCCTTTTCCACTCCCCTCAACTCCAGAGTCCCTCCCAGCACTGGCCTACACTCCTACTAGTGTCTGGATAACTCGGCCACACCTGAACCCGTCCAGAGACCTCACTGAAGCAATCACACACATAGAATATAATTCATCTATTGAAAAACCTATATTGGAATCACCTGAGCCTCACTAGTCAAAAACCAAAACAAGTATTTAATTAACAGAACTACGAGCTGCTCCTACTTACGCTGGAATCAACCACAGTTGTTAACAGCAAAGGGAGGAACAGATCCCCACTCAGCATAGGTGGACTAAAAGAAACTCAAATCAAACACACAAGCAATAAATTAACTCTGAGTGACTAGGTCCCAACACAAAACACAGTGGGAAGGAGCCAGGAGGGTCCGGGCAACACTAACTGGACTTTAACAACATAAATGTGAGGAGAATGTGGGAGGAACAGGAAGAAGTGGATATGGGAAGGACTGATTTGATAAAAATTGCAACTCCTACATGAAATTCTCAAAAAAATTAATGAAATGAAAATAATTTGAACTTTTATTTAATTTTTTTTTTTGGTGTCTACTAAAGCTCATTCTGCTAAGCAGAAACATCAAGCTAACATAGGAAACAACTGTAAAAAAGAAAACTAATTCTTCTTTTTATGAAGTTAAAGAGCAATCTTTTTCCAAAATAAAAAGGGCATTGATTTAAAAATCTAAATCTTGTAAGCAGCTTGCATTGTAACACTGTTTAGTATATTCGTGTCCTGTTGTGTCTTGTTACTTGATTCTCTCTTGCCTTCCTCCCTCTTTCTCCAGCTCTCTACGTTCTTTCCTTGTTCTGGAATAGCCTCAAACTCACAGTCGTCCTCTTGAGCACCACACCTGGCATGAGGTCTCACACTGCACTGACTCATGAAAGCCCCGTGTTTACAGTATTACAAGATGACGGAGTCTAGATTAAAATACTCACCAGTCAGATCTAGGTGAGCAAACCCCTCCTGCTTCCTCAATTAATATTCGAAATAGAAGATGTTTGCTCTCACAAAGTACAAAATGAAATTTCGTCATCTGCATACAACCCCCATCTAAGTTGGCTTTTATTATATTCTCCTGGCAGGGAAACCCTGCAGACTAAGGTATATATCACAGTCTTGAAGCCACATGTAACATCCAGGACCTTCCATTTTTCCTATGCTTGCAGTTCACCAGAATTCTCAAGAATAAATGTGCATGGGGGAATTCACCATGGAATCAGGACTCTATAATCAAACCTGTAGAAAGCTGGGCATGGCGGTGCACGCCATTAATCCCAGCACTAGGGAGACAGAGGCAAGTAGACCTCTGTGAGTCCAAGGCCAGCCTGGTCTACACAGCAAGTTCCAAGACAGTCAAAGCTACATATAGTCAGAGACCCTGTCTCAAAAGAAGATACAGAAAAATAAAAATAAAAACAAAAACAATGACAAAAACACACTAGGCTACTATTCCATGGGCAATTTCAAAGTTATACTGAAATACAAACTTTTGATACTCTCTTTCAAAAGGAGGATCTTCGACTTATGGATTCCTCTTTATACTACCAAAACTGTGTTTGCTATCTGTAGGATTCATTATTTTCTACCTGGAACAGAAGCAGTTGACTCCCTTAGGAAAGATTATTTAAAGTGAGCACCAATTCTGCAGCTAAGAATTTTTCTTGAGGTTGCATTTAAAATACAATATGAATAGCAATACAATTTTGTCCTCTTAGGACAGGGATGAGGGGAAAGAAAAAGCAACAGATCAAGACATTCTTACTCAGTTAGCAATGGAAAATAGACCAAGAATTCAGGGACATCCACAACACCTTCCAAGTTAAAGTCATATTTGCAGCCAAATAAAGGATAATTTCCTTTCTTCTGGAATTTCACAGTGTATATTTCATTTCCAAATGATTCTGTTTCTGAAGCTTCAAGGCGTCTTCTATTGGGTTATTCCACAACCAAAATAAAAGAATTATGATTAATATTTTTCATCCTATCAGTCATATCTTGCATGTGAAAAAGTACATGATACAATTTTAAAAGGTACCTGGCCAATCTTAACTGGATTCCAATTACTTACATCAGTTCGAAGCTATTGGGAGTGGTACCAATAAAATAGCCGCCAGGGTTAAGCCTTCCACAGGCGTTTCTAAGCATCATGTCGGCCTGCTCCAAGGACTCGAAGGAGTAATGGCAAGCAAACTGACAGCTGCAGATGTCAAAGTACATTTCTGGATCATGGAATTTTTCAACCAAAAGTTCCTGTAACAAGTGTACATGGGTTAATATTTTAAACTAGTTACAACATACATCAAATTTCTTAGTAAACTACTAGAATGTAGGGCTGTAAAGTAGACATTCCCTGACAGTAATCAGTAGTTTTCACCAATCTTTGATTTATTCTTTGTCATGTATATACTACAGCAAGGACCACTTAATAAAAGCATTCTTACCCTGACTTAGAAGAATCTACAGGTCTGGATAGATAGCGCAAATGCAAGTTGGGGCAGACACAGCACCACAGAGCTCCTGGCCAGTGAGCTCATCTAATCAAGAACCCTAAGGCCCCTTTGAGAAACCTCAAGAAAAAGGAGCAATACCCAAGATTCATCCACTGTCCACCCACCTACCCAACACAAACATATAAAAGGATTCTGATTTTCATGGTGATATTAAAAAAGAGGGGATTGTGAAATCATGGTAAAAATATGTCAGCCAAAGACGTGACTTGGGGGGTAGAAGTGTCAGGCCCTGCAAGACTGCAAGCCTAAGTCTGTGCCTTGTTATAAGGGCAGCTCAGGGCACGGCGGGCTGTGACAGGAGCCTGGCCATTATGGTGAGAGGAGGGAGACACAGGAGAAGAAGCTCACAAGCTGGGCTATAAAGGACAGCAGCAAATAAGTAAGGTTTTCCCTTCAAACAAAGTGGACAGTGAAAACTAAGCTGGAGGCCTCTGACCTCCTGTGGAAACTGTGTCACAAATGAGCCACTCACATACAAAATAATTAAAATGTTGCATAACATTTCAGTGGGTCTTGAGAGCTAAAGTAAACTGGTACTCAGCGGTCACTTGGGCCATTCAGCCCTTGGCATCCAAGAGAACCAGTACTTAAGTTTGCACCTGTTCGGCAGCATACGCGTCTCTCACCCTCCCTTTCAAGGCTGAGCGAAGCAAGGCTGACTAAACAGGCCCTATTTAACGGTGTTTAGCCAGAAGACAATGCAGTTGAGAATCTGGGAACAGTGAGGTGAAAAGCACACAGTGCTTCTCATAGGACAGGAAACCGTCCTTATAAACTACAAGTGAACAAAACACGTTCAAGTGCAGGACTACTGCAAAATAAGGCATCCCACATAACTCAGCTTCTGTAACAGTGAAGTCAAGCAATGATGATAGCAAGATGAGAGGAAAATTTATTTTTTAAAAAAATATGTGGACTTTCTTTTGACACTTATTTCCTAGTGTGAAGAGTTACTAGTGTGTAGTTCCCCCACAGATCCTACGCCATTTTACATAAGGGCATATTTTCGAGTTTTTGTGGACTCTGGGACTGTAGGGATACTAAGGGATGACCATTTGAAAACAAATCTTGCCCAAATCAAAAGAGACTTCAAAATATCCATCTATTAAAAGTAAAACTTGCCTAAAAATATCCAAGAATTTATTCTAACAGAATTTCTAATAGAAATTGAAAATGCATGCCTTAGGATTTTTAATGTTTCAAATCACAATTTAACAAACAATCTTAAAAATGGGAGATGCAGCATGTGTGAGGCCCTGCATTTGATCCTAGCACTGTAAACAGAAAAGAAATTGTAAAAGACACGGCTGGAGAGAGGACTCAGCAGTTAAGAGCACTTAGCTGCTATGGTAGAGAACACAGGCTCGATTCCCAGAACCCACATGGCAGCTTAAAACTGCCCTTAGTATCCCAGTTCCAGGGATCCAATCCCTCCATCTGGCCTCCATCGGTACCAGGCATGCATGTGGGGCACACTGACATGTACGCAAGCAGACACTGATATACAGAAAAATAAACCTAAAAATTAAAACAAGAAATCTGTACCTTTGAACAGTCAGCAGTTATAAATTCTGCACTAAAAATATACTCATTATCACGACGACATTTCATGTCTTCGTAGCGTTGTTGACATTGCTTCATAGAAATATCGGCAATATCTGGAAGGGTAAAAGGTGTGTATGTCATCACAGAATAGCCACTCAACTGATAAACTGTGGCGTGAAATTCAGGCATAAGACAAGAAGGCTGTGGACCTATCCAGTTCCTGCTAACAAAGGCTTGGTTTCCTTTGTTCCTGTAAATGTTCAACTACATTCCATACAGAAGCAGCAGCTTCTCTGTTCCTGCAGAACTTTCAGGAATTGGTTCTCTCCCTCCATCGTGAGGTTTGAGAACTTATCAGGCTCAGACAGCAAGGGCTTTTGCGCACTGAGTCAGGTTTTAAAAATTCATTCAAACATAAGGCAGCAAACTCAGATTCCAACACGAACTATAAAACCTAACACCATCTATCAGCCTGTTATGTGAAATTCCAAGTCATTGTTTTCATACTGAAATTCATCTGTTCTCCTTGCTCTGGGACAGAAGGCAATGATGGTTATAGACAGGACAGCCTTAGTCACACATGCAGAGCAGTGGCACCAAATGGTGCCATGGAGGTGTCCTGTGTCCTTCACTATCACATACCAGTGGGGAAAGCCAGTTCTCACTTAGAACGTCCTCCGTAAACAGTAGAAACTCAGTCGTGGCTCTGATTTTCATCTCCGCGCGTCACCGCAGGGACATCAGGAGTAGTCTTTTCCTGTCACTAGCAGCACAGAGCACATCTTGGGTTGTGGGCTGACACTGTCACGTGTTCAAGAGGAGTCACGTGACCTTGAAAGAATGGCTCTCAAACTCTTCATGTATTTTTGAAGATGAACAGGGTCATTTTAAGGGACACAATGGATAGTGCTCATTGCCAGAGATAAAATTTGACTTTCAAAAAAATAAAATCACAATTCTGTGAAAAAAAAAATTGTATCAACCACCTTTGTGACTGGATATAATATTAAGAAAATGTGATTTCTTGATGTCAGTCCTAAGAGAACTTCAGTAAACAGTACTTTCCAGGTATGCTGAAACCATTATGAAAATATACGACAGACCAATGGGTCAAAGTAAGGGGATAAGCAGGCTTCAGATCCCACACCTAACTCCCCTTACAGAACAGCGTGCACATGACTTCTCACCCAAGATGAAGCCACAATTATCTGAAAAGGATAACACCACCTTTCATTTACGACCACTTATTCACCAAAATAACCAAATGACCTGGCAAATGTAGAGACAGTTCTCAAAGTTAACTTGCCAGAATTCCCATTAAACTTTATTTGTATGAATTTAAAAAGTCACAGCCTCAATTTCTAACATGTTCAAGAATCAACAGCTTCAGCCACACACATAAAATGAACAATTCTCCAATAATTGTTTTAGTATACATGGCTCATCAAACAGCAAAAATGAAGGAAACTACTCATTTGGACAGTGCTCCAAAACTACTTTTGGAGGCAATGCTGTTGTACATACTGTGATCCATCAAACAGAAAGAATATGGTACCTGATAGAAATAATAATGGTAATAATATGTCCTTCCTTTTGAGGAGGTCAAGGTAACATTAACTGTATTACAAAACCATCAGAAAAGGCTTAACTCGTTTTTCAACACCTATCAGATCCATGGTCTCAGAGAGAAGGTGCCTTCAGAGAGCAGCATCATATTGGCAAGGAGGTCCCTTTAATTCCCCATTCACCTAACTGACAAAAACAATTCTGACCTTCGAGACCTGCGTGTTCAGTTGTTCAGCTATCATCACGGTCACCGTAACTGCGCATGTGTGTGTGAACAAGGGAAAGAGAGTGCACAGCAAGCACTTGCCCCTCCTCCTTCATGTGGACTCTGGGGATTGAACTTAGGTGGTCAGACCCCCACGGCAAGTGCTTTACCTAGCAAGCCATTACACTGGCCCCCCAAACAGCTCTTCCCCTTGTATCTGCCTTACCAGCGCACACTAGCCTGCTAATTCTCCCCTTCCTCCACTTGAGCAAATCTCCACCTTTTCCACATCCCAGGTCCAAAACAGTGATGTCACGGTTTTTTCTTTGTCGTACCTTTTCTAAAATTTCCCCTAGAAGAGAGAAATCAATTATAACACATTTTATTACAGCAACTTCTTTTTTTTTTTTTCTTTTCTTTTTTTCGGAGCTGGGGACCGAACCCAGGGCCTTGCGCTTGCTAGGCAAGTGCTCTACCGCTGAGCTAAATCCCCAGCCCCCAGCAACTTCTTTAAAACCTACTTCGTCTGACAAATCATATGGACTGTACCACAGTAATGTATAGTTAACATTAGGTTGGTATCCCAAACTGTGAGAGGAAGTAACTTGCTCCTTTATTCCTAACCCTAAAGAGTATGCGTGTTGTTTTAAAAGGCTTCGATTATCTCTTGAAAAACACTTTTGAAATGTGAATTGTTAAGCAGGTGATATTTAAGCTTAATTAAACAAGAAAAGTTGTAACATCTGTGGAAAGAGAAGCACTAAGTTGCATTTTCTACACTTCCCATGATGTGTACGTGTGACCCTCTTGAACTGAAGTAGCCATGGAATGGTAACTACAGCTGATTCTTACTCTTTACACTCATAAGAGTGTCAAAAAACTCAACCTTTCACCTCATAAACAAGCAGATATTCAAATAGTTGAAAAGGCTTATTAACAGTATCTGACATGAGGTATTCAGCAGTCCTAGAACTTAATACAATAATGAACCTTAGTATTTCCCCTAATTTATTACTGTTTGCTACTTTATAATTTGTATGGATACTATTAAATATTCACTCCCAACATTTCTGCCTTTCAGTATAGATATGAAAGTAGTGTTCCTAAGAAGCATAAGTGCCCCATATTTTAGTCCTGTCATGAATCTTAACACTTATTCACCAAAACAATAAAATGATGGGTGAAATGCAGAAGCATCCATCAAAGTCAATTTATCAACTTGTCAGAATCCCACTAACCTGTACTTTTGTGAATTAAAATCAGACAAAAAGGAAAAAAAAAAACTTCATTATAAAAAAAAATCTTAAAATTTCTCCAAACTTACAAATCTGATATAACCAGAGAAAGCAATACTTACATTCTAAGTCTTATTTTCTTTACTCACTTCCATTTTAATTTTAAAGGTAAGTGTCCATAGAGAAAATATTACTTCCAAAACTATGTCTTTATCAGTCCTCAAGGTAAACATTTTCCTCAAGAAACCATGTAAGACAGAGAAGCTCTGTAACGGACAGTGACCCAGTACGGACACACACTGTCCTTTCCTTGGCATAATAAACTCAATGTTCAATCCAACATGCACTTCACTTATTAGTTCCTTGAGGAACATTAACTAGGACCATAAAGGACACTGCCAAGTGGAAGCCTGTTTAGCTTAATGTCAACCAAACATTATGAATGTCCCATATAATGAACTAAAAACGAATAGTAAAATAATTTCTCCCAAGGGCCTACCTCTGGCTCTCTAGCTTTAGAAACCAAAGTGTAGCCACAGAGGAAAGAGTAAATGATGGTCTTCAAAGCTCGATTTCTGATTAACCCTGGGAGGGAAGGCCCAGAGCAGAGAGCCGGCTGTGGAGACAGCTCAGCTGCACAGCACTTTCAGTGTGCATGGCCCTGGGCTCTGTGAAAAGCAATGCACCTCAGGGAAATTTAAATCTCCCAACTAAAGGGCAAAAACAGATCATACCAATAAGAATACTTTTAATCCAATTATTAAAGTTTCTTAGGTAGAAAATGCGACTTTGACTCCGCTTCACCAAGCCGACTTCCTGAAGCTCGTTATAGTGGGCGGCCACGGCTGAGCTGTGTCCTTCCTCCAGCTTCTGAAACTGAAAGGAACAGAATGTAAGATTCGAGTACAATATGGAAAAGAAGAGGTCTCAGATCGCCTGACTTACCCTACAGACCAAGCACGCGCAGCTCAAGCGTGCTCTACAAAGCAATGGCTGGACCCACAGAAATAATGCCAATTACCACCACCCCTAAGAGGGATCGCCCTGATTCTTCGTAAGAAGAATCCCCAGTTTAAGGTCTTCTCTGTGGCCCTCACCTATATAATTTACGACTAAATGTTTTAAGAAAACTACTGTGCTTCAGAATTTTGATTTATTCAACTTAATAAACCAGTCAATGGATGAATTCCTAGAAAGGAGTAAATGAAATAAGCTATTAGTAGGGAATTATTGTTATGATTACATGAGGCATATATATATATATATATATATGGGTTAGCATTTAGCACGTTGCACTCAATAACAATGACTTTTATTATGAAACAATTTTCAAACAAATCTGCATTTATAAAAATTCCATAGTAGGTAAAGGCCTTCAGCCTCTGCCATTTTTCCAAAGCATTTAATTCTTTATTTTACATATCAAATTTAAGGGTCAAATTTTACCTGGGGGGGGAAAAATCTTCCAGTGTAAGTTTAAAAACTCAAATTTAACATAGAAGATTACCTTTTTACAAGGCCACTGTTGGTGAAAGCCCGGCCTGCTACTTTCTCTTTCAGACCTGATAACAAAATGTTACCAACTTGCAAAGTATTCTCTTTCCAGTCCCAGATCCAGCCTCAGTATTCCTTCCAAGGTCTGTTATACCTTGTCCCATCAGCCTTTTGCATCAACTTAACCAAAATTATGACAAATAACTATGTAAACCAGACCAGAAGCTGGAAACATTTAGACTTTAGCACATCAGAAAGGAGAATAAAGCTGGGCACAAGCTCGCATTTATTACCAGCCAGTGATCACCTGGCTACTTGAAACACCCAATAAAAAAGGGCAAACAGTAAATCAGCTGGGTCACATACCACCATCTTAAAAAAAGAAGAAAAAAAAAAAAAAAACAGTAGGGCTGGAGAGATGGCTAAGCAGTTAAGAACACTGACTGCTCCTCCAGAGTCAAGTTCAATTCCCAGCAACCACAACCATCGGATGCCCTCTTCTGGTGTGTCAGAAGACAGCTACAGTGTACTCATTTAAAATAAATAAATCTTAAAAAAAAAAAATTAGAAAAAAACAAACTTTAGAAACTGGCTTAAGGTTCTGGTCAAACAAGAGTTTCAAAATAATATGCAAATTATCCCAGCACAAGGTTCATCGTAACAAAACTTTAAGAATTAAGAGTATTGTACTTTAAGATTATACTTATTTAAAATCAAAACATCCCTAAACTGTTTGTTTAAATATATCTATAGTTCCTCCACAGTTGCTCCATACTCCTAGTTAGCACACTGAAATAGAAAGAAAACACCACCAGCGTACTTTCCGAGTCTGAGTTTCCAAGGCATCCTGAGGCTGCAGTTTTCGCTTTCTCTCGGTAAGCCCTCCAGGGGAAGGCTCATCTTCTGACCCACCACCCCTCTCCAGTTTGCTTCTCTTTGAAGCACCTCCATCATCCTCAGAGTGTTTTTCATCTAGGATGATTTCGACATCTAGTTTTCTTTTCTTGGATGGAGAATCTTGCACATAACTTGAATTTTGCTCTACAAGATCATCTTGTGTTTTCGGCTGATCTGCTTGCTGGCGTGTCTTTTCAGAAAGCCTCTGCCCAGACGCAGCAGCGGTTTCATTAACACCTGGAGAAGATTCTGTCTCAGAATCTACAGATGCTTTCACAGAACTTTCCATTTCTGGTTACTTGAACTGACAGCAAAACCTCATGAATCGACACTGGAATAGTAAAAAAAAAAAAAATAATAATAATAAAGTATTATTTACACATACTAATGCTAAGACCCTAAAAATAATCTCAGTCATGCACACACATCTAGTCTATAGCCCAGGAAACTTACGGCCATTCAGTATAGACAGGAATGTGGCCCAACACAAACATCATAAACTGGTGAGATGCAGTACAGTTCTCAAGCATGAGCTTTGTAATGACATCATTTCATAACGTCACAAGGTTGTACACACCAGGACAACAATGCTTATATATGCATTATATATGAAGCTATAAATATATAGCACTATTAATCAGAATGCCGCCACTCTACATTAAAAAGACAGATGAAATAAGATATACAATGCAGGTTTGGCATCTAAGACCTAAAGTTCTTGGAGTAGCCGTCAAATACATGCTCCATTACCAAGCAGCTTTGCTCACTCAAGAATTAAACCCAGACACTCCTTCTACATTATGTGTATTAACCTTTAGACAGACAAAAATTTGTTAAGAGATACTTATTAAATTATTTAGACTAAATTATTTAATTAATAGAACCATTAAGGCATTGTTTTGGTTTGAAAAGTTATTTGAATATGAAATTATTTTTTCCCAGGCTTGGGTGTCAAATGCATGGTCTACACCTAATAGTGCTATTTTGGGAGATTCTGGAAATCTGAGAACATGGGGATTAGTTTGGAGCAAGTAGGTCACTGAAGAGATACCACTGAAGGTTATGCTCATCCTTGGTAATTCCCCCTCTACCTCCTGTCCATCCCTAGGAAACTCCTTAGTCACACACTACTGTTGTCATGGTATTCTGTCTGCCCAAGTGCAAGGAGCCAATCACAATCTGAAACCTCAAAAGGCACAAGCCAAAGCAATCCTTCGTCCTTTAAACTGCTTTCTCTGGCATCTGGTCAAAGTGATGCAAATCTAGACTAGTAGCAGAGGTGGGTCACCATGTAGTGATGACCTGACAATGTTGGAACCTTTGGAACCAACCCGAGGAAAGATTCTGAAACAATGTGTGTATGTAGGCTGGTATGTTGTAACACAGCAACACAGTCACACTTCACACTTCTGTTCTTGGTTCTCACTGTAAAGCTGGTAAGATGTGGCTACTATGACCACATCAGTCTGAGCACGGTCACAGGCGCCTTTAATCCCAGCACTTGGCTGGCCAGGATCAAGGAATCTCTGTGAACTGGAGCCAGGTGGACAGTGTTCCAGGCCAGCTAAGGCTACCTGGTAAGAACCCATCTCAAAGAGCAAAAACAACAAAGACCAACAGATTGAAAGTGGACATTCTTCTACTAGATTAGCCAGTCTGATAGCTTTCAACTCAGCCTGTGACAGTTTCAGCACAGAGATAAATCTCTACAAATCCTTTACCAGAGTATAATATGCACGGCCTGTAGTTCAATTTCCCAAAGCATACGTGCTCCTACCTGAGACCTCTTAAGCCTGGCCGCACTGACTGCGCTCCTGTGGACACGCTAATCTTCCAAGTTCCCACCAGAATTGCCATGTAATTTTCTTTTTACCTTACAGGGTCTCACAGCAAAGGGCCTGCCTTGGGTGTCAGGAAATGTTGACATTAGACTTCTGAACAGCACTAAACTGCTTAACTCTGGGGACTGAAAGTGGACTCCCTGCAGTTGATTACCAAATGGTCACAGACCTTTGGGGCTGGAGCCAAGTGTTACTGACTGGGAAACCCTGCACAGTTTTGTGGTGAGTACTTGGTTGGTTTTCAGCTAGTAGTACTATTTGGGGAGGTTCCAGAGAATGGAGGAGGTAAAGGCTATTTGGAAAAGTATGTAAAGTATACGTGGTTGCAGGTAATTCCTGCTTGACTACCATGGGGTAAACTGTCTCCTCCTTTACACACTCTCAGTAGCATAATTCCCTGCCTTACCAAGAGCCCAGAATGGTATTCTGCCTTATCACAGGGCCCCAATCACCAAAACCAAGTAACATGGCCTAACATCTCCTAAATTATGAGTTATGCTTTTCTATAAGCTGCCCCCTTAGGTATTTTGACTACCTAAAAATAATACATAAAGTCAAGATGTTGAAATCCTTATTTGATAATGAACCCATGTAATTACACAGAAAGTGAAGAGCAGAAATAGCTTTAGAACAACTAAGACTCACCTTTAAATCTCTCTCAGATATGTTCTGGGGCATATGTGTAAATTGGGAGGAAAAAGAAGTAATCTATAAGAAAGAATTGTTATGGCCTAGGTATTCATTCAATTAATTTGCCAACCCACTACTACAAAAAAAGTATGTGAACTATCTAAATTTACAACTTAAATACTTCTACTAAAATATCAAACTGTGTTGCTGAAATAAATGGTAAATGGAAATCAAAAGTCAAAATAATGAGACCCTGAAATTTCAAGTCCTAAAAGTAATGAAGACATATGGTGGTTTGAAGGAGAATAAGACCCATAGGCTAATATATTTGAATACTTGATCTCAAATGGTGCTACAGTTTGGGAAGGATTAGAGGCGTGGCCTGGGTGGAGGAGTATGTCACGTGGGTAGGCTTTGACGTTTTCTAAAGGCCAGTTTACTCACAGATAGCACTCTGCCTTGTGCTTGTAAATCAAGACATACTCTCAACTACTGCTCCAGAATCATGCCACATGCCTGCCTGCCACCATGTTTCCTCACATTGATGCTCATGGACTCTAACCCTCCGAAACTCTGATCCCCAAATAAAATCTTTTAAAAGTTGCCTTGGTCATGGTGCCTTATCAAGGCAATAGAAAAGTAACTAAGACAAGAGGTTAAATTACTTTTAAAGACCTTTTGCATAAAGAAAAGGTGAAATTATTTGTAAGAACAAGTTAAAAAGAAGTCACTCAGAATTGGTAAGGATTTCAGAGGACATTAGCTTTCACTAACCAATACTCAAAGCAAAAGCACGAAGCAACAAGAACAAGAACAACAACAAGGCCAAAATGTGTCACACAAGAACAACTGAGTAAAAAAAAAAAAACCAAAGGAAAAAAATCAACTAGGAAAATAATTTACAGAGTAACTATTATAAATCAGTATCAAGGAACACTGGCTACAGAGTAATGAAAACTCTTACACTCTTACTTCCCCTGTCACTTAATGCCTAGAAGAAACTTAGTTTTACAACCATAAAACCATGTGAAATATTATCCTTAGCTATAACTGCTGCCTAAAATTAGTACTGGTATTTAAGGGTGAATTTTATTCATACGGTCTATACTATTACAGATTCAGTGTCATAAAAAGCACTCAGTACCACAAAATGGTTAAGAATGTCTAGGATCCTGTGTCCAACGACTCCATGGCGGAGCACTTTATCCGATACACAAAAAAGCAATGGCTCTTACCTCAAAGGGGATAGGAGAGTTTATTCTGGAAGCCAAATTTGTGCCAATGACTAAGGAACTCAGATTCAGGTTACTAAAATTTCACGTTCTAACACAGTAACCATTCCAGGAAGTTATATAGTAGCAGAAGAAAGAAATCATCGGTCCAGACACTTCTCAAATACACGGGTGGAAACAGCAGGTAGGTGGGTCACAGAAAGGCAAGTAAATCTCAGCTACAGTAACCAGATGCCATCTGACAGACTCCTCCGCCTTTAAGTTGGTCAGAACCAGGGGTCTGTTTGTACATCCTAAAGGATTTACCTAATGGTCACACAAATGTCAGGTCACATACAGAACAAAATAAACGATAAGTAAGGGGACTAAAGATGGACCGAGATAATTAGGATTTGGACTTGCAACATTCCACCTCATCCAAGTCACTCAAGTTCTAAAGACCACCAAGATTCTAAACTCAGTTAACAGCTTTGTAGTCACAGTTCCTTTGGAGGAATTCTTGTTCACAGGGGCACACTCTAGGCCCCCGGCTTGATTCCTTGCTTTGCATCAACAACTATGATAATAAAACTATCAACAATGGTAATGGAAATACTTAGAGATGCCCTGATAGAACAACGCAGAAGGGAATTTAGGGTAAACTGATAGTAGACTGATGGGGAGTTCGGTATTTTTACCTGCAAACACACTGTAACTTGCCTCACAGCAATCCAGATATTCTAAAGGGTTACCTAGATCTCTTGAGCTATCAAATTGTTTGGACAATGAACGCCAAGGTAAGGAAGAGGGAGTGAAAGGAGGAGGGAGGGGAAAAATGAATATTCCCCTAGGAACCTTATGCCTAGAGACGGAAAAGAACCTTACAAGAAGTGAAGGAAGCCCAGGCAAAAACTTGTAATTGTAGACAGGACCACACTTTGGTCAGGTTGCATTTTTCTTGTCTTCTATTTAAACCTCGCCCTCATTACAAGACCCACAAAGAAGGAGGCGTTATTGGATGGTTATCTCTGGGCCACCTCCCCAATGTCACACGGAGTGAAGTCTCCTTTTTCTGCTTTTTGTTCTTAACTCGGCTCTTTTAACTGGCGGATTGGGGTGGCGGAGGAGTGCTTGTTGGGGTATACACACGCCAGAAGCTCCTCCATAAGTTCAGAAACAACTCTAAATCATCGTTCTTGCTCAGCTCAGTTTGTACCTGCTAGCTTATAGCATGATCTAGACCGACCAACTTGACTGTCTACAGCAGGGTGCAAGACAATGAAACAGAAAGTGGCAAGTAGCTCTCCAACTAATTTCATCCGTTCCCCTCCCCGGCCCAGCCTTTTACTCAACCTCTGGTTCAGGATCCTAAGGCAGTGCTCCAGACAGAATAAACCTTCTTTGGCTCCTAACAAGTCTCCGGCCCATCCCTCATCACAGCCCTTCGGCCCGAGCAGAAAGAAGCACAGGAGCTTGTGCTCCCTGGGATAGTGTGGTCTGGAGGAGCAATAGCACCCACCGTCTTAAGACAAGCAGTACCCACACTGCTTCCGGCTACGGGCACAATAAATCCCACGAAGCAAGGACCGAAGGTAGAAGACTAACGGGGAACAAGCCCGGCCTGGAATCCCGGCGTTCGGTCTACCTTTGCTCTTAGCACACAAGATTAAAGACAAAGAAGCAAGGAAAGGCCAGAACGCCGAACGCCACACTCACCCACACAGTCATCCACGATTCTGTTTGCGGAAACGCCGGCCGGAGCCACGCGTGCCTTGTTACGTCACTTCCGGGGAGTGCGCCGGGGACTCGTAATTCGAAGGCCAGACTCGAAGCGTGGCTTCCTCCGCGTTGGAACTACGAGTCCCAAGGTTCCTAGCGCGGCGGCGTGCCTCTAGCCCTGCGAGCAAGCACGGAGGGTCGGAGCACGTTGCTAGTGGGCGCGGCTGGCCTGGGCAGTGGAGGCCTAGCGTTTGCTGGAGTCCTGTGGTTCGGCACCCTGCCCTACGCTTGGCGCAGTCGCCCTGCTGAGGCAGCTCCTAACGCCCAGTGCGGTAGGAATCCGTGGAGACGTCCCACATCCTGAGAGGTAGCATGGGTCCATGTTTGCTGTGGGGCTTCGGGAGGGAGCCAGAGGGCACCTTCACGGCCGGCGTGTATGTCTGACGGCAGCGGAACGCGCCGCTGACTGTCTGTCGCGGCCTCCCTCCTGACGGCGGGAGTCGTCAGCACTCCGGACCCACCGCCCGGGGCGGTCGAAGGAGGTCACCCCTGTCCCGGGTCTTTCTGTAGTCCTGGCAAACCTCGTTCCTCCTAGTGCCGTTTTACACCCTCTTGCATTATGACCCTTAGTGCCCTGCTCTTCCGTCCTTGCTAGTTGGAATGTCCTTTGGAACACAACAGTTTTCACCTTTGGGACTGGCGGGCCACTTCGGACCGCCTTGTTTTTTTTAGTCGTGCGATATTCTCAAGGGAGGCAAACCGGTACAGGCTTTCACCCCAAGATGAGGGTCAGAACGTAGAGTCTACGTGTGGATTAAGATAGTTTACGCACCAACACATTTAGCGTGCCTATCTCCCCTTCAAAGTTGTGCAAAACCACCATCAGATTTGCAGTGTATCCTGACTCATTCTTCAGCAAATTTGGTCCATCCAAAGCCGCTTTGAAAATAAGTTTTGCTAATCCACCTATTTGTTTGCAGGCAATTTTATTAACATGGTCTTGGGGAAGATAGATTTACAGCGTATACCTCCCGTTGTGATCGCTTGCAAATTGTGATTAGCCCTTGTGAGGTCGTTGACCCCGTTATAAACCTCGAACTAAACGGCTTCCTTTTAGCAAGTATGACAAATCGATTTTAGATAACTGGGATTGTGTATTTATTATATGCCATTATCCAGTTTGAGAGTTAATTTCCGCTCAGATGCAAAGGGATCCGTCCTAGAGCCCCAAAGCTCTGCGCCTATTGAAACGTTGGAGTTTGTTGTATCCAGTGATTGAGGTTTTGGGAGATTTGGGTCTCTCTACTTCCCCCAACCCCCAGATAATTGCTGTTGTCATCTTAGAGAAAATAAACCTGATTTCGAATTAAAAAAAAAAAAACTTTAACGACAGAATTTCATCATGTAGCACAGGCTGGATTTAAACTCATGATCTCCCCACCTCAGCTCTCCCTAATGCAAAGATTACAGATCGACATCAACCACACGTGCCTTAAGTCTTTCTCTTAATGGATTTAAACCTTCTTAACTACTTGTTTATACTATCTCCACAATGTATTGATGTTCCGAGTTCAAACTTTACACATCAGTAAAGATATTCAAACTTTATGCCTTTTTGTCTCAGTGCTATCTGGCTTTCCAGAAATTGAGTTAAAACAATGATAGTTAATACTTTGATATTTTTAGTACCAAGCTTAATGTATCCCTTGCTCGTTTCCTTGTGTAATGCAGTTAGGATTGTTTTTGTTTTTCAGATGAGGATTAAATTTGTTTGTCAAGGTCAATCCAGTAAATAGTAGATCCAGGATTTGGTTCCTGGACCTGTATGCTAATAATAAACAAACAGTCTAAAAGGTCACTCAGAACTAAAAGTAGCCCAGCATGTAAATTTTCAAAAGTATTTTCACAATTCTTAACCTTTCAGTTATCGTATTGAGAGAAAATAGCTGGTTAAGGGTGTTACTTTGCTGTATCTGAGTTCTACCCAGACTGTAACCATCATGGTCTTCAGGTGCATTAAACAAGTGCTACATAGTATCTACTTAGTGAATGACTGACCCTCCAGGGGAGCCTGAGACCATTTAACTCATATTTTTTAAATGTAACAGGGAATTTATTTGAAACCATTTATAAGAAAGTGAATGTTTCTCAGAGGAACGCTTGTTTTCAAAGATTTATTTATTATGTATCCAATGTTCTGCCTGCATGTATGCTTGCACACCAGAAGAGGGTACCAGATCCCATTCCAGATGGCCGTGAGCCACCATGTAGTTGCAGGGAATTGAACTCTGGAACCCTGGAAGAGCAGTCAGTGCTCTTAACCTCTGAGCCATCGCTCCAGCTCCACAGGTGTGGTTTTTGTTCTTAAATTGAGTGTTGTTTTGGAAAACGATATTTTGATAAAAAATGATATTGTTTCTAAGATATAGATAAGATGCCTGAGCTTCTTAAGAATGACTTTGTTCTATGGCAACAGAAAAAGTGTAAAGAGTTTGGTTTCGTTTCTCTAAAATAGTCACTCCAAAAAGTGACAGTTCTCCTGCTTACCTGTGGCTGCCTGTGCTGAAAGTTTATATCTCTTTAAAGCATTTAAAAATGTTCTGTTCTAAAGTTGCAAAGGATATTTAATTAAGGAAATCTGTGTGTGGTGACTATATATGTCAATTCAGGTTATAGTACCTAATTTAATCAAATACTAGTCTCAGAGTTTGTTGTTAGGATATTCTGAAGGTATAGTTACTGTTGGCTTTCAAGGTGATCCTATCAATACCAACCTCTATTTCAACTTAAAAATAGTTATAAATGCTTCAGTCTTGTTTCTAACTTTCCTGTTGATTTTATATTGCTGGGGAAAAAAAACTGACAATACAGATGCTGTACTGGGTGTTTCCAGAGGTGACATTTAAAAATATTTTTTATTGATGTCATTGTGACGGACTCCATAGACACTTTTTAAACCTCAGTATGTTTGACCATATTCTGTCATTATATCCTCCACCTATTCCCCCACACACACCTGCCCCTTCCTTTCTCTAAGATACTCCTACTTTGACTCTGATGTTATATTCTTGTTCGCATACATAGATGCTTTTATCTATAAAATCTAGGATCCACATATGAGCAAAACACAGCAATGCTTGTCTTGTTTAGTCAGGCTTATTTCACCTAACATAATGACCTCCAGTTGTATGTATTTCCTGGCAAATGACAGTATTTCATACTTTGTATTTGTGTGTGTGTGTGTGTGTGGTGCATTGAGTGCAGGAAGGAGTATGGAATTCAGTAAACAACCTCGACTGTCAGTCTTTGCTTCTCACTTGCTGGAGACATGGCCTCTCTGTGGTACCAGTGGCCTAAGCTTTCGGGGATTGTCCTGTGTTCTCCCAGCTCACTATAGGGTCACTGAGATTAAAGACAGGCACCAAGGGGACCAGCTTTTGCATGAGTTCTGACAAGTCTAATTTAAGTCATCACAAATGCAGGCAAACACTTTACGCACTGAGCAATCTTCCCAGCCCCATGGTTTCATTCTTTATGGCTAAATAAAATCATTTTGTATATGCGCCATATTCCCTGCATCCATTGATCTGTTAATTTACACTTGGGCCCAGCCCAGAGTTGGCTGCTGTATGTAGTGATGCAGTAAGCATGACTGTGGAAGTAACCCTGTAGTATATGGGCTTGTAGTTTTTTCTTCTGTTTGGGGTGAGCATATTGCCTGGAATGGTATCACTATCACTAAATCTATATGGTAGTTCTGGCTTTTGTTTTTTCTGTATTGGCTGAGCTGATCTACATTTTCATCACTAGTGTATAAAGATTCCCTTGTCTACAAGTAACAATATTTGCTATTTTAATATCTCTGGGTGGTCTGTGCATATTATGTCAGTGTCTGTATCTGTGTATTGAGTATTGTGGGCATTTGGACATCATAGGACAATCTTGGATCTTGATTCTTGTCTTTCTACCTTCGGTTTTTACTGTTGACCCATAGATCTCATGTGTTCTGCCTTTCTTACTTTCGTCTGACTGTTATAATTCATCTACCTTGTTTCCAGGACAATGTTCTGTCTCTGGTTTGTTTTATTAGTGAGAATTTCCACTGAAATTGTTATTTGGTGAGGTTTTTGAAAATTTCTAATTTTTTTATGTCTATCCCCCCCCCATTTCGTGTGTGTGTGTGTATGTGTGTGTGTGTGTGTGGTATGTAGTGTGCATGCCTGTGTATTTACATGTTTGCATTGTGTGCAAGCGAGCATGCATGTAGAGTCCCAAGCCTGATATTTTCGTTAAGGCAGGGTCTTGCTCACCCGTGTGAGCCTGGCTAGCCAGCTTGCTCTAGGACCCCTCTCTCTGCCTTCCTTCCAGGCTGGAATTCCAGGCAGTCCACCATGCCCACCCAGCACTCCCATAGGTTCTGGGTATCTGAACTCCAGGCCTTAGGCAGAGTCAGCCCTCTCTCCATCACCAGTGTTTGTGTTTCTTTATTGAATTCACTTTTCATATCTTTCTTAGTTCATCCAAAGTAATCTCTTTGAAATCAATATGTTGGTTTTGATCTTGTTAAACATTCTTACAGTCATTCTTTTGAATTGTTTGAGACTCCATTGGCCTCACTCACAGTGGAATTTGTTACTGTAGAATGAGTATGTTGTGTACAAGTCATGTTGCTTTTATTTTTCATGTCCCTTAAATTTCTGCATTGAGAATTTTCCCAGATAGGGTCCTTGGTTTGGTGTCTGAATCCCCTCGGGTCTTTCTGTCTGAAGTGTTGTCCATATTCAAGCAGACTGGCTTAGAGCAGGTTTGAGATTTACTTACTCAACAGCACAGCGGAGCCAATCCTCCACCTGGGTGCTCAGGACACTGAGCCCAGTTCCCAGCACCACCCTAACACAATACAATCTGCAGAGAAAACTGTAACAGATGAAGACATCCACTAAGAAAATACATTAATAGGCACTTAGAAACAAAACGATACTCTGTTAACCTCCAGGGACTTTCAGAGAATAAAGGAGCTGCCACAGTGTTGTGCAGAGTGCAGGTTCCTTACAAAGGGAAGGAAAGGAGAAAAACAAGCATATACATAGTGTCACAAGGGAGGGGAAAGATAACTGAAGGGAGAAAGATGCCATACGGCTCTTCCTTCTGTCCTTCTGAACCTTTTGTTTTCCTTTACTTTTCTTTTCAAGCCTGACTTTCCCACAGGCTAGTCTGAGGTTACCAGCCTCAGTCTTCTGAAGGCAGGATGTTTCAGTTTGACTGGATTCATATTCCTTTTCTCAGTCTAGCTTTAGTTGGACTTGAACTCTTTTCTTTCTTGAACATACCAAATAACTTTGGAAATGTGATATACTAGTGCATTGGCCCCTGCTCATTTTCATACGCACTGGTTAACCTTTATATTATAAAAAGACTCACTGGTCTATGTTGTTTTATGTTTGTTTGTCTGTTTTGTTGGTTTTTGGTTTTGTTTTTTTAATGTTTTTTACTCTGTAGTCTAATTCAAAATAGATGTTTGTCTGACCACCAAACCCTTTTTTTAAAAAAACCAGCTTTGGATAGCAGATTTCTAAACACTCTTTCCTCTTTTTTCACAATATCTATAACATAGTTGCATAGTTGGACTAGCTTTAAAGTTAAAATCATTCTATAAGCACTGGTGAAATTAAAAATACAGGCAACAGGTAAGTCCTGTGAGAAGGCCTTTGAAGGTTGTGCCTGGTCTCCGTGCCCTCTGTCCCTGCTTCCTGTCTCCATAGGTAAACTCTCTCAAATACCCTTATTGCCTTGTTCTGCCCTCTGTGGTGTGAAAATCAGTGGACCCAAGAGCTATAAGTAAATGTCTACAACTATAAGCCAAAAATTGCACCTTGAAAAGCATCTTCCCTCTATAGTCTCTGTACCTTTCCGCCGGCCACTCCTGCCTGAACCTAGAATAACCATCCCGCTGTATCTCCATGAGTCTCAATTGTAGACTCAATAACATATCCTGGGTGATCATCACGCCATCACTCCAGTTCATACCATTTTCTTATTCTCCTCCTTAATATTCAGTAGACATGTAACTCATGATTGTTAATTGTTTCTCATATCATGAAATATTTACCTTTCAAGACTTAACCGGAGGCTGTGACCATATTTTTCAGATTGGTTGCCCGAAGGGTTACAGCTCTATGTACTGTTCAGTGCTTCATCAATAAAAACGTATTTATGTAGTTTAGTCTCATGACTCTTCCTGGGAAGGCATAAGCATATATCTAAAATGAGGACAAAGAAACAGTTCTATCCAAGTCTAGCTCAGAGAGGGGCCTCCAACTGTCCGAGTCAGAGAGCTTTCTCCCTCTAGGAATGAATGTTTTAATTCATAAATTAAATAACTACAGGACATTTTATGACTATTTTACTTTGGTATAAGAGGCTTAACAGGAAACAGTGCACTCTGGTCCATAGCCCTGGAAGGGCGACAGGAGTGACATTAACATTAACGTTAACAGCCGTGCATTGGGTGATGGGAGATGTTTGCTAAATATTTCATGGTGCTTTGCTGTTACTGACCTAAAGCAGTAGAGGGCTGGTGTAGGAGGTGGAGTTAGGACAGCAGACTGCCAGGACAGGAAAGCAGCCGGGATGCTGCTTTGGCCTAAGATACCATCTGCTCATCTATACCTGCTTACCTGCACCAGCTAGTATGTCAACTTGACACAAGCTAGGGTCGTCAGAGAGGAGGGGGCCTTGATTAAGAAAATGCCTCCGTGGGTTGGGGATTTAGCTCAGTGGTAGAGCGCTTGCCCTGGGTTCAGTCCCTAGCTCCGAAAAAAAAAAAAATGCCTTCGTAAGATCCAGTTGGAGGAAAGCTTGTGAGGCATTTTCTTAATTAGATGTGGAGAGCCCAGCCCATTGTAGGAGGGCCCATCCCTAGACTGGTGGTCCTGGGGTCTATAAGAAATCAGGTTGAACAAACAAGTAAGCAGAACCCTGCATGGCCTCTATATCAGCTCCTCCCTCTGCATCAGCTCCTGCCTTTGTATCAATCAGCTGCTGCCTCCAGGTTCCAACCCTGTGTGAGTTCCTGGTCTGGCCTCCTTCAGTGATGATCTATGATATCGAAGTGTGAGCCAAATAAACCTTTTCCCCCAACTTGGCTTTGGTCATGGGGGACATTACCCAAGTATTTTCAGGAACCAGGGGTATGTTTGTGCTAATTCATATTCAGACATATTAAGATGATACATGCAGATACATGGTATCAATTATAGTTTAAGAAATGCTGTAAAGTTAAAAAGACCTTAAAGTAGTGGTCAGGAAGAGGCAGACTAAGGAATATATGATGATAATGTGAATAAAAATACTATGCAAAGTGCATTCTTACCCTTTGTCCTGGTTAGGGTTTTACTGCTGTGAAGAGACACCATGACTAAGGCACCTCTTACATAGGCAAACATTTAATTGATGGTAGCTTACAGTTTGAGGCTCAGTCCACTGTTGCTGTGGTGTGAAGCACGGCGGCCTGTGCAGGAGGAGCTAAGGCTTCTAGATCTTCATCCAAACGCAACCAGGGGGAGACTGCATTTCCTGTTGTGCAGAGCCTGAGCATAGGAGATCCTCAAAGCCCATCCCCATAGCCACACCCTTCCTCCAACAAGGCCACACCTCCTAACTGTGCCATTTCCCATGGGCCAAGCATTCAAACACTGGAGTCTGTGGGGGCCAAACCTATTCAAACCTCGACATTCCACTCCCTGCCCCCCTCCCGATAAGCTTGAAGCCATAACATAATGCAAAGTGCTTTTAGTCCAACTTCAAAAGTCCCCGTGGTCTATCATAGTTTCAACAGTGTTTAAAGGTCCAAAGTTCAAAGTCGCTGCTGAGAGATTTATGCTATCTCTTAACTATAATCCCCTGTAAAGTCAAAGTCAAAAGGCAGATCACACACTTCGAACATCACAGATTGTGTATTACCATTCCAAAACGTAGAGATGGGAGCACAGTGAGGAAATACTAGACCAAAGCAAGACCAAAACCCAGCAAACCCCAAACTCCGCATCTCCACGTCTGATGTCAAAGCGCTCTCAGATCTCCAGATGCTTTCAGCTTTGTTGACTGCAACACGCTTCTCTATCGGGCTGGTTCCACTCGCTCTTAGCAGCCTTTTTGGCAGGTATCCCATGGCTCTGATATCTCTAACATCTTGGGGTCTCCAAGGCAACTAAGTTACAGCTTCATGCAGTGGCCTCTCTGGGCCTTCTTGCAGGGACACCCTGCCAATACATCTGGCCTCAGTGATTTTTCTTAAGTAGCAGAAGATGATTCTATAACCCCTTCTATCCCTGACTCTAAAGCTAGAGCCATATTGCCAAAGCTGGCAAGTTTTTCTGCTTGCTGGGGCTGGAACATGGTCCCTTTGTTCAATTACATTATCTCCGGTTCTCTGTTTTCCAGGGTCTTCTTCACTGCCTAAGCTTGGCTGTCCTGGAACTTGTTCTGTAGACTCAACTGGTCTTAAACTCAGAAATCTGCATGCCTCTGTCTCCTGAGTACTAGGATTAAAAGCATGTATCGCCCTGTCTTGGCCTAAGCTATTCTTTAATAGATCTTTATAAGTATTGCCACTGGGCATCAAGATCTGGATTAAAAGCTTATGTTGATCCAGATCAAAAGCCTGTGATATCTCACATCAAGATCTGTGTCAAAGGCCTTTGTCTTCCAGACTCAAGATCAGGCTCATGGACATGTTGTCTTCTTGCCTCAAGATCTGGTTCACTGGTGTGCCCTCCATTTCTGGATTGTAGTTCATTCCAGATATAGTCAAGTTGATAACCAAAATTAGCCATCATAATCTACCCTTTGTCAACCTGACACATATCTCCCTATATCCAAATGAAACTTGATATAACTATCCTCATATAACCACAAAGGCATTGTAAATTTAGAATAGGTGGCAAAGTCCCTTGGGGAATAACCAGTGGAAGCTTAGCTGGGTGAGATCATGCCCCAAGGTCACCCACTACTCCTTTAATTCCCTTTAATATCTTTAAGCTGTTTATCTCCTCGATCACCGGATTTGGCTACATTCCACTTCCTGATACCCTTTACATAACTGAGCATACTGTAACTTCTGGTTCTCCTGCTTCTCCCTCCCCAGTGCTGAAATTGTCGGTGTACACCACCACACATGTTTTATGCCTTGCTGGGGATCAAATGTAGGGGCTTGGCTTGGCTTGGTTTGGTTTGATTTAAGACAGGGCTTCTCTGAGTAGCTCTGGCTATCCTGGAACTTGCTCTGTAGACTAAGTTAGCCTTGAACATGCCTGTGCCTCCTGAGTGCTGGGATTAAAGGCATGTGCCACCACAGCCCAGCCAAACCTAGGGGGTTTTGTTGGTGGTGGTGGCAGTGGCAAAGGTTTTGGGGGGTATTATTTTACTTTATTGAGTGATTTCTAGAGTGTCTGCACCACTTTGTATCCTCACCAACAGTCAATATGGGTTCCTCTTTGGCACAGCCCTGCCAGCATGTGTTGTCATTGTTTTTGATCTTGGCCGTTTTGACTGTGGTTAGATGAAATCTCAACCTTATTTATATTTGCCTTCCCTGATTGTTAAGAATGAGGAAGACTTTTGAGCTACTTCTTCTTCGTCACTTTTAGTTCTTCTTAGAATTTTATGCCTGCTAGCCTCGCAGGCTTGTTTTTAACATTGGATCTCTCTGAATGACCCAGTCTAGTCTGGTTGGGGTTGTATAAGACAGTATTAGATGAGAGCAAGGCGTCAAGTTTGAATTGTCTTCTCATAGAAGATTCTCTCGGTATCATTGAAAAGGCAGTCTGTTCTCTTCAGTGTTTATTTTGGGGTCTTGTATTAAGAATCAGATGCCCATACATATGAGGGTTTTATTTCTGGGCTATTTTGTTTGATTTAGCTTTGTGGCTTATTCCTTTTAGGCATTTCTTGTGGCTTAAGTTTGAGTGTTTTGCCTGCACATATGTATGTAGACATATGTGCCTAGTTCCTATGGAAGCCAGAGGATGTGAGAATCCCTGGAACTGGGTCAGGTCCAGGAGTCACCCTACAAACCACACACACAGACACCCATCTCAGTCAGACAAGTATAGTTTATTGAACACATACCCTAACTGATCGATCAGAGATGTAGCTCAGACTCAGGAGCTGAAAGCTACAACCCCAAATGTTTCTCAGGGTCAGTTTATATAGGCAAAAAAAAAAAAAAAAAAAAAAAAAAACCTAATAAGCTCATAAGCGGGCGAGGGGAGGGCTGCAGGCCTTTTTCCGAGTCTTTCTTTTTTAGTAGTTTTAGACATAACAGTTCAAGCTGACCTCTATTTTGGTTGGTCCTGAGTGGAGCTTGTGGTGGAATTTAAGATTAACAAACTTCACAACATACAGAACAGGGTATGTGCTGAGCATGACCCTGCTCTGAGCCAAGCTACCTTTCTGTGTCAGTGACAATATGAAATCACAGGCAGACATGGAACAAAACGGCTACAGCTATGTGTGCTAGGAGCAGGCTCCAACAACTAGAGTAACAGGCTCACGGATGTCTGACTGTTAACGAAAGCATCAAGCGGTTTGATTAGTGCGGCTGTGTGCATCTTTGCTGTTTGCCTGTGGTTGGTAGGATTGTACTTGAGAGCTTTGTGTGTGTGTTGGGGGGGGGGCGCTTTTTATCTTCCCCCTTTTTTTTTTAAAATAGAGATTCCACTAAACTTTTAAATGCTGTAGAGGTTTTAACAGTGGTAATTCTGCTGGTCCTTGATAGAGAGAAGTCTTTCCTTTTGGTGTGTGTTTTTAATTTCTTTCATTAAAAGTTTCGTAAGTGTGAAGGGTTTGTTTTTCTTCCTTCCTTAAATATATCCTCAAGTTGTTTGTGAATGGGATTGTTTAGAAATGTTTTAATTTTAGTTTTTTCATACAATATATTCTGAGCACAGTTTCCCTTCCTCCAGCTTTTCCAGATTCTCTCCACCTCCTACCCACCCAACTCCCCAGCCTTTTTCCCTGCTGCCCCATCTCTCTTTTGGGGGAGGAGAACAGGCAAACAGCAACAACAACAAACCATGCTGGACAGTGGTGCACGCCTTTAATCCCAGCACTCGGGAGGCAGAGGCTGGTAGATCTCTGATTTCAAGTCCAGCCTGGTCTACAGAGGAAGTTCCAGGACAGCCAGGACTGCACACAGAAAACCTGTCTCAAAAATCCAAGCCAGAATTAAGAGAAGAAAAAAAAAGAAAGGCAGAAGAAAAACCCAGAGACAGATCTGCACACACACACTAGAAAATACAAAAACACAAAATCAGAAACCATAATATATAAGCAAAAGACCAATAAGACAAAGATTGGCCGAGCAGCAGTATGAGACAAAAAGTCTACAAAAATACCATAATTAATTTTCTCTTAATCATCTACCATTGGGCGTGGGGCTACCCTTAAGTGATACTACATTGGACAAAACTAATTTTTCCTTTGCAAACAGATGTCATTTGAGAATAGCTTCTTGGTTAAGGATGCCACTCATGTTATGTCCTCTCAGAGCTGGGACTTGATCTGGCTGGAACCCGTACAGTCCCTGTGAGACTATGTGTGCCAGTCCTGTTGTTTCCTGTCAGATGCTGTTTTCTTAGTCCGGTTCTCCAGCCCTTACAGTCCTTCAGCCTCTACTACTCATAGCTCCCTGAGTCCTGAGGTGAGGGGAGGCATCCCCTTTAAGACTGTTTCAAAGTCTCTCACTGTGTACCCAGCTGTGGGTCTCTGTGTCAGTTCCCACCTCCTGCAGGAGGAAGCTTCTCTGATGATGACTGAGCAGAACACTGATCTGTGGGTGTGGCAGAATAGATAAGAAGTCATGGGGCTGGGGATTTAGCTCAGTGGTAGAGCACTTGCCTAGCAAGCGCAAGGCCCTGGGTTCGGTCCCCAGCTCCAAAAAAAAAAAAAAAAAAAAAAAAAAAGAAGAAGAAGAAGAAGTCATGTTGTTGCTGTGTTCCTTTGACAGGGCCACACTATTCAGTCCTCCCCGAGGCCCACAGACTACCCAGTCAGGTTCTTAGCCACCTGAGTGGTGTCAGCCTGGGCTCCATCTCATGGAGAGGGCCTTAAATCCAGTCAGAGAGTGGTTGGCTGCTCCCATGTTTGCACCGTCATGCAGGCTGGTCACCATTGTAGATGGCAGGGTTTCTAGTTGGTAAAAAGCATACACCTTCCAGGACTGAACAATAGTCAGTAGGAGTTAAGACTCTAGTTAGGAATTAGCTCAACTTCTCTTTTCAGTGAAATAGGTAGGTGTTGTCTTCAGCAGTGAGGCCTAACCATCAGTTTGTAGAAGGCAACAGCTTTGGCAACAGCCTGAAATATTTGGGGGTTTCCATGGGGCTGCTTTAGTCAACAACTCAACTAGACTAGACAAAACCCATTCCCAGAACTGGAGGCTTCCTTTGAAGGTGAAAGATGTCTAGTTGGATTGTTTGGTGACTATTTACATTTCTTTCATATGCTTAAATATTTGAAGAAGCCTTTACAGTACTGGGTTTCCATATAACCTCTCAAATGGCTCTCAGTGTTATTGGTCCTCTCATATTCCGTCCCTTACCCCATCCTCCTCTCCATCCCTACTTAATCCTCCTGCTCCAACCCCTAGACCCCTGTCTCTCTGTAACTATATATTCTACTTCTGCTTCCTTGGGAGATCTCCCTTCTTCCTAATCCCTTACTCTACACCTAATCTGTGGTTTCATGGGTAGTAGCTTGCCTGTCAAATGTTTGAAACTAGCATCTACATATAAGAGACTACAAACAATAATCTTTTCTTTTGAGGTCTGAGTTACCTCATTCAGGATGATGTTTTTATAATTCCATCCATTTACCTGCAATTTTCATAATTTTATTTTTAACAGCTAAGTAATATTCCACTGTGTAAATGTGCCGCACTTTCATTATCCAGTCATTTGTTAATGGCTGTCTAGACTGTTTCCAGTTTCTGGCAGCAGTGAACATGGATAAGCAAGGATCTCAGTAGTAGAATGTAGAGTCCTTTAGGTACATTTCCAAGAGTGGTATGGCTTGATCGTGAGGT
This sequence comes from Rattus norvegicus, assembly GCF_021556685.1. Lineage (NCBI taxonomy): Eukaryota > Metazoa > Chordata > Mammalia > Rodentia > Muridae > Rattus > Rattus norvegicus. The sequence continues at coordinate 63,902,288 of NC_141551.1, read as the reverse complement.
AAATTGACTTCCATCTGCCTGAGAAGCCACCACACTATTTCCATAGTGACTGTACAAGTTTGCACTCCCACCAACAACCTCTGAGTGTCCCCCCACCCCACCTCCTTGCCAGTACAAGCTGTCATTGTTTAATTGATCTTCGCCATGCTGATCAGAGTAAGATAAACTCTCAAAACAGTTTTGAACTGTATTTGCCTGATGACGAAGGATGAGAACATGTTCCCCGCCATTTGTGTTTCTGTCTTTTGAGAATTCTGTTTAGTTCTGTACCCATTTTTAATTGGCTTATTTGTTTTATTGATGTCCAGTTTTCTTTTTTAATTCTTCATGTACTTTAGATATTATTCCTCTAGCAGATGTGTAATTGGTGCCTTTTCCTATTCTGTAGCCTGCCACTTTGTCCTAATGATGGTGTCCTTTGTCATACAGAAACTTTCCATTTTGATGAGGTCCCATTATTATTGTTGATCTTAGAGAAAAATCTGGTTTACTTCTGCCAATGATTTAAGACTATTCCAACCTTCTTTTCTATCAGATTTGTCATATTTGGCCTTAAGTTGAGGTCCTTAATCATTTGGAGTTGAGTTTTGTACAGGTAATAAATCTATATCTATTTGCATTTTTCTGTGGATAGCCATTCAATCTGACCAGCATCAATTGTTGAAGATGCTATCTTTTTTACAGTGTGTATTTTTTGGCTTGTTTGTCAACAATCAGGTAACCATAATTTTGTGAACTTCTGGCCTAGGTCTTCAGTTCAGCTCCGTTGCTGGGTGTGGTTTTCTGTTCTCATTGCTGTAGTTCTGGCATAACTTGGAATCTGTAATGTTAATGCCCCGAGTGGTTCTTTAGTGTTCAGGATTGTTTTCACTATTCTGGTGTTTTGGGTTTTCATATGGGACTGAGAATTGTTTTTTCACTTTTACTTGAAGAATTGTCTTGGAATTTTTTGAGAGGGATTACATTGAATCTGTAGGTTGATTTTTTTTTTTTAAGTGGCCACTTTCTTTATATTAATCCTACCAGTCCATGAGCTGGAAGATTGTTTCCATCTTCTCATGCCTTCTCCAGTTTCTTTCTGTATTATCTCAGTTTTTATTATACAAATCTTTCAGTTCCTTGGTTATAGTTATCCCTCAGTAGTCTTGTTTTGCTGTTTGTTTTCCTTGAGGTAACTGGGAAAGGTATTGTTCCCATTTCTTTCTCAGTCTGTCATTTTTATATAGGAAGGCTAATGATTGTGTTAATTTTTTATTCTGCTACTTTGCTGAAAATGTTTCTTAGCTGTAGAAGCCTTCTGGTAGAGTTTTTAGGGTCATTTATATATATAATCATTTCATTTGACTTCTTTCTTTCCTATTTTTGTCCCTTGATTTCCTTTAGTTTTCTGATTGCTCTATCTAAGGTTTCAAGTACTGTATTGAGTGGGTATGGAGAGAGCGGGCAGCCTTGTCTTGTTCCTGATCTTAATGGAATTGCTTTGAGTTTCTGTCTGTTTGGGTTGATATTGGCTTTGGACTTGCTTGTAGCCATAGTTTTTTCCAAGACTTTTTTTTTTTTTTTTTTTTTTTTTTGGTTCTTTTTTTCGGAGCTGGGGACCGAACCCAGGGCCTTGCGCTTCCTAGGTAAGCGCTCTACAAGACTTTTATCATAAAAGGATGTTGGATTTTGTTGCAGTTTGGTCTTTTGCTGTGTACTGTAATACTGAACACTGGCCCCCACAGCCTGGTTGCCCCCAAGGGATAAGAGAATTTGCACATATACAAGTGGTGCTATGTAACCCCGTGCCCCTTCCCCCCAAGTTATTCCTAATAACTTGGTAATAAAGATGCCTATAGCCAATAGCTGGGCAGAAGAGAGATAGGTGGGGTTTGGGTTCCTGGGCTTAGAGTCTGAGGAGACCACAAGGAAGGAGAGAGACCATGGAGTAGGTGAGTTATGAAAACATGGCCATGAGAGCTGGCCAGTTGGAGTTAAAAGCAGCTCAGATGAAACATGGCACGTTATAATTCAGGGTTATTGATGGGAAGAAGATTCTAATAACTTAGAGGATAGATCTCTGCCCAGCTCTAGAGCTGATTAAGGCCTATTATAAATATAAAGGTTGTGTATATTTTATCTGGGAGCTGAATGATAAAAGGTAAGGTAGAAAACCCTTAAGATTAAATAATTACAACAGGATTTTGTCAAGCCTTTTCTGCATGTAACAAGTTTATCATGGTTTTTATCTTTCAGCCTATTGTGTAGAATATTGATTTACATGTGTTGAACCATTTGTGCACCTCTGGAGTGAAAACTACTTGGTCATTGTTGATAATCATTTTGATATGTTCTTGGATTCTGTTAACAAATACTTTATTAATCTATTTTGCATCTGTTTTCATAAGGGATATTGTCTATAGTTTCCTTTCTTTATTAAGTCTTTGTGTGGTTCAATTATCAGGGTAATTGTGACCTTATAAAAAGAATTAGACAGTATTCCTTCAGTTTCTATTTTAGGGGATAATTTGAGTAGTATTGGTGTTAATTATTCTTTGAAGATCTGGTTAAATTCTAGCTGACTCCATCTAGCCCTGGCCTTTCTTTAGTTTAGTTGTGAGACTCTTAATTACAGCTACTTCACAGGGGTTATGGGTCTGTTTAATTTGCTTATCTAATCTTCATTTAACTTTAATAAGTCTTCTGAGTCAAGAAGTGCATTCATTTATTTTAGGTTTTCCTGTTCGGTTGAGTACAGACTTTTCTTTTTTAAGTATGTTCTTAAGATCTCTGGATTCCCCCCGTTTCTATTGTGATGTTCCCCTTTATATCTCTAATTTACTTATTTGGGTCTTCTCTCTATCTTTTAGTTAATTAGGCTAATGGTTTATCAGTATTATTGATTTTCTCAAAGAACCAACTCTTCCTTTCATTGATTCTTTATATTTGTTTCTACTTTATTTATTTCAGCTGTTTGAATATCTCATGCTATCTACTCTTTTGGGTGTTATTCCTTTTTTTTTTTTTTTTTTTTTTAGAGCTTTCATGTGTGACACTAAGTTCTTAATATGAGATCTTTTTTTTTTTTTTAATGTCAGTATTTAGTGCTAGAACTTGCCTCCTAGAACAACCATCATTGTGTCCCATAGGCTTGGGTGTGTTGTGTATTCATTTTCATTCAATTCGAGAAAGATTTTAATATTTTATTTCTGTCTTGACTCATTTTTCATTAAGTTGTGAATTGTTTGGTTTCCGTGAATTTCTATACTGCTGTTTTTAATCCATGATCATCAGTAAGATTGCAGGGTACTTCAGATTTCTTATATATGTTAAGATTTGCATTGTGCCTAGGTATATGATCAATTTGGAGAAAGTTTCGTGGGCTGCTCAGAAGGAGGTGTTTGGGTAAAATATTATGTAAATATCAGCTCAGCCTCTTTGATTTATGATGTTAACTAAATGTCTCTGTTTAGTTTTTAACTGAAGGACTTGTATGTTGTTGACAGTGGAATATTTAAGTCATCCACTATCCTAGGTGAAGATCAGTATGTGATTTTAGCTTAAGTAGCATTTCTTTTATGAATTTGGATGCCCGTGTGTTTAATGCCTTAATGTTTAGAATTGCAGCATCTTGATGGATTTTTTTCCCCTTTGGTAAGTATGTAGTGTCCTCCCCTATCTCTTCTCATTAGTTTTGAAGTTTTATTTTGTCAGATATGAAAATGGCTATATCTGCTTAGTTCTTGTGTCCATTTGCTTAAAATACCCTTTTCCATCCTTTTACCCTGAGGTGATGTCATTCCTACATGTTACAGTGTGTTTCTTGGATGCAACAGAAAGCTGAATTCTGCTTTCTGAACCAGTCTGTTAGTTTGTCTTTTTATTGGGGAATTGAGAGCATTATTATTGTTGAAAGTTATCAATGAGCTGTGTTTATTGATTTTCTGTCATTTTGTTGTGGAATGGGTTTTCCCTCTCTTTTGATTTACTGGCTTTGATTTACTTAACCTTTATATTTTCTTGGATGTGTTTAGCCTCTTCAGACTGGAGTTTTCCTTCTAGTGCCGTCCATAGAGCTAGATTTTAAGATAAACATTGCTTAGCTTGGGGTTTAGCATGTATTTTTCCTCCATTTGTGATGGATAATCTACCCTAGCATCTGTGGCCTCTTAAGTTTGTGGTACATTTGTCCAGGCCCTCCTGGCTTTTAGAGTCTCCATTGAGAAGTCATATGTTATTCTAAAGGGACTTCCTTTTATGTTACTTGGTCTTTTTCCTTTTCAACTTTTAAAGTTCTTTCTTTGTTCTGCACATGTACTGTTTTGATTATTATGTGTTATGGGGAGTTTCTTCTCTGGTCCTGTATGTTCGGTGTTCTGTGTGCATCATATAACTTGGTAATACATCTCCTTCCTTAGGATATTTATTGAACACATGTTTTTTTCTATATAAAGATATCTATAAAGATAATCAAAATTTTCATTAATTTTGGGGAAATTTTCCTCTATGGTTTTCTTGAAAATATTTTCTGTGCCTTTGACTTCTCTTCCTATCATCTGAGGATCTGGTCTTTTCATAGTGTCCTAGATTGCCCTTGTGTTTTATGCCTGTTTTGTGGTTTCTGTGGGGTTTGTTGTTGTTATTTATTTGTTTTGTTTTTGATTTAACATTTTCCTTGACTGAAACATCTGTTTCTTCTGCCTGCTTTTCAACACCTACAGTTCTCTTTTCATGTCTTGTACTCTGCTGGTGAAGCATCTTTCCCAATTTTTCATTTCAGTTTTCTCTCAGTTGGGGTTTTCTTTATTGATTCTATTTCTATGTGAAGTTTTTTTTATGTTATGAATAGTTTTCATTATTTTGTTCCACTGTTTCTCTTTTCACAAACTTTACTATGCTATTTGTTCATTTTTTTTCTGTAATGTCCCTGACATAGTCATAATTGCTGTTTTGAACTCCTTGTCTTATGCTTCAGCCATATTACCTTCCTCATGGCCTAGTTAGTAGGGTTAATGGTTCCTAGTGGAAGCATATTGTTTGGGCTGTTAGTACTCCTGGTTTTTGTGCTATTTTCTAGGCATCTGGAGTTCTGATAACTAACGTGATTCTAGCTGTTGATATATGATCTTATCTTGAAGTAGGAGAGCTGCAAGCTGGTTATTACAGAGCTGAGGGAGAGAATGCAGGTCATAATGGAGGACAGGAAGGATAATGTGAATTGCTAGCCTTGTTCCCAGCTTAGTATGGCCACTCCCCAGTTCTAGGTAGAAGATGTGTCTTGTTATCTGAGGCTTCTGACATAATGCAGTACAAATGGGCTAGAAGGTCCACTGGAAGGAGAAAGCTGGGACTACACCAAGGATAGGTGCAATTCTCAAGGAATACATGTTTTTAATTGATAAAAATGATAGATTCTATATGTTAATTTTTGGACCATGCAGCTTTATTAACTTTGTCAATTCTGCAAATCTTTGGTAGACTCAGCTCTTTATATGGATCATATCATTGGCAAACAAAGACAATCTCACTTCTCTTCATATACATGTGCCTTTTACCTCTTTCCCTTCATAATTGCTGTATTGAAAAGGAGTAAATAAATATCCCTGTGTTCAGATATTAGAAGAACCACTTCCGGTTTTCCTCATTTTAGTATGTCATTGGCTTTAGGTTTGTTGTATGTAGAAGTTGCTGATTCTTCCGTACTTGATCTGTTTGGGATATTTATTGAATACATGCCTTTTGTATATAAAGATGTCTATAAAGATAATCAAAGTTTTCATTAATGTTGTTAGGTCTTTTAATTTTCATACTGAACCGTTACTGAATCCCAGCAGTAAATCTTACTTGTTATGCTGTATAAATTCTTGACTGTGTAGTTAGAATTGATTTGCAAGTATTTTGTTAGGGATTTTAATATTCTTGTTAGGGATTTTAATATTCTTGTTCATCAGTTATACTAGTTGTATCTTTGTCTAGTTTTAGTGTCAGAGTAATGCTTATACAGTGAAATCTAACTTTAATTGGAATATAGTGTCCAAGTCACCTTGAAATAGAAGATATCGAGTTGCTATCCTGTGAGAAATTGTATGGTGTGTGTGTGTGTGTGTGTGTGTGTGTGTGTGTGTGTGTGTGTGTGTGTGTGTGTAAGAAAGGGAGGAACACATTTGGTCACAGAGTGTTGATGATGAAAGTAAGGAGAAGGGGGAATGGGGTTTTATAATGTTGTCCCCTGCCCTTTACACTAGGATTTTGATTGGGTCAATAAGAAAGTAGCCATGGTTTGAGCAGCTCAGGATGAGAAGATGAAGAAGGGAAGTGTCAGTGTGTAGTAATGTCCTCTAATCATCATATGATTTCTAGGATGAAAATAGTGGTAGCTGCATTGTAAGGGAGAGGATAAAAACTAACAAAGGCCTGGAGCTTGATTATTTCTCATAGAAACTTCAGATTGTCATCAAGATGCTACCTGCCAAAAGTGAGTTGACTCAAAAAACCGTTCATTACCCCAAAGGAGATAAGTGTTTATTATGGATCCAGATGAGAATGATGATGTCATGGGAACACAGATTTAGGCTGCTCCAGATTACAGGTTCCAGTTTAGTGATGGTTTCTTATTATCAGAACACAGGAAATCATAAGTCAAGACACTTTTCAAATACATCCTGTAAATGAGGTGCAGCAAAACAGGAAGTCTCTGCTATTGGCCTCAAGTATTCTCTCTGGACATTCTTAGTCTTTTGACTAGTTTCTGCCTGATAGTTTTTATCTGATAGGCATAGTTTATTAGGTCACATAGGAGGGCAAACAATGATTAAGAAGACCAAAATTGGTTCAAGATAAATTGTAATTAAACTCTGGACCTGCAGCTGTTACTGGTAAATCAGGGTTTCTTTTTCTATTCTATTGGAAATTTGAGGAGTCCTTGAGGTTGTTAGTCTTGATTTTAAAAAAGAATTTAAGTGTAATTTAAAAACAAACTCAGAAAATCTCAAGGACAGTTTAATTAATTAAAAGAAAATACACACGCACACGCACACGCGCCCCCATCGGGCTAGAGAGATGGCTCAGTAGTTAGGAGCTCTTATTGCTCATACAAAGGACCCAAGCTCAGGCCTCATCACATGTACTCGGAGACTTACTGCCCTTAAGTCCTGCCCTCTGCAGGCACCACCCACATGGCACCATTGTGCGTACAGAGGTATATGTATACACACACAAATAGATAAGTAATAAGGTAAGTTTTTTCAAGGAAATGCTAATCCATTTGCCGTCTGTAAATCTTGGTGACTGCTCAGGAAGAAGGTAGAGAAGAGAGAAAAGTATGTAATATGTGAGTAGCTCCATGAAGTAGAGGAAGGCTTCAAAGAAAGAGTGGGAGAGGAGGAGGGGAGGAGAGGAAGAGAGGAGGAGAGGAGGAGAGGAGAGGGGGAGAGGGGGAGAGGGGGAGAGAAGGAGAGGGGGGGAGGAGGAGAGGGGGAGGAGAGGGGGAGAGGAAGAGGAGAGGGGGAGAGGAGAGGAGGGGAGGAGGAGGAGAGGGGGAGAGGAGGAGAGGGGGAGAGGAGGGGAGGAGGGGAGGAGGAGAGGAGGAGAGGAGAGGGGGAGAGGGGGAGAGGAGAGGAGGGGGAGAGGACGAGAGGAGAGGAGGAGGAGAGGAGGAGGAGAGGGGGAGAGGAGGGGAGGAGGGGAGGAGGAGAGGAGGAGAGGAGGAGAGGAGGACAGCATCTGAAAGGACGAGACAGAAGAAAGGAAAGGAAAAGTTACACCTCAGAAAGGAGAGCAGACTTAATAGACCTTGATGTGGTTCTGTAGCAGCTGCACAAAGCCGGGGTTCTGGGAAAGAGAAGTATTGTCACTGAAGGGATAAATATACCCTCCCAGCTCTTCAACATGACTGAAAGAATATCAGGCCTGAATGCTTCCTTGACTAGGTAATGAGGGGAGGAGTGAATTAAAACTAAGACCAGACACCTCTTAAATTTTAGGTCTTACATGGTCATCAAATGACAGGCACATATCAAACCAAGAGAAAACAAAAATAGGGCAATCTAAAGAAGGTGCACAAAATCTGTCAACTTCTATTTGGTTACTGGAAGAAAAACTTACCTTTATGTAAACATCATCATAAAATCACAAAAGGTCACAGAATTTTATTGGAGAGACGAACAGCAGACTCAAATATTAAAAGGTTACTTGTGTACCTTATAAAACTTAATATACAACACCTAGGGCACAATTAAGGTTGTAAGTCATTATAGCACATGACTATTTTGGATCATGGAGCATATATATACACAACATAATTTTATTCCAGTAGGAATCTGGAAAACTAAATTTCCATAACATCAAATAAATAATAAACTTTTTGAAAAAAGTATTTAGCTAACTTAGGATGATGGAAGGATGCAGACTGTCAAACAATCAGGTATATGGTACTGTTGCTTTACTGGATAAAATTGACTCCAAAAGAATTGGCAGGTATCCAAATTGGCAAGAACATATTGCCCAGAAATAGTGCTTACACAGAAGGGATGTTGGCTTCAGGTCAGGGCTTCACATAGAAGGGAGTCACAAAATGGAAATAGACTTGCCAGGATTCATTCGAAGGGCAGAACATACCATCCCAACATCAGAATAGAGTCCCACCTAGTCGGATAACACCCCTACCAGCCATGAGAGCTCAAGGAAAACTGAAATGGAGAGTTGCAGCCCTCAGACCCCACAATAGTATGGTCCTAGTAATGCCAGCCAGACAATCCATAATGGAAAAACAAGCCAAACTTTACAAATGTACAGACTCAGGAACAACGACAGTGGTTTAGCCCTGTGGTTCCACAAATGAACCCAAAAATTAGTGTAAAATAAATGGCAAAGACTTTTGGCCATGCCAGTATTGAAAAGGATTCCAAGAAACCTCAACTGACTATAACACAAATGAAAACACTAAAAAGAGCATAAACATAGAAGGCAAAATATGTGAAGTTAGTTAGGACAGTATTGCTACAAGCATATTTCTACCCATGACTTTTACAAAGAGAGAACAGGACACACTGGTAATTCTCAAGGGAAGGGAAGAACGGACAGTAAAGACCCACATGGTAAAATACTCCCCTTGAGCTATTATCTATTTAAAGGGCAGAAGGCACCCCTAGAATATATAAGTAGAAAATGGTTAGAAAGCACTTGCCAGTCTTCCAAGAAGACACAAGTTTCCAGCACTCATGTTGAATAACTTAAAGCTGCCTATAACTCCTGCTCCAGGAGGTCTGACAGTTTTCTGGCTTGCACAGGTATCTGCACATACATATTGAAATACAAATAAGTCTTTAAAAATTAAGTGAAAGGTAGGTAGAAACCAGAAAGTCATGTAGTATGAGATATGAGGGACATAAAACTCCTCTGGAAAAGTGTAAATTCACTTTCCCATACATACATACACACACACACACACACACACACACACACACACACACACACACACACACGCCAGGACACTTCTAACTTCATTATGTTGACAGACTACAGAACCAGTGCAAAATCAATGCTCATAAAAAAAAATATGAAGTATCAGTGTTTGGCATTTATACAGGCTCAGCTTTGCTGTTGCTAAAGCTAAGCAGCCGCCGTTACCGTTAGTGTGCTAATGCTGTGGATGCTGCTGCAGTACCCGGATGAAGGGGGTGTGTGGAGGAATTCCCACTTACCATATAACACGTGATGTGGATTTCTCTGTGATAACTTGGTAGAGAGTGATGTTAATTATCAGAGAGGAAATAAGGTTGATCTTATAAGCTGGATGATTAATAAAAGCTTTTATATGATGACAGATTTTGTTTTCTCTGTCAACTGTCTAATCCAGATAATGAATCTTCATGTAAAAGTAGTTGTCAGGAACTACTGGATTATTATTGAAGTCTTACTGACTCTTAGTAGTAATGTAGCTTAAAATATAAAATCATCTGTTTTCAAAATGTTAGAAGTAATAAGTTGTTAAGATGAAGTAAGGACTCTTAGTTCTAATAATTCCATCTCCTACTGAAAAACATGCACTTACAGAGGCTAATTTGCTCAAAAATAATAAGTAAAGGCCTTTCTTTTTCTGAAGTACAGTCTTTTAAAATCATATCTTATCTTTCGTAGAGTGAGGGGAGGTTAGTAGTTATCTTTGCAGTGTTCTGTGTAAGCTGCGGGTGTAGGTGCTGGGAACTGAACTTGGGTCCTCTGGAAGGACAAGAAGTATCCCTGTCTGCTGAGCCATTTCTCCAGTACCTTGAGTTCTTTAGACATGATCACCCTTTGTGTCCCAGCTTGGCCCCCATCCTGAGAGCCTTCTGCTTCCCAAGTACCTTGTCATTTCTGAATTCAACACCAATTCTAAGTCAAATCGTGAGACATCTTTTTTTTTTTCTTTTCTCTTCTCTTGATATAGGGGGCAAAGAAGATAAAATACTGGTCTGTTTCTATCATCATCAATAGTGTATGTGATTTACTTTATTATTACTTGTTTAAAGGCTGTTACAGAATAGGTGGTACTGATCACAACTATTCAAACCTTAACACTGTGAAAGTAACTTATTTACAGAGTAGCTTTATATCAGGAGTAGTAGTACATGGTTCTGTAAGAACCATGTTAAAGTAGTCATCATTTAACTTATTGACTTGGGCTTGGAATCTGAGAGCAAAGGACATGGAAATATATCCCCAGAACATCTGTACTCAGATCTGTGCCCCATTGGTTCTTTGTATACGAAAGAGCTGTTACTAACATGCCGTTTGTAGTTTTGAAAGTGCTTGTTGGGTTGGGGATTTAGCTCAGTGGTAGAGCGCTTGCCTAGCAAGCACAAGGCCCTGGGTTCAGTCCCCAACTCCGGAAAAAAAAAAAAAAAGAAAAAAGAAAAAAAAGAAAGTGCTTGTTAATGTTACCCTCTGAGATGTCTGCCACACACACTGCTTATGGTTATGTGTTTTGTGAAATGTTAAAATTCCGCTGTCTTAAAACTATATACCTTACCATTTTTCCTGCAGGTTAAGTACCAGTTTGTCTGTCCTTTTATTTCTAATGGACAATAGTTTTAAATAGTTTTAAATAGTTTTAAATAGTTTTAAATAGTTTGACTTAAAATGGAAGTCTGTGTATAATAGAATTTTTTTTTTCTAAATCTAGTCTCTGTGGAAGCTGAAATCCATCACTGTCCTTCAAAATGCAATGGAATGTACCACGGACTATGTCTCGGCTGGCACTCAGGACATTCTTGGAAGCACAGAAAGCCAGGCTGTTTGATCACCATCGGAGCACAAAAGGACTGTTACTTGTGCATAGAGGTGAATACAGAGTGGCTTGGACACCGCACCTTCGAAAGCAGTGGCTTCATTTATCTGCTGTTCAGTGCCTTGCAAAGCAAAGGAATCTGTTAGATGCTCAGCCACCCCAACGGGGGGCCCTTCCCCAAGGACGATGGGAGCAGGATATTTTATCCAAGAGGGTTTTATCTTCCAGTTCCACAAGCCAGGAAACTCCGTCAGAAAAAAAGGAAGAACCAGATCCTTTACAAGACAAATCTATTAGTCTGTATCAACGATTTAAGAAAACATTTAGGCAGTATGGAAAAGTTTTAATTCCTGTGCATCTAATAACGTCCGGGATTTGGTTTGGGACATTTTACTATGCATCTATAAAGTAAGTCTTTGCATAGTCGACTGTCTCCCACGTTTTATCACAATGTTACTCTTCTTGTTTATATTGATAGCTTTATTTAAATAGCCTTATTTTATTACCTGTACTTATTTATGTATGTAGGCAAGCATGTGGAAGTCAAAGGACAACTCCTTCTGCCTTGTGTGACCAGAATTGAACTCATGTCAAACTTGCAGGCAAGCACCTTTACCCACTGAACTATCTCACTGGCCTTTACATTTTTAAGATTTATTTTGTTTCTAATGTGTATGTGAATGCAGATGCCCACAGAGGCCAGAGGCATCAGATCCCCCTAGAGAATGTGTTATGTGTGGTTGTAAGCTGCCCTGTATAGATGCTGGCAACCAAACTCTGGTCCTGTGCAAGAACAGCATACACTCTTAACCACTGATCTGTCTCTCCGTATCCCTCTCCTCCCCGTGCCTTGATTGATAGAGGAAAGCTACTCTTTATAGCTGTCTTCAGATTGTATTGAGGATACCTGACATTTATTTATGGGTACAGTTTGTAACTGCCATCTCATTTACTCTTCCACCAAACAAATACAGTAAGTAGTGCCGTTCTTCCTGCCTCTGAGTGTGGGAGTGGTTTGGGCAAGGGGAGATAAACTAATCCAGCTGGTAAGGGGCGGAGCCCACACTGAGACTGAGTAGGCTTGCCTGGTCTTTGAGCTGTCTCCTGTCCCGTTGCTGACAGTGTGGCATGCTTAGGACTCAGAAGTAAGGTCATCGTGTTATTACATCTGTTGTCGGATAGATGAGTGAATGGATGGAGCCATGCACGTGGAGTTCAGACGATAACTTGCAGGAGTCACTAATCCTCTTCCACCGTGTGGGTCCTAAGAATGAACTCAGGTGTCCAGGCTTAGCAGTAAGCACCTTTACCCATTAAGCAGTCCTACCAGCCCCATGTGTTCTGTACTTATAATTCTGTGCTGTCTCTACATCTGAAAAGATACTCTTTGCTTGGTGTGTGTTATTGGTGGATATCTTTTGCCAAAGTCTAGCTAACATGAAGTCCTCACAAGCTGAGGCTGACTATTCTCTTGGATTCATGGCATGGTAAGGCATTTTGTTCCAATCGGAGCTAGCCCACCCTCAGGGTGTTCAATATAAAGTTTCTAAATGCATTTTTTTTTGTGTGTCAGTTCCTGCCTTTAAGGTAAGTTGTGTTCATTACCCTGCTGGAGAGCAGGGAAACCTGCAGTTCTGCCCTCATGGGCCACATGCCGGAGGGGTGGCCTAGGCACGAGAAACCACTTGTTGACTCTTCTAATCAGTACAAAGTCCACTGATGTTAATGTCTGCTTGTGTTTAATGGCTTGGTGTTAAGGCATTAACGAGATATAACGGTTGTGAATATGGAGTTCACCCCATGGCAGGAAAGCTGGTGAGCCGTCTGAACATAAAATAGGTACTAGGGTTGTTAGGGTCAAAGTCTGTGCCTAGGCTTCGTTTGGCCCTTTAGTACACCAAAGACAGCTGATGAGAGAAGCAGAGAGCACTGGTCGATTCAGTATGACTGTCATGTAGAAGAGGAACAGAGAGGTCTAGTCACCACCAACACACAGAGAGACCTGGTCCATCTCTGTGGCACTGATATGAGGTTTAGGTTTAAAAGATAAAAGGAAAGCGTAACTAAGCAATCCTGGTCACAGTGTGGGCTCAGCATTAACCACCATTGTGCCAGCATCTGCCCCTTGGCTGGCCTCAGAGTGCTAGCATTTTCCTGTAGCCAATGCATAGGGCAGTTTCAGTCCTGGGGTCACTGTCTCACCAGACTGGTAGCTGAACTTGGGAGCACAGTTACCTTCTTTAGAGTGTCTTCCTCCTGCAGCGATGGCTACAGCCCGTCTCAAGATGGAGGGGAGATTGTGCTATTCCTGGGGAGCAGAGGGTTTGGACATTGTTTACTGCAGCTGTAGAAGAGTGTGGGTTTTCTTTATGCAGTTGATGCTGTTCTGTGTGTTTCTTTGCATTATACCATTTGATAAACTCATTTTCTATACATGTTTAATATTTGTAGAGGTTTTCACAACTGCACTATTCTTGACAGAAGGTATTTGGTTCCTAAAGCCATGCTATCTGATATGTGGTGTTTTTGTTTGCACTTGGGGATTCTTGTCATTCAGTAGTGTTAAGATTATGTCTTCTTCCAGTTTCTGGTCTTCCTACTACAGACAAGCTATCTAGAGTTGTAGTCAGGAGAGATTAGGATAAAGGGATAACAAAATGAGGAAACTACAACTACAGAAGCCAGGGGCTTTCTCTGCTCTTCCTCTGAGAATGTCGTCATTTGTTATATTTGTTCCTTACCTTCCTTTTAATCTGATAGCAAGCATAGAGGCATAGTTTTAGAGTATGTTAAACTCACAGAATCACACTCTTTGCATAATATCGTAGAAAAGATATTGATGAAAGGTAAAATTTAAGGTCCTGAAAGATGAACTAGAGTATTCTAAGGAAAATGGTGAGGAAATGAAGCTCAGGTAAACAATTCTGACCCTGCTCTCTTAGTCAGCTTAAAGCCACTGCTTTAACTCTGACACACGTGCCCGGGCTCTAAGTAGACTAATTGCCACAGGAGGGAGAGGCAGCAGAGGTCCCTGAGCACGCACAGGGCATGACGGGCGGACGCCATGCAGAGCCATCGCTGGGCTTTGGTGTGGTTTTTTGTCTTGTTGTGGTGTTGGTAGTGGTAGTTTGTTGAGGTATGTAGCCCAGGCTGACCTCCCATCCTCAACCTTAGCCTCCTGAGCAAATAAAATTTAATGTATATTATCCAAATTTGTAGTTTGTTTTTAAATAATCTTCTGAAATACTCTCCTTAAAGGTTTGCTTAATAACTTAATTTGTGTTTTTCAGAGGAGTGAATGTCATCCCTTTCCTAGAGTTCCTTGGGTTACCTGACAGTGTAGTAGACATCCTGAAAAACTCCCAAAGTGGGAATGCACTGACGGCCTACGCCATGTTTAAGGTAGGTTCCTCCAGTGCCTCACGGACTGCACAGTCCCTGGAAAACTCACTTAGCCCTAACTTGTTTCTCTCTTTTTAATTGTTTAAATATCCTACTTTCACTTTTGTACTTCTAATGAACAGCAAGTACAAGAATAAAACTGTGGCTTTAGGAAGAAGCACCTTGAAAACAGGTAAGTAAGTCATGATTTGCCAGGATTGGGAGGCCTCGGCCCGACTTGTTATTATTTTATTGTTATGATAGTTCATCCTCCCTTAGTAAGCGGGTTCTGAAGGCTTCCTTCTGCCTGTCTGTGTGCCACGCGCTGGGCTCGGTTCCCAGGCGGGCTCGCTTTACACAGCTTCTGAAGATGTAGACGGACACTGTTGTGATCAAAGTTTTTACACCTGAATGTTTTTATCTTGGAAGGGAAATCTCACTGTAAATCATAGAACTTAGCTATATTAATCTCATTTTATTTGAAAATATAAGATTCTATGATACTTATTTTTAAATAAACATTTGGGAAAGTTCATGTTACAAAAAAGTACACGACTTAACAATATTATTCAGATATGATTTTTTTCTATCTTTACTAGAATCATCTAAATCTCAGGCAGTTTTTCTCAGTGCTTTTGTTGTTTTTCTCACATTAAAGTTTATTAACTTTATAGTGTTTTATAGCTACAGTAGATGAAATTTAACCATAATATACCGAGGTATCTGAGGGTGGTTTCACTCACTTTTCTGGCTGTCCTTGCCCATGTGGTCTCCGTGTTGTCTGTTCCGTGCACTTTCTCTCAGTGCTCGTGAACTTGCAGGTGTGTGGCCCGTGTCTGTGGCTTTGCTCGCCGTGGCCTACTTTTGGGTACGTCAGCGCTCAGCTTGTGTGGAGACAACTGTGGATCTCTCCCCCGTGTCGTGTCCCTTTGTGGGATGAGAAATGAGTGTGGCCCCATGCTTTCTACAACCCCCAGCACCTTGAGTAGAACAGCAGAATGTCTTTTCTTCCTTACGCTCCAAGAGTACTGGGCAGCTCACCCGTCAGAGCGCCCTCCGGTGCCTGTTACCGTGCAGCACCCATAGTTACTCAGATGTATCCAGCTCTGGCTCCATGCCAGCTGCTCTGCTGGGGACCAGGAGCAATTCACTGAGTACAGAAAACATTGTGGGCCAGGTACTCTGTAGCCTGCCTTTCCGTTCTAGTACTTGGGAAACAGGAAACAGTACTCTGAGTTCAAGGACAGCCTGGTCTACATGATGAGTTCCGAGACAATCAAACCCTTTCTCATAAAAAGAAAAGACAGGAAGGGAAGAAAATAAAACAATGCCAAGAACCCCCCACATAAAGCATGTATCCTGGGGAGTAAGAGTGGACATGGACAATTGGAGACACAGAAATGGAGGGGTTACACACACACACACACACACACACACACAGTATATTTCAGTTATACTAAATGAGAAGAGAGAATAAAGTTAAGAGTACTTGATGCTCTTGTAGAAGAGCAGCAGCTCAATTCCCAGCATTCAGTTGTTGGCTCTGGACGGTCCAATGCCATTCTTTGACCTATCGACACCAGGCTCACAGGCAGTGCACATATATATGTGTAGGTAAAAGACTCATGCACGTAAAATAAATATTTTGAATTTTTTTAAAGAAACACCATATAAAGAGGTGTTTGGTGTGTGTTAGGTTTTTTTTTTTGTCTATCCTGTCCCTCTCCCCTCACCATGCCCCTCCCCTTCTCCCCAAGATTGCAAATTTAGATGGGAGGTGCGTTAAACAGTTACCAAACTGATCTGGTAACTCTGTGGAGGTGGGGGTGCAGCTGGGGAGGCTGTGTTCCCAGCAGAGTAAACCTTGAGGGCAGCTAGATGCTGGAGCTGGCTGTGGCTGGCATGAGCAAGGAGCAGAGTCCTTGCCAGATCAGCCTGTGAGCTACAGGGCTTGAAAAGCTGTTGAGTAACTTTAAGCAAAATCACCACAGCTGCTATGTTGAGAACCTTTCACGTTAGGGCCCAATAAAAACAAGAGCCTCTGAGAAGGCTGTTTGTCACATTAGCCTAGGTCTTCACATGTCAGCACCCGAGTGCTATCAGGAGAAGCAGAGGAGAAGATAGTGGGTTTGTTTTCAGGAAATGATGTGCAGTCTTCATGATATGCATGCAAGTTATATTAAAGAAACACGTTAAGAGCTATTCATTTTGGCCTAAGCAGCCAGAAGAACAAAGTTCCCATTTCCTGTACTGAGTAAAAGTTTGGAAGAGGCAGGCCTGACTGGGACAACTGAGGTAAGTGAACTTGCACATACCCAGTTTAAAGTGGATTCAGATCCACAGCTACAAGTGAGATGGGTAGTAACTATACATTTAGAATTCAGGAACAAGGGTCAATATGGAGATGTAAATAAAGAATTCTTGATAGATGACACTGAAAGCATGACCTGGGCAAGCCAACGTGGAAGTGAGACAGTGGAGAAAAGAGTCTGCAGCCTGCTGAACAGCTGGAGTGCAGTGGCCGGTGAACCTGACGAGCCAGCGGGGCACTGTCCTGGCACCAAGTGCATGGGAGTCAGGCCAAGGGAACCATCTTAGAGTGGACCCAGGCTGTTCCCTGGGTAGGGGTACTTGTGGTTTCACAGAGCCATTAAAGAGCAGGCTGGTGGGAATAGAGGAAGAATTGTGAGAGAGATTGAGGGAGCATGGTTGGTGCTTTCCCCATGCTCCGGTGTGGTGTACCTGCTTGAGTTCCCGGTACCATGTGACCACTTGTTGTTCTGCAAAGCTCTTCCGTGCTTCAAGTCTCTGGATTCTTTGTCCCTTTCTGATCAAGACATAGAAGGCCTGACCTTAGCCTAGGGTGCTGTCAGCTCCAGACCCTGTAGTATAAAATGGGAACGTTACATGCAGAGAGAGTTAAAGGAAGATGATTTGAGAGTCGAGCAAGAATAGATCCAGCAAAGAAGTGACTCCTGCTCAGCCTCCTGCCGCTGTGGAACTTCAGCTGCATTTTAGCTCCAGAAACACAGTACATGGCAGCGGTTGTAGGGCAAAAAAGCAGGCGCACTGTTACTGTTAGCAGCATCATGCCTTCTCTCCGCCATGTGGGCAAACCTGGCCCGTGCTTATCAGCACTCGGGAAGGGCGTCAGTGCCACTGTCTGATAACCCTGAAATCTTACGTCTGAGGACAGACATTTTAAAGTGTCAGCAGGAAGAGTTTCCCTCCTTATATAGGGTGCTATACTCACCTCAAACAATAGTCTATGCTGATCAGTACCAGAAGTTTCCATTTCAGCCTAATTTTATTAGTTCTAGTCAGATGTTGATCCACCTGTTTGCTCTTCTTTCCCCTTAAGATCGCCACGCCTGCCCGCTACACTGTGACCCTGGGAGGAACCTCCTTCACTGTGAAGTATCTGCGAAGTCATGGCTACATGTCGACCCCGCCGCCTGTCAAGGAGTATCTGCAGGGCAGAATGGAAGAGACGAAGGAGCTCATCTCAGAGAAAATGGAGGAGACGAAGGATAGACTCACTGAAAAGTTACAGGAAACCAAAGAAAAAGTTTCTTTTAAGAAAAAAGTGGAATAAGGGTGCCTTATTACAGAAAATCCTACACTTTAACCCTCTGTAGACTCTGGGCAAAGACCATGTTTCTGATTTTTTTTTTCCTCTTTTTTGGTTGCCTGCCTAAATGTATTCATTCTCTGAGGGTTGGGTTAAAGAACAAAGATAGTTTTTTTTTTTAAGTTATGTAACAGTAGGGGGGGTCAATGTTTTTCAAAATGAAGAAATGAACCCAGCACAAATTTTATATGAGTTGCAGCAATAAGCAGTAGTTAATGTCCTAGAAATCAGAGTGCTTTTTCCGTGTCCTCAGAGTCCAATTTGCTTCATGTTCTCTGACATCTGCAGTAAGTGTGTGCTGGTCAGTCCACTCCTAAAGGAAAAGTCACTAAGTGTGCACAGTTCTGTGGGAATGAACTTACACCATTCAAACTGTGGATAAAGAGACTAGAGAAGTTCCCTACCAGTTACCATGTAGATCTCATTTCAAGAAGCTCGTGTACAGAATCAGTCTTCTATTTATAAATAAGATGTATTGGCTATGTAATGAAATTGCTCTTTTACAGTGATTTTTAACTGAAGCATATCACCTTCACACTCAGTCTTGACGATGCTTGGTGAACGGTCACACGGACGATCAAACATTCTTGTAACCTGTCTTCTCCAACTAATCTTTAGAGAAAAGTGAGTTTTACACCCGTTATTATTGCAACCACATACATCAGCAAGTCAGGTTCACTACTCTTAACTACATCAAGCTTTGAAAGACTCCTGCTGATTTTGGTCGGAGCAAATATCTGTAACAGTGTGGAAGAGGAAGAGGTGGACGCTTGTGGGTGATGTTGTGGACCACAGGCAGGCAGAGCATCCGTGTGGTTCATGGTTTCCGAGATCTCTCCTGCTGCTGCCTCAGCCCCTTTGGGATTTCAGCCTTTTATCCCTGGTCAAAAAAAGAGGCCTGTCTGGCATGGGTACCATTGGTGTTGTGGCCTCTATTGGAAGGGGAAATTATTGCTTAAATATTCTGCTTGATTTTTTTAATGGCAAAAAGTTCTCCTTGTAAGCATTCAGTGGCTGTCAGGCAAGCCCTATGACTGTGGGGTCTTTCTGTTTGTGTGTCCCTCCTTCAGGTCTACCCCTTGATTTGACACTGGAGCAAGAAGTGCCTCTTGGAGAGCATTGGCTTTGACCTCCCATCAGAACTTCAGAGATCTTGCCACATTGCTATACCATTCAGTGCCTGCTTCACATCAGCTTATGTCAAATGCTTGATTTAGCCAAATTTAGGAGATGGGGGAATAACTGCACACTTGAGACACCCAGTCATTACATTGAAACTGTTTAAGTAAAAATGCTGTGGTTGAAGTCTTTCTGGGTGGGAAGAATTACAGAGGGGAATTGGTTCTGTTCTCTGTTCCTTTGTTTGCTGGCAGCACGGTTAAGCTGTAGCAGTGGGCTCACTGAACTCTGCCTCAGACTGGTGGCACACTTTCAAATACAGTATAACGTGGCAGCACGTTGGAGCATGCTTATTAAATAGTAAATACTAAATGCTGGTGTGCTAACATTTCCTCCCTTTAAGCCACCAAGAATGCTGTGCTAACATGGGGTATTATATAGAATTCTTTCCCTGAGAACCTTTTGTCTGTCGTAGTGCATAATTGGAGAGCCCTTGAGACATTACTAATAATCATAAGGCTGCAACTTTCTTGTCCTGAGTAGAAATCTTCTGCCTGGTCCATCGGAGTCTTATCTCCAACCAGTTTTACATCTGGGTCCTGTGTACCCAGTTAGAGAAAATGAGGAAATGCTTGTGTGTGCTTTTAAATCCAATGAAAATATTTCTAAAGCTCTCAGTTGTTACATTGTTACATTGTTTCGATTCGGCATCAGTTACGTTGTAAATGCTGTTGCCACTGTATTATCTTTAAGGCAAGACACAGCTTATAGGCAACACTGTAATGTGTTGATAGCAGAAAACAGTAACATCAAAATGTATAATGTATATAGATTTTTATATGCTGAACTGCATTTTACTTAAAGTGGATCTTGCATTTCTCTGAGCTGCAAGGGAACCCAGGCAGCTCCATGCCTGGCGAGCACATCCATCCTTTGGAAAGATACGCTCACGTCATAAATGGAGCTGTGACTGAGATGTTTTAAATATGAACAGAAAGCATTTGCCTAGCAAAGTAAGTTCAAACGAAGGCCTAGAGTGTTAAAGAATAAAGAGTAAAACCAGCCTTTTAGAATATCACATCATTATTGAGAGCCTTTTGTACAAAGCAGGGTGCTGATCCATTTCACCAAAGGAAAAGGGGATGTGCTGCCTCCCACAGTGAAATAATAAAAGTAAGCCTTGCAATAGACCCCGAGTTCTCCATTGTAAACCTGCCTCCATCTTCTCCCTCACAGAGGAAGAGCCATGGCCTGTATGCTCAGGGGGGTGAGCTGCTTAGTTCCTTGTTTCTGTGGTCTTAGACCGTGGTTCTAGGAATTATAGACGTCTTTATAGTCTGGGCAGAAGAGGTGTTTGAGGAAAAGGAAGCTATGTTTTAGACACCTTGAGTTTCTTTTCCTGTTCTTTAAGTCTTCAGGATTTCGTAACTGCCTCAGAGGGAAAGCAGACTCTTGCAGATGACAGCATCAGTGAGGCAGCTAAAAGGGACTTTACAAATCGGATGGGGAAATGAGAGTTCACCTTTTCTAGTCTTTTCAAAGTAGAGAAGGTTTTTGCAGTATACACACACATTTTTTAATTACTAAATAGAACTTGTTATAGAGTTAAAGGAATAATTTTCCTGGCAGCTATAGTTCATTTGCTAGTATATCGCTTTAGATTTTCAAAACTGAGTCTCCATGTGACCTAAAGTAGGGTAAATGTGAATGGTGAAAGTTCTCCGTGACCTATTTAAGTGCCCTTCCTGCACGCCATTTAGTTGTTGGCATTAAGAACTCGCTGTTTAGCTGACTTAAGCAGGGGCATGGCGCCTGAGTCACACAGGCCTTGTCCTCGTGCCTGATTAGCACACGAGCCTGTGGTGAGGGTTGTGTGGGTCCCTGAGTTGGAAATTTGCAGAACGGGCAGGGGAAGCAGTAAGAAGGGTGTCACTAACTCTTCAAACAGTAACCATGCTTGGTCTCCATTGGCCCATGTGGATGGCGTTTGCCAATTTTGAATTGAGAAGGGTATCCATTAACAAAGAGAAAAGGAAGGAACGAAAGAAAAGTCACATACCCGAAGGATAGCGAAATCTGGACCTCATGTCTTTCCTGATGACTGGAATGATCTCAGGTCTCTTCTTTCCCAGAATCCCTCTTTCATCACGAATTTTAGCATGGCCTTTTAAAGAGAACATTCTCTTAAACTCAGCTTCTCAAAGGTGAATGCTGAGTTAGGCTCACTGAGCTGATTTTTCCCTCTATGTTTTGGGTTTTTTTTTTTTCCTTCCCTTTGTGTCTTCTGTGTCCTTTGTTCATTCTAACCAGTCAAAACAAGTGGATACTCTCCTGTGTCTCCAGGATTGAGCTTTGAAAATTAAGCTGTATTCTTCCCTTTACCTCGTTGATCGTCATCTACAATAATTACAGACCCTGAGTATCCCGTAACAGTTATTGGTTATTTCGGTAAGAATGAACCCCTTAGCAGGAAGAATGTACCCTGATTGTAGAACCCTGAGGGCAGAGTGGGACACGGATTGTTCTGAGGATTCGCTTGAATGGCCTCGGTAGGAAACAGATATCGGTCTCAGAATGTGGCTTCTTAGGGAGGTGCATCACTGCCGTTTTCTCTGAGAACTCAGTCTAAAGAACAAACTGGGAGATGAGAGGATGGCCCACTACCACAGCGTTGCCTCTCTTTCCTCCTCTTGCCCACCTCCCTTTGTCCAGCCTTTTCTGTCTTGAACTTTGCTTGATTTAAATGTTAGCAAACAATCCCTGAACTGAGGAGGACATGTTCAGGGTGTGTCCCGGGAAGGGCACTTTTTGTCATATTTTGACCATTCCACAAGGATGTTCCACAAAGTAACAGCATCTCTGTCCAATTAAATGTTTGCTCTTAATCCTGGGTTTGATTTTATGAAGGGTAACAACGTGTTTACATGAGCATAGGTTAGCTCTGGCCTTGTTTGCACCTCTGAGTATTAGATTGAAGATGCTATAACATGTGTTTTTACTCATCTGAATTCATATTTCCCTAGGACTCTTACTATGGTGACCAGCTTGTCTCACACAAAGGGAGCTGGGTGTCCTTACCTGCTCAGTATCCTGGCGATGGCAGTGTAGAGTCGTAAGGCTCTGTGACCCAGGACCTCAGTAAGCATGTGTGTTCTGTTTCCTTGGAGAGGCAGAGGCAGGTTCTCGCAGACACACAGCACGTACTCTGTACCCCTTCTGACCAGTAACCAACAGGTATGCATTAGGCCAAAGTAAAAAGTGTTGTCAGGAGGAAAACAGAACAAGTGTGTGCAGCAAAGCATCTATAGCAGTCACTGCCTCAGCAGATGTGTCCCTTGTGTCGAGGGAACAGCATCCACAAGACCTGTACCTAGAAGACTTGGCTGATGTGCCCATCGTACCTTCAGTTCGGATAGCAAGAATGATGGGACCTCATTGGTTAGCAGCTGTCACTTCCTGTGGACACTGAGGATAGGGTAGGCTGCTGCTGCCACTGCTGCCCTAAGGGCCCCTTGTCTTTAGCTCTGCTTGACTGAAAGAATTACACATGCATGTAAATCAAAGTTCGGAACTACCTCCAGCCAGGAACACTAGTTATCTGAGGCGAGCTCTTGAACCATCTAAAGCCTGCTGAGCCCAAGGTCTGAGTGTTCTTTGTTGTATGGTGGAAGTATTTACAAAACCAAGCCACCTCAGAACACCGTGCCAAAGATGCTGTGGCAAATCGCATGTCTCAACTTACCTCAGGGTAGACATTCTCAGCACATGGGGACCAAGCTGGGCTGTTAGTCCCTGGAAAAGTGAGGTGGCAGAGTTGTGATTGGGTTTCCAGCCACACTTGCTGTCTGTCCACGTGGTTGTTTTATACTCACAAATGGTTGACAGCTGAAGAAATGCTAGGTGAGAACACTATCTGACAGGCTAAATTACAGGAGCCGCTGAACATAACAGTTCCTGCAGTGTTGAACGATTTTAAAGGAGTTCTTAAGGCCCTTGGGGTATGTAGTGTAGTTATCACTGGTACAGTCCCATCATCAGAACCAGCTTTTGCTCTTAATTTTTTTGGAAGTAAGTAAAGCAGAGGAGATGAAATTTGCATTCATGAGGCAAAAGTCTTGACAGAAATACAACATTTGAAACTGACTTTCCAAATACAAGGGCTTTACTTTGGGGTCTGATGTTTGAAAGTGTGTGTTTTAATTAGAATCTATGTAAGCCAAACAGATCGAGACATTATAGTGAGGAAAATGTAATGTGTTTTAAGTATTGTAATTTAAGTAATATGTGTTAAGTAATGGGTTCTTATAAACTGTTAATGTAAGTTTACCACCAAGAGACAGAATGACTGTTTTCAAAGGCCAGTGTGAGCTGCTGTCTGAAAGGTCTTTGCTTTCTGTACCATGCCTTACCGGAGGTCTTCAGAGCTTGCTAGGTCCTCAGCCAGGGGCCTGGGCAGAAGATAGTCCCACAAAGCCTCTCCATTTGAACTGGAGTCTCAGCCTCCTGCTCTGGGGCTCAGCCTTCTTGTTGTGTCAAAATCTATTACTCATCAGTGCCTCTTGGCATCCTCTTGCTTTTCCTGAAGCAACTGAGAACATGGGTTGGATTTTTTTTTAATTTGAGAGGAACTCAAATCTGTCAATACTGAAGAGTCAGTGCAGTGGCACAGGGAGGGGGAGCCTGACACCTGCCATCCCTGCTCACACCACACCAGTGTTAGCTTTGGGAGATCTGGAAACAGTGTCTCCAACAAGCTGCTGAACTGAGAATTTCTCTGAGAGCATAGTGTGGTTTTACTGGTGACTAAAGATGAGAGGCCCTATATTTGCTTGTGACGTTTTATAAACCCCTCACCAAAATAACCTCACTTTTAATCTAAGCATCTGAGGACTAGAATTTGGGCCCAGCCACTATTCCAGAATTTACAGAAATGGAAAAGGCATTCTATTACCATGCTAAGTCACTTTGTCCTATTGTGTGGTATGTCGTGTGTGTCCTCGTGTCATCTGAATCCATACACTTACGTGTAGCACACGTCACTACTCTCCTCTCAGTGTCGGTCACAGCACATCTGAAAGCCTCCGCCATCAAGGACTAGTAAACATTTGTTGACAGGCCTACTTAGCTTGCTGTGTGACAGCCATCTAAAGCCCCTATGGGGTCGATGTTCTCAGGAACCAATTCTGAATGTCCTATGTTAGAACTCTCGATTGAGAACCTGTGATCTATCCGGGTTTCTAACACACTAGAAAGTCCTTTTTTAAAAAAATCAGTGACAGACCAGTAAGAAAGGGACTAAAGGCATTCACTGCCAAGAATGCTCTTGGAACTCACGTAGTAGTCAGAGAGACATGACAGGAGCAGGTTGTCCTCACCACACATGAGCTGTGACACATGACAAATATTTTAAAGTCAGTAACTAGGGACGGATCAGCAGTATCCTTTGGGTTGGTGTGTAGCCAAGAGCTCTCCCTCCAGCACCACAAACAACAGGTATTTTCCAAGACTGGTCATACACATACATCAGTCTTCTATTTGTTGACTATGAGAAGTGAACAAACAACCCCAGGGAACAGATCATTTATCACTGATTATTTTTAATGATTTTGTGCTATGATTTGACCATGGCATTAAGAACAAGCAGAAAACCTGATTTCATAGCTAACAAATAGCACTTGTGCAACATCTCCCATCAAAAAGTATTGCAATTACAGACCTGAGGTCTAAACCACATTGCCGCCTGGGCAAAAGGTGCAGGTGGATGGCGGTTGTGAATCGCTTCCCGTATATAAGCAGGAATTATGTTAAAGAGTGAGCATGTGGTTGTTTAAACACAAAGGACTCCCGACTTCTGATCATCATAGCTCACAGAGATCGGAAGGTTCAAATACAGTTGTATTTTTTTAGTAGATTGCTTTATAATAAAAATTAAATGAACTAAAATGCTGTGGATACTGTTGTATATATTTTAAAACAACTTTAAACTCAACAAGGATATGAATTGAAATTGGGTTCTAGAAAGGCAAGCACATCAGACAGGACCAGCATCGTTGAGAGGGATGCTCGGTCAGAGCTGGGTCTGCAGGAAAGAATCTGGTTGGTCACACATCTGAGTCCAGGACATTCTGACAATCACTAGAGTGCCCATTTTCTGACTGACTGAGCCTCAGGTCTTGATGCTGGGACCCTCGGGGTGTGCCCTGCAGTAGACAGAGACGTGACCTTGAATTCGGCTGAGACATAGGAAGGTACCCACTGTCACATCTGCTCCCCTCTGTAAGGAGGTATTAAAGGGCCGAGTCAGCATTAAGAGTCGCACATTAAGCATAACTGGTACTAGCTTGAAGCTTTTATCCTCTTTGTTTTCCTGATTGGGAGAAAATTCTGTTTCTGACTTTCGATATCAGAGCACATAATCACGGGACAAAGAAAAGCCTGGAATTACTCAAATGATCAACTGATGACATAGCTGGGTTAGCTAGGACAGGCAAGATTCAATGGATTGCCTTTCTGGATAGCGCTTAGTATCCATGGACACCAAGGCTTCTTTGCTTTAAAGAGAAAATAAAAAGACAAAAATGCCAAAGCTACAATTGGATACTAAAGACTAAGCCGGAAGAGAGAAATATGACTTGACATGCAGCTTAACATGTAACCTGGTAATTAAACCTAATTGTCTTAGGGCTCAGGACTACCACAGAACACAATGGGAATCAGATTCTAGACTCAGCTGACTGACAGTTCTCTAATGACAACTTAAAACATTTTCCCTACCCCAATCATCTTCCCCAATGGATCTTTTCTCTGAGACACTCCTATAAATTCCAGACCGTTCATTGGCGCCATAGCTTCCATTTATAAGACAAGGCACTGAGAAACACGGGACACAATGGTCACAAGTGCCCTGAGGCTGAATAGCCTCGGCTACAGGTTACTCACTTTCCTGACACCATGTGTGTCATCAAAGATTTGCACATCCCACTGAGGCCTGACACTGATAACTACATGGAGAGAAAAGGCTCGCGCATAGAGCAAGCTCAAAAGCAACTCCCCCCCCCCCCATGGCTAAAATAGAACCAAACTGGTTAACTATTTCTAAAGGGATTAAAATAAAAATATCTTAGAAATTGCCAAAGTATTTTCAGAGCAAAGGTGCAACTTAATTCCTATGTATATGCTGGTCGTAAACGGCTGCTTTCTTGTTCAGACTTCATCCCATGGTGTTAATATGGTATTTAATAGGAAAATAAACTACATAGATTTTTATCTGTATGTAATCATTTGCAAGTTTCCTTACAAAAGATGGAATACATAGGCATTCACAAATTCTATGCCATTTCTGTTAAAACTGGTATCTATACAGTATATTACAGTATTAATTTGTTCTACCCATTGGGTAGAGTATGTGCATATGTTCAATGTATATACAGCACCTTACAAATAAAAGCAGTTGAAGAAGCACCATTTCAAGTGAGGCACAACAGAGGTGAGCGCTGCACGCTGGGGCTGGGGCCCTACATCTCCTGACATCAGAACAAGGCACCTCAGCTGCTTAGAGATGGACTCACCGGAGCTAGGGACCAAGGGGGCATGTGCGGCCACCTCACCTGTCTAGTGCTAATCTTGCCATGTTAGAGTGTCCCCAGCATACCTAGGGACAAAGATGGGGTGTGGGGGGAGAGAAGTCCCTTGCTCAGCAAATTTCCCTGTGCTGTGACATCAGCCTTGTGCTACATCCAGCTGGCAAAGCCATTTGTTAAGTGACATCTCTATTCCTAAAACCTATGGACTAAGGGAGTCTGAGAATGCCCTTGTGGTTTGTCCATATCTCCAAACCCCATGAACAGCTCCTGGCAGCCAGACAACAGGGTTTGTTCCAATGGGTACAGCCTTAAGCCATGGAGTTGCTTATGATTTTAGGGTGCAAGCAAGTCTTGATGGGCAACTGACATGGGAGAAAAGCAAAAGATAGCAAAGCAAATACCCTTTCTAGTTTTTTCCCCTCATCCCTACTGCTGGGAGTTTAGGAGGCATAGAGCAAAACTCTGGAAGCACTACCACGGCATGTACACTGAGTCTCCGTGGCCCAACTCCTGAAGTCCAGGAATGCCCATGTTCTGTCTAACAGTGTCAGCAGACCTCAACAGAGGCCACATGGGTTTCCTCAGTAATAGAGCCTGAGAGCATCTTAGGGATCTACCACAGGAGTCTCTAAAAGAACAGTTGGGTAAGAGCTGTAAAGCCTACACCTGTGGGGAGGGAAGGCAGGCATACGAATGGAGTCTCAGATCAAAGCAGCTTTCTGAAAATACTTCCTTTTGGTCCTGATAAAGATCAATTGGAGTTACTTAGAATTAAAAGAAAGTATATATATATATATATATATATATATATATATACATATATATATATATATATATATATGTGTGTGTGTGTGTGTGTATGTATATATATATATATATATATATATATTCTCCAAGTCCCATGTTTGTGTGAAGAGGCATTCATCCCAGTTTTCCTCATCCTTGACTCCTGAGTTGGAGCTGAAAATTACTAAGGAAAAGTGTAATTCTCACAGTATGCCTGTAAGCTTTAGTCACTGCCACCTCAGGATCTCTTGTAGGTAAGATTCGTGTCGACTGGCGAAGGCATGGGGTATGCTTTACCAGTAAACATAATTGGGTGGAGTAGTTGGCTTCATAAGCTCTTATATCTTAATATTGCTTCTGCATTTGTAGAATTTCTGAAGAAGCAAATGCAAGCCAAAAGGCTGATTTCCAGATGGATTTGCAGGCCTTGTGTTTCATAATTCTGGAAATCTGTGAGACAGCAGATGAGTGGCCCAACCAGGACTGCGCCTTCTAATAATGTAAACCTTTACTCATGTGTCCCATGGGAATAATCTGTCGGTATAACCTGTTGTCAGTTGCCTAAATTCACTGCTTTCTAAACTGAACACCAGACTTGTAAGCACTCAGCTTCTTGAAAGACAACAGGCGCCACTCTATGAGCTGTGTCTTCACGGTAGCTCCATAGTCAACACCTTAGAGCCAGGAGACAGCAAGGCATGGACTTTTGGCTAGAGGGCTATGACCTAAACCTCTTCCCTGTGCTGAGAGAAATAGACAGATTCATTCTTATGATCTTTGCTTTGGCTTCTATACTAATTCCATAAAGAGGCCCAGCCTCAAAATCATTGTTGGGTGTGTGTGTGTGTGTGTGTGTGTAATAAGAAGGCAACTTCTCTTTTGAAAGGTAATTAAAGATACTTGATACTATTGGTATCTACAAAATGCCCTTGTGCCTGCCAAGTTCCAGCGTTATTTACGAGTCTCTGATATTAGTTCATTCTCACAGCTGGTAGAAAATGAAGAGAGGATAAAAAGGAAGGACTGAGAAGCTGTTTGGAGCTGAAACTAAAAGCTGGGCTTGCCAGCTTCACCAGAAACTACTTAGGATTTGGAATGGCAAAACCATAACCTCACCTTCCCCTGGCAGCCATCCATGCCAAGTCCTACCAGTGAGATCCCAGTGAAGACACAAACCTCTCCTCTGCCACTGTATGTCGGGGTACCATTGCAGCACAGTCTGAAAGCATAGGTCGCCAGCAGCCAGAACCTTCACAGGAGGCCTCAGAGAAGTGGGAAAGGTCACCTTTGGCCTGGTTAACCTGTGGCCTAAGAGGCCACTGAATGTTACCAGACAAGACAGAGAAGCAGCTCCTGAGTCCCAGTGTACAGCCTTCCAAGCTGCCTTTTAGACAAGCTGATGGCTGCCGCCTATCTGTGCTCTCCCTTTTTGGCTGTGAGTATTCCTGTGGGTACGCACAACACTGTAATACAGATAAATCCAATGGAGATTTCAAATCTCAAGCCTGGCCAGTGGCCTGCCTACTAAGATAAGCAGGAATGAGAAGCCTGGGACTTTGAACAATCTAGTTCTCAGGTAAGAACACAGAGTCACTTCACGTAATCACTTCTGCAAACAGTAACATACCACGGAGAAGGAGAGAGAGATTGGTTTGGTGTTAAAGTTACCACCAAATTTTCATCCCTGTTCATTGTGTTGCATGCAGAGGCCAAGCTTCCAGAAAGCAGGTCTGCAAATGCAGATGAGCCTACCTTAGTGCATTTAAAAGGCCAGCTCTTGGATCTGCATAAGAAAGGGGTTGGGTTCTTTAATTCTACATAAAAAAAAATATTAGAAATCATAGACTGACTTCAAATACTAAAGCCATTTTCTAGCTGCAACTTTGCCTGCCATGCCTTGTCCTGAGTCACACCCTGACCCATCACCACTAACCTCTAACTGACCACGGGACAAAGACCGGCTGAGCAGAGGGACTGTGGCATGAGTGTTGGCAGGATCCCTAACATACAACACTGGTGATATGTAGTGGCTTATTACGCCAAACTTGTTCCTCTGTCAGGTCCAGGGGCATATTAAAACCTAAGGAACCATTGCCAGCACGGCACTTAGGAAGCCAAGTGGCCTTGGGGACAACTGCTGGTGGTGCCAAGTGCTGAACAGAGTACGCTTGCAGAACTCAGCAGAGCTGCCTACCTAGGAAAGGGACTGGGAAGGCAGTGGGACTCACTGTGATCCATAGTTCAGCAGTACGCAAAATAACCAGCTCGCATTTTAGACAATTTATTGCATAAAATAGGGTATGTGTCTGAAGGTATGTCATGCTACCGTGAAAAAAGAAAGTCTACACTGCTGATCCCGCTGGGAATAAGACTAGCTCTGTATGACACTCAGCACACAATGCAAGTGTTTCTTTTCACCAGCCTCTCCAAATACCTCAGTAGTACACTGCTTCTGGCTGCAAATTCTTGCGACATAACCACATTAACTTGGCGAACACCAGGGGTACATCCCCAGATACCTTTCTTGTATGACTCTGTGGACACTCAAGAGTGCTCCTTGGGCATGATAGCCATCCATAGGTGACAAGACAACATATAGAACTTCACACAACATGGTTCCCTCATCCATATTTTTAAACATTGAGATAGTGCAACTCTTAAAACATACCATCACAACACAAATTACTTCCCTCTCACTCATCTAACTTCTCCAACTTTAAACCTTGGCACACAAAACAGGAGTTTTGACTCATATTTTTAAAAAAAAATAAGTTTCACACCTTTGGAGAAAAAGCAAACTGGCTGATTCTTCCCCATGATAATATATAATAATTCTTCCTTCTTTATTCAGTTAATTATAAAACAGGCCATTGTGGCCTCATTTATCCGAAGTCTCCTTTTGGAATTAAATATGTCAAAAATACCTCTGTGGGTCTTACTTTCATGATGTCTTCAAAGCAGCCTTTTGGGTTTTCTCTGCACACCCCTTTGTGGAGCTCATACCATCTCTAACCCTGTCTCCACCCCTGCCCCAAGATGAACACTGTTTGTGGTCAAACCGGATGGAAGTTTGTATTGTGTTTCAGTCTTGTTTGCATGCAATTCCCGTGAAAGGAATCAGAAACGAAGACCGTGTTTGCACATTTTGGTTTTACTCAGCTGTACCACGTAAAGCTGGACAACACTGTGGCAGTGGGGCCAGCGGGCCTCTCTCTCTCTCTCTCTCTCTCTCTCCCTGCCGAGGTTTTTCTCTCCTTGAAAAGTGCACTCTGGAGGGAATCAGACCAGGTCCCCAGGCTTCCTGTCTTTGCCCTTGATGGGTACTATTGTGCCCTCTGAGTTGTTCGGCTGAAACTGTTGTCTGCTGCCCCTGTGTGCGTTGCTGTGCTGGTGATGGAAGAATGAGGTGCCTGGGTAGTGGCCCATCACCTCGCTGTAAGTCGGGGGCGGCCCCTCCATTCTTCCGTTACTGCTACAGGTAGCTGCACTGATGCCCGAGTGGCTGCTTGGTGGGCATGGTCCCCCGTTGTACATAGAAATGTCTATCAAGTCACTGTCAAAAATGGTTCGGTTGGGCGGGGCCCTCACGGACTCTCGGTTCAGTTCCATTTGCTGCTCTGGGTCCCGGAGCTGTAAAGTGCAGGGTCCTTGGTAAGGAGGTGGCTCCTCCCCGTCTGACAGGGAGATGGTGGGAGGCAAGTCAATCTCATGCTGCACGTAGGGGTAGGTGGGCTGGAAACGACTGAACGGATCCCGCTGGATGAAAGATGGGGTCGTAAACCTATCCCTGCCCCGTGGGGCACACATGATCTGGAAGGAGAAGAGAAGAGGTCTCAGGACATTCTCAATACAACAGTGACCAACAACGGGAAGGACTGAGGGAAGCTCAAGCTTGCTCTGTGTTCACACCAGGTTTCACACACACACACACACACACACACACACACACACACACACACACACACACACGCCTCACATTATTTCCTATGTAAAACAAAAAAGAACTTGTCTAGTGCAGTGGTTTGAATAACTTGACCCAAGCAGTGGCACTATTAGGAGGTGTGGCCTTGTTGGCGTGGGCGTGGCCTTGTTGGAGGAAGTGTGTCATTTTGGGGATGGGCTTTGAGACCTTTCTCCTAGCTGCCTGGGAGACAATCTTCTAGCTGCCTTCGGAACAAGACGTAGAACTCCCAGCTCTTGCAGCACCCATACCTGCCTAGACACTGCCACGCTTCCCACCATAATGAAAATGGACTGAACCTCTGAACCAGTGCCATCTGCTGCTCTTGATCCCGGAGCTGTAAAGTGCAGGGTCCTTGGTAAGGAGGTGACTCCTCCCCCTCTGATAGGGAGATTAAATGCTGTCCTTTACAAGAGTTGCTGTGGTCATGGTGTCTCTTCACAGCAATGAAACCCTAACTAGGACATTCAGAGTCATTTTGTTTGTTTTTCAAGAAGGGGGCGGGGTTAGACCTAATGTGTATTAGCATATCTGGAAGGGCTAAACTTAGTAGGGAATGATAACTAACTGAAAACTTGGATGTACTGGAATTTTTGGGGCAGGCAACAAAGATTGAAATGAGACCTCATGGAGTGGAGAGAGCAGGGAGCAGGGCTGGGGCAGGGAACATGGTGTGGTCCTCTAGGAGCCAGGTCACAGATGACTTCATCCAAGCCTCAGTGGCTCTACCCATAAAATATAAGATGAGGCAGAGCAAGCCTTTTGTTTTCTTGGGACCTGACAGCTCTGGATCCCATGGCTGAGCCAAGGGACAGGGGTCTCTGAGGTTAAATACTCTGCGAATAGCTAAATAAACCAGAAACTCTTGGATTTCTTTTAGATTTCTATACTTTTACAGTCATTTCATTATAAGTTTACTACAGCGGTTTTAAGTTGCTAATATGGAAAATTTTACATTTCAAGGTAAATAGCATTGTAGATTTCTTTTCCCAAAATGAACTCAGAACATACAATTTCTTTAAAACTCTTGGGAGTCTTCTTTAAAACAGTAAAGTATAGGCTACCAGCATGTAAGGTGGTGAAAGAGAAAGTCAGAATAACGGGAAATAGACATTATTCCAAGGGCAGAAAACGCTTCAGAAATCCACAAATGACGTCAAAAGAAGAAGGGGAAACGCAGCATGGAGAAATGAGCTGAATACAGCCCCAGCTACTTGGTTGCCTGATTGGCACAGGAGGGGAGCTGGAGGAGAGACTGGTGTCTCTACCCCTAGGACAAGCCCTCACCTCCCATGGGCATCAGACACAGTTGCAAGCTTTGCCGAGCTAGCAATTACCTAAGTGGTCAGATCATCAGCAGAGAAGGTCCCATTCGGTCACACTTTATGACTCAGGGGACAGTACTGCTACCACACTGAGGTAGGATCTATTGTTTAAAATGGAGCGGCCCCAGGGAACCAAGCTCTGGGAACAGCTGAAGGTCAGCCAACTTCATTGTGATCTGACGACACAGGCCCTGGATGAGGGAAGACACAGTGAGGCAGTTGTGGACATCAGGATGCGTAGACGGTGTCAGGCCAAAGAGGGGCGGAAACATGAGGCTAGGTTCATGCTAGGGTGTATATAGAAAGAGACCATTTCCCCCTGGATAGCCTGAAACAGATAACTTGGATTGAGAACAATCTTGGAATGCAATCGTTCTGATCCAGAGGCCAGTGAATGGATAAAATGCTAGAACCACCTATCTGCCCTTTTACTGCTAAAAACTTGGGAGACCTCTGCTGTCCCAGAAGTGTATCTGACACTACAAAAGCTGCACCTTTCCAGCAGGATGAGGAGTAGGAGATCTTCAGTGTAGAGAACACGGATCCTCCACATGGGCAAGCTCAGTATGTTGCTTGCTTTCCTCAGTTTCAAAGCACTGGGGAGGCACACCCCAGCTAAAACATCAGCCACCCTAGGATTATGGTCATGGAGACCGGGAAGGTTGTTACAGCCTGCCCACCCCTCCACTACAAAGCTAACTATGGTCACCAGAGACTCCTGGTAAGTAAAGGAAAACTGTCAAGATAAAGACAGCTCTGTCAGACATCATATACTTGTCCAGTACAGACTCAGCTGCCCCCTGCCCCTCCGTGCATCTAAGTGGCAATCTCCAGTTCTCAAGGACCCAGAATCAGGCTCCAATGCCACATCTTTATTCGCCTTTGGGATTCTTTTTATAAATGAGAAAATATGAATTTCATTTATTTGTGTACAGGGGAGGGGCAGGACGTGGCTTTCAGCACATGAGGGGAGATCAGAGGACAACTTGGGGGAATCAGGCCGGACGGTGGCCATCTTTACCCACCATGTCATCTCACTGGCCCATGGCTCCCCTGTATTACTACACACACCAGGGTTTTTATTTGTATTGTATTTTTAAAAATGTTTTATGTTTTTATTCCTCCCCTTCACATGCTCCTCTATTTTTTTTTTTGCGTCTTTTGATTGCTGAAAATATCTTCTTTTTCCTTTAAGTTTCCTTTTCTCTTTCCTGTTCAAGTTTTTCCCTTCCCCATTCTATAGTCAATAGTATTTTGACTTCGTGTTATTGTTAATGTTTTTAAAGTTATTACGTTTACATTACAGGCATATGCTCTCATTCACACACAGTTCACATTGGGGGTGGGGAGGATGTCAAAAGACTGCAGGAGTTTGTTCTCTCCTTGCCATGTGGGTTTTTGACACTGAACTCAGGTCATCAGGCTTGGCGGCAAGCACCTCCACTCGCTGAGCCGTCTCGTCTGCTCTTAAACCAATGGGTCTCAATCTGTGGGCTATGACCCCTTTGGGGGTTGAACGACCCTTTCACAGGGGTCATGTGTCATATGTCCTGCATATCAGATATTTACATTACAATTTTTAACGGTAGCTAAATTACGGTTACCAGGTAGCAACAGAATGATTTTATGGTTGGGGGTCAGCACAACGTGAAGAACTGTATTAAAGGTCATAGCACTGGGAAGGCTGAGAATCACTGCTAGTCACTTTCCCCCCCTCCTCTTGTACTTATCTGAATTGTTTTCCAACTTATGCATTATTGAGAAATCCTTATTTTCTTTCTCCTGCTCCTCCTCCCCCTAATCTCTTGTCCTTTAATAATGTTTCCTCACCTCTCCTCCTCTTCCTCTTTTACTTGATCTAGCTTCCTCTGCTTCTGCCTCCTCCCTGTCTCCTTTCTCTGCTTCATTCACTTATTATTTCTGTACTTACCGTAAGTAATTTTAAACCCGTAACACACTCATACCATGTTTTACTATTTTAGCTTCATGGTCATATATAAGTGGTCCCGTTTTTTTAAAGACATAATCTCTTTTCATAACCCTGGCTGTCCTGAACTCACAGAGATCTGACCACCTCTGCCTCCCAAGGGCTGGGATTAATGTGCACCACCACGCCCAGCTATATATGGTCGTCTCAGTGATATATCAGTGAGCTATCATTGGTGTTAAGTATATTTCCGGAGAGATGGCTCAGCGGTTAAGAGCACCCGACTGCTCTTCCAGAGGTCCTGAGTTCAATTCCCAGCAACCACATGGTGGCTCACAACCATCTGTAATGGGATCCGATGCCCTCTGCTGGAGTGTCTGAAGACAGCGACAGTGTACTCGTATATAATAAATGAATAAATCTTTTAAAAAAAGTGTATTTCCATAACCATGACATGTTACTGCTATCACAACAGATTTTGTTTCTGTTTTTCTCCTGAATGGTGCTGGGGATTGAGCTCGCAAGAATTGAGCTCAATAAAATCAACACCTCCACAATTATCTAAACTAATGTTTAGATGGAAAATCACGGCAACGTGTGATTCTGAGCTTTTGGGGGGAAAAAAAAAGCCCCTAAGAAGATGGAAGTGTAATATCCAAGGAATCAAATAAAAACTGCAGTAAAAGTCTCCACCAGTAAACTCAGCCAAGCAGAAGAAAGATAATCAGGGCAAGGTTGACAAAGCACACCAGTCAAACACAAATAAGAGGGGGAATGAACAAGAATGACAATGGCTAAGAAATCTAAGGAAAAATCCAGACTCTCCAGGGTAGAAGAGATTTGAAATGAACGCTAAAAGCATAGAGTATTCAGAGAAACAGAAAGTATCCCAATCTGGGTAAAGAGACGAACATTCAAACAGCACAGGCATTGAGAACCCAAAACAGGCATGACCAGAAAACTCCGGCCATTTTATAGTCAAGATAGCAAAAACACAAGTGAAAGAAAACAGCGTTCAAAGCTGCAAGGGAAAGATACAAACTCACTTGCAAAGGAAGGACCATCAGAATAACACCAGACCTCCAGCAACCCTACAAGCCAAGAGTGCATGGGATGACAGATCTCAATCCCTGAAAGTAAGGAACCGCAGATTGGGATATCCAGAAGAGCTAGGTTGCCAGAGAAATAAGCACGTCTCAAGCAATCACAAACTGAAGCAGTTCTGATCTTTAAGTCAAATGACCGAGGAGACTTAAAAGGAATGTTATATACAGACGAGGAAGAGACCACAGAAAAGAACAAACTCCATGAGAACCAACAATAACTAGCTCGAATAGCAACAGAAGTGGTGGTCAGGAATTAGTAAACATCTCCCAATAACAACCTTAAATGTAAATGTTTTTAATTAACCTAATAAAGAGGTAAAACACATATAGAGATAGAAATATATACCCATTTCTCCAAGAAACATACCTCATGGGTGAAGGCACTCACATTTCAAAGAGCTGAAGTCATTTTGCTACGCATATGGAAATCAAAAGCTGGTGTAGTTATTCTAATGTATGATAAAGCAGTCTTCAAATCAAAATTAGAAGGGATAAAGTCATCATTAATAAAGGAAATATTACTCAAGAAGATATAACAATTACAAATACATATGCACCAAATATGGGGACCTCCAAATTCCATAAAACAAAAAAGTCATAGATCATAATACAAGGCTTGGTGATCTCAATACCCCACTTGCATCTCCAGATAGGGCATCTAAACTGAAAGTCAACAAAGAAACCTCAGAGTTAAAGCATACCACAATTCAAATGGACTTAACAAATCGTCTAGAATAACCCATGCAACCATGCAACGGATATGGAATACACAGTGTTCTCAGGAGTCCACAAAATCTGCTCTCCATAGACCACATTATAGGTTACAAACACTAAGGACCTGGAGTCATTTGTTTCTTATTAGGTCATAATGCAATGAAAATGGAAAGCCATAGCAAGACAAACTACAAAAACCCACAACGAATACATGGAAATTCCTCTTTCTCCTTCTTTCAAAGAAAAGCTAACATCAGTGCTCCTCAAAGTATTCCACAAACTAGAAAAGGGAGGAAGACTACTGAGCTCATTCTACAAGGCAAGAAATACCCTAAGAGCAAAAGTTTATGAAGACACAACAGAGAAAGGAAACTAACTACAGACCAGTTTCCCTGATGAACACAGATACAAGAATTCTCAAGAAAATTCTGACAAGCCAAGTTCAAGAACACATCAACAAGACCAGGTTGATCTCATTCCAGAGACACAAAGCTAGATTAACAAATGCAAATCAGAACATT
Source organism: Rattus norvegicus (assembly GCF_021556685.1). Taxonomy (NCBI): domain Eukaryota; kingdom Metazoa; phylum Chordata; class Mammalia; order Rodentia; family Muridae; genus Rattus; species Rattus norvegicus. The sequence continues at coordinate 63,864,989 of NC_141551.1, read as the reverse complement.
TAATTCGGCACATAAATAGACCTGAGGACAGAATTACATGAACACCTCAGTAGACGCAGAAAAGACCTTTAACAAGGTCAGCATCCCTTCATGGCCAAAAGCCCTGCAGAACCTAGAAATGAAAAGAATGTGCCTCAACATAATAAAGTCTATGCATGACAAACCTACAGCTGACATGATACCAAGTGGGGAAACACTTAGAACATTAACTCCAAAGTCGGGAGTGGAGCCAAGGTGGTCTCTCTTTGAACTTGTATTCAATATAGTGTTCTAAGTCACAGCTAGTACAGTAATACAAGAGAATGAAGTAAAAGAGATACAAACAGGAAAGAAGGTAAGTTACTCTTACTTGCAAACAACATGAGCTTTAAAAAAAACAGAAAACTCCATAAAGAAACCTCTGAGACGTGGTAAATACATACATACATACATACATACATACATACATACATACATTCGTATGTACGTACGTATGTGTGTGTGTATATATACATATATACATATATATATACATATATATATATATATATATATATATATATTTATCACCAACTACCACAGTGCCTCCAACCCTCACCCAGATGGCTACGGGGAAGTTCTCCTGAGAGTGTTTTGGTTTAGTCTGACTGCCAATACATACGTTGGGTCCCACAAATTTCATTGTTTCATGATCTTTGTACATCTAAGTTTTGTTATTTTATATTTATACTGAAATACTTGAAACTTCAGATAATCGAAGAACATTATGTCACATGTTTTAACCCTGGCTTGGGAGTCAGAAACTGGTGCATCACTGTGAGTTCAAGGTTGGCCTGATCTACATAGCGAGTTACAGGCCAAACCAGGTCTATGTGATGAGAATTAGCCTCAAAAACTCATATTATTGTATATGTGTCAAGTTGATATGTTAAAACTATGACTATACTTGCAAAACTCAGTCAGTAGCTCCAAGATAAGCCAATATTCGGCAATTTTAAACCTATTCTCTACATAAAGCTTAAACACATGATTCAAAGGGGAAATCCTTATGGCCCTTTTAAGCAAAGTTACAGACAATGACTTCACACAAATGTTGATTTTGAATCCAAGGCTGTGGCCATGGCTTCTCCCCTCAGCCTCTGTCTTACCTCTGAAGCCCCTGGCCGCTGCACGGAGCTGTCAGAAGGCCACAGGGACCCTTCCTGGAGGTGGGAAGGAGAGAAGTGGAGAACAAGAGATAAGAAAATCACATTTCATAATAAAATCATGTGCATCATACAACAGCAACAGTAGGCCCCCCAAATCTTTAAGCCCACCTTTTTTTTTCAGTTACCAAAATTTATAATATTAATTAAAATGTCCAAAACAATGTAGATCACAGTACATTTCCACAATCACTAAGGCATATGTCTATTCAGATATTTACATTATTTCAGGGTTCTCTGCCTTATGTTCTTCTTTTTTTTATTTTTTTATTTTTTTATTTTATTAACTTGAGTATTTCTTATATACATTTCAAGTGTTATTCCCTTTCCCGGTTTCCGGGCAAACATCCCCCTCCCCCCGTCCCCTTCCTTATGGGTGTTCCCCTCCCCATCCTCCCCCCATTGCCGCCCTCCCCCCCCAGTCTAGTTCACTGGGGGTTCAGTCTTAGCAGGACCCAGGGCTTCCCCTTCCACTGGTGCTCTTACTAGGATATTCATTGCTACCTATGGGGTCAGAGTCCAGGGTCAGTCCATGTATAGTCTTTAGGTAGTGGCTTAGTCCCTGGAAGCTCTGGAGGCCCACCTTTTTGAAACAAAAATCACTTTGCTCTTTGGACAATGGCTCACTTGTCTAAAACATGGGAACCGGAAAGGGCTGGACCCATTGCATGCCTCACATCTAAGAGGAATGTTGTAACCCAATGACAAAATAAGAGACCTTAGATCCTGGACATACGGATTTGAAGTCATAAATACTGGTTCGTCTATGTAACCATGTGCTTCAAATGGCCATCAAACTATACACAGTCAGGGCCTACTCTTGAATGACCCCTGGGGTACACGAGCCTTGAGAAGCCTCCTCAGAAGAATATATCATCTTGGCCTGTCAGGATCAAATGCCACACATACCCCCATCACCACACAGCCTGAAGTCTATAGCTGCCACAGAGACATGACCCCCCCCCCCCATGCAGGTCAGCTCTCAACATTAATTGCAGTTTCCAAAACCTGGATGATCTTCCATGGTCTTCTATTAATGTTTAGCCTGAATATTCACAGACATAATTAATAATTAATAAATAGGAGCTGTCTTTTCGAGAAATGTGTGGCAAGGACCAGCCATGATGGGACAACATTTACTGCCAAGCTTAAAGACCCGAGTCTGGTTCCCAGAATCCAAGTGGTAAGGAGAGAACCGACTCCGGAAAGTTATCCCTCTAACTCTGCACATGCACCAGGGCACACAAACTTGCACACATACACACATACAGTCATACATACATAATACATAATACATAATACATAATACATACATACATACATACATACATACATACATACATACATACATAAGAATTTTAAAAACTTTGACTAGACTATCAAGGTCTAAGAATATAACTTCATTATTGGAACAACTGTTTTCCTACACCATGTTTACCAAGCACTCCATGGTGATATGCCTTTTGAGGTTAAATATTGGCTATTTGCAAGAGTTTCTTGGTTTATTGTCATTGCTATTGTCAGAGTAAGATCTTCTGCAGAGGGAAGACACCTGTATTTTTGGACTTCTAGGGATATGTATACTTGGTCTCAGGAGATCATGGAGTTTCCTCAGACTGCAGAGTCCTCAGTAAAAACAGCCACAGTGAAACATCCAACAGATGCAGGTGCACACTGTTATTTCCAGTGTCCAGTGTTCCAACAGAAATACTCACTTCATTGCTAACCACATTGTTTTGTCCAATACATAAAACCCGTTCCTAAGATACTCCCAGGACATCATGGACTTAGTAGCAAAAATATCAACAGACCCAGCTGTTCGGAGGAAGTGTGGGCATAAGGGTCCGACTATGAAATTATGTAACGAATCATTACAGCTTGTGCCTGGCAACAGGCAAAGGACTTAAATCAAATGGTGTGACTGATGGATCCCCTTCCCAGTACAGCAAAAGAGTAACTAACACCAGATTCCAGAGAGCAAGTCCACTGGTATTTCTGAGATCCTCTAGCTACACTGCCACCAGTCACTGCCACCTCTCCTCCCTCCTTCCTGCCCAGCTCCAATCATTTAATGGCACCATCAAGAACAAGGGCTCAACTTTTCTCAATGGCAATGACTATTCTTAGTGACTACATTTTCAAATTGTCAGATCCGACCAAAGCACTTGCAAGAAGGAGTCCCTAGCAGCCTCTCAGACATCCCTCCTTACTTGGCCTGTCATACCTTATAGGTGCTTGTTAAAACTCTGCACTGGGAACTACTTAGTGGGGTCATTACCTGGGGCAGCCACCCATGAACCACAATGGATGCCTAATAACGTTCTGATAGAAGGCAGAATTGCTCATCCTGACTTTATCCTTTCTCTGCTCACCCTGCCTTATCTTCTGCAACCATGGCCTCCTTTGTCTCTGAAGTCAAGGCCTGTCTAGGGAATTCAATGGCTTCTCCTCACTTTAGACATTCCCGCATGCACCTTTTGGTGCCTCGGCTGTCCACTAATGATAACCATAACCGCAGACCTCAAGGTGGAATCTGCACCCTTGCAAAGCTCCTAGTAGCCAGGAGACAGTGGACAGGGTTAGTTCCAAAGAGCACTGCAACGTTGAGGCTTATGATATGCTTCTTTCCCACCCCACCCCCCTGGAGTTTTTCCTGCAATCAAATCTTCATTGTGAATGAACACACTATTTTTTATTCTCCAGATAATACAGTAAGAGAGTTCCTCACCCTCACCTTTGCCCATCAGGGTAGAACAGTTTTCTTCCAAGTCTACAAGGCTCTGTGTGGTGAGAGCCTAGACAGTGATAAACACACTAAGTATTTCCTTAACAATAACAATGCTTTCCTATAACAATGCCCCTCAGTCTGTGTCTATAAAAGGCCCATGACAGAGGTGTGTGTGTGTGTGTCTGTGTGTGTGTGACTGTACTTGCTGTATATAGATACAGCCTGCTAATGTTTGAATGAAAAATATCCCTCATGACTCATGCATTTAAACACATGCTCCCCAGTTGGTGGCGCTGTTGTTTGGGAAGCTTATGGACCCTTTAGAAGGAAAGCCTTGCTGGAGAAAAGTATGTTACTAGAAGTAGACTTTGAGGGGTTATAGCCTCACCCGACTTCCTGTGCTTTCTCTCTGCTTCCTGTGTGCAGATAAATATGATCTACCAGCTCATACTCTGAACACCATGCCATGCCTTCCCCAGCATTGTAGACTCTCCCTCTAGAACCATAAGCTAAGCATTATCTTCTTTAATTTGCTATTGGTCATGGAATTTTATTAAAGCAACAGATGAATAACTGATACAGGTTATACTCTATAGTTTACATATAATAAGTATATGTATGTGTGCATCAGGGTGTGTGTGTGTGTGTGTGTGTGTGTGTGTGTGTGTGTGTGTGTGTTAAGCACACTTTGAATTGGTCTAGAACAGTGGTTCTCAATCTTCTTAATATTGACCCTTTAATACAGTTTCTCGTGTTGTGGGTGACCCCCAACCATAAAATAGTTTTCTTGCTACTTCACAACTGTAATGTTGCTACTGTCAGGAATCATGATATGCAACCCCTGTGAAGGGGTCTTTTGACCCCCAAAGGGGTCACATCTCACAGGCTGAGGACCACTGGCTTAGAGCTCAGCCTCTGAACTTGTATCCATGGCCAACCTCAAGGAGCACAGCATGAAGACTGGCTCACTGGGGCATGCTGGGAGTTTGGGCTTTTTATTCACATACCCGTGGAAAGGGAGCACAAAAGTTTGCAGGCTTAAAGGCACACATCTACTTTCTCCTGAACAGTTGAGAAACCAGTTCCATGGTTTCTTCTTTCTGGTCGGTCTCAAAACATTAAATAGTCATGCCATCCCACAGATCCCATCTGTTTGACACACAAACCCCAGTATCCGAGAAGATGATTGCCTGATCTTTCAGATCTCTGTCTTTATTACTAAAAAGAATGAAAACTGTGTCACGTGTAGATCTGGAGCACAAAGACTAGTTTTCCCCCACCTGACACATTTTGGATGGGCTGTGAAGAGGTAGGAAATGTTCCCAATGTGCAGGTATTTGGAGGGGCAGGGAAGTAGTTCGGTCAAGAGTATGAGGTCATTGTGAATATACAATCAGTTATCTTAGAAGAGCCCAGGGAGCTAGCAAGCTCTCCTTCCCCACATAAGATGTACAAGACGTTATATCCACCAGTCCAGAAACAGGTCACATCAAGAACTTGACCTTGGCACCGTGTTTCACAGCACTATGAACTCTGACATCCAATATCCAGGACCGTGGTAAAGGAATGCCAACTGTCTATAACCCATGGTGGTGTTTTCCAGCAGCCAAACCAAGACAGAATTTTAAAGTTTTAGCTCTAACATTTACACTATTGTTTAAAAAAAAAACCAATTCTTAGATGTGTTGTAAGATCAGGGTTCCCTACTTTGTTTCGCATGTGGAGATCCAGCCTCCAACATCAGTTTTGAAAAGCCTGTTCTTTTCTGATTGAGAGTCTTTGGCATCCGGGTTGGCGGTCTCTTGACCTTCTTTGGAAAGGTTAGTTTCAGAGCTGTCTACTCTATTTCACTGAAGCCCACACCATCATCCTTCATCCCAATATCACTGCTTTAATTACTGCTGACGTCGTATTGATTTTCGAGGTCAAGCATGATGAGACCAGCTCCGGAATTTGTTGTTCTCCTTTAAAATCATTTCGGCTATTGATGGCTCCCAGGGCTATCATAGAAGTTGTCAGATGGATTTGTTTTTAATTTCTGTAATAAGCACCCCTGGGTTGTAGATATCTACAGATACTGAAGACTTTCGAAACCGTTAAGATGTCAGTGTTTTATTCATCTCTAGAAGATGCCTTTCCATTTCTTTGCGTCTTGTTTATATTTTCGGCAGCAATCAAAACCACTGTGGATTGATGGGGTTATAGACGATCTTATTAATACATCTTTAATGTAATCTCCTCTGTTCATTTTACTTTGAACTATTAGCAAGACTATGGTGAATGGAAGTGCTTTCTAAAATTCCTTGTAAAAACTGACTATCCTCCCGAGAGCTCCGGTGTGACAACATGAAACTGCTCACCCACAATCCTCTCAGCTCGCATGCGCGGGGCGTGGGCACGTGTGGCTTCCCGCTGTGCCTGCAGGCCACCGAGGTCCGCATCAAACCCATGCAGTTCAACCCCGACTTCTTGGCACAAATGACCCCCAAAGTGGAGTGGGCTACGCTTGTGTAGCCATCAGACACCTTAAACTTGGCTTAAACCAAAGCGCGAACTGAAGGCTCTGAGCGCGATGAGACGTTTTTGAGGAAGAGGCACCGTGTTACTTGAGGTTGATGTACTGGAGGGCACCCTGCAATGCCCAGAACCTGGTCGTCTTTTCCCCATCAGCCTCGGGATCCCCAATATGCTGTTGAACGATGAGAGGACTGAGACGTAACCTTGTTAGTCACCTCTTGGTATTTTGTGACCATATCTGTTATGGTCTGTTAACTAGATGTGTCATGTGTGACTCCAAACTCCCAAGTGACTCACCGCCCACCATGTACTTGAGCTCCATAGTATGTGTGTGTGTGTGTGTGTGTGTGTGTGTATGTATGTATGTATATATATAGATATAGATATATATTTCTCATTAAAGGTTCAAAAAAAACAAGACTATCCACTGTTAAAGAAATTAAGCTGATTTATGAGTGGCAATTTTATATCCTCCTCCTCTGCTGGATTTCACTTATTAGCTTTAGCATTTTTCTCTTTCGGTAGAGTCCTCGCGGTTTTCTACATATCATTTGATAACAGGGAGCCTTTCCTCATCCTTTCCCTTTTATATCAACTTGACACAAGCTAGAGTCATCTGAAAGAAGGGAACCTCCACTGAGAAATAAGATCAGGCTGTGGGCAAGCCTATCAGGCATTTCATAATTAGTGATATATGGGAGGGCCCAGTCCATTGTGTGGGGGCCAACCCTGGTGCTATGAGAAAACCATGAGCTGGCCACAAGGAACAAGCCTATAGGCTTGTTTATAAACGGCTTCCTCCACAGCCTCTGCATCAGCTCCTGCCTCTGAGTTCCTGCCATGACTTCTTCAGTGATGATCTGTGATACAGAAGTATAAACAAGATAAAATCTTTCCTCCCAAAGTTACTTTTGGTTACAGTGTTTCGTCATAGCAATAGTAACCCTAAGACAAGTCTTTTGTTCCTCCTGGCCAACTATTTTAGCTAGATTCCAACACACACTGGTGTGAAATAGAGAAGGCAAAAGCAGCCATATTTATTTTGTTCGTGATCTTAGAGGAAAGTTTTAGTATTTCACCACTGATTACAATATTGTCTGTGAGCTTCTCATAGACCAACAAGAAGTTAAGGCGTTGAAGTTTCCTTTTCCTGTTCCACTTCGTCATGTAACTTTTATGTAGGGATGTTGACTCTTATCAAATACCCCTCTGTATTGACTGAGATAATCATGGGTGGTTTTTTTTTTCTTTTTTTCTTTTTTCTTTTTTTTTTTTTTTTTTTTTCGGAGCTGGGGACCGAACCCACGGCCTTGCGCTTGCTAGGCAAGCGCTCTACCACTGAGCTAAATCCCCAACCCATGGGTGTTCTTTTCTGTCTCTTCATTCTGTTAGTGGGGTGTGCAATGTTGACTTTTATATCCTAAGCCAGCCTTACAGTCCAGAAACAAATCACATTTGGCCATGGTGTATAATTCTTTCGAAATGATGCTGAAGTCAAGTTTCTGTTACTTTACTGAAGACTTTTATATCAGTGTTCATAAGGATACTGGTTTATGGTTTTCTCTTCGCTTCTTGCTTTCTTTGTCCTTCTTCAGGACGGAGACTGCCGGCCTCTTAGACTGAGTCAAGAACCCTTACTCATTTTTTCAGTTCTTTGGAAGGATTTGAGAAGGAGAGGTATCAAAGTCTTTCATATTTGGTATAGCTTTCCAGTCCATCCATCTGACCTTCCTGTGTTAAGAAGGCATCTTACTTAAGAATTCCTATTGCTACAATTAGGGAAAAAAAGACCAAAGACTACCTAGGGAAAGAGGTTTTTATTTCAGTTTATAGCTCCATATCATGGCCCATCACCAAGGGCAGGCAAGGCAAGAGCTCAAGGCAGAAGAATCCCAGAGACAGGAACTGATGCAGAGAACACCAAGAAGTGCTTACTGGCTGCTTCTCCTGTGTCAGTCTGCCTTCCCGTAGAACCCACCGCCAGCCTCAAGGTGAGGTGGGCTCTCCTTAATCAATCACCAATCAAGAAAATACACCAAACGCTTACCCACAGGCCAATGTGGTGGGGGCAGTTTTCTCCAATGGGATTCCTTTTCCCCAAATGATTCTAGCTTGTGTCAAGTTGACAGAAAATTAGCCAGCATAGAAGTGTATTAGTTATTTTTTCTTGACTAGAGAAACGTAAGGAAGAAAGATATGTTTTGGGTATGTATTGTAAGGGGAAGCTTCACTAGAGCAGGGAAGCCATGATGACAGGGTCAGCCCATGCATCCACAGAGCTGGGAAGCTCAGAGTAGGGCCTGAAGCAAGTCTAGGCTATAAAATTCAAGAACCACTCATAGCAGCCCCTTCTTCTATCTAGGTCTCACCTAAGGAGCTTATAGCCTCCCGAAAGTGTCTCCAGATAGAGACCTATTGCTCAGATGCACCAAGCAAACCATAGTAGGTAGCTTTTACCCCTGTCTACCATCTTCTTGCCACTCAGAGGTATGTTCAGATTTCCCCTTTCTTCATAAGGCAGTTTTCGTAAGGTGTTTGTAACCATTTGTTTTATCTAGAGAGAACAGTTTGTCCATCGTCCCTTGTCATTCTCTTCATCTCTATGCATCTTGGATAACAACACTTCAAACCAGGAGAAAGCAGTCTGTCCTTGTGACTTGCCTTGAGCTGTAGGTCAGAGCCCGCTGTTTGTGTCCACGTGTGCTGTGACCCCATGTGAGGGCAACCCCATAGCTCAGACTTGCTTACACCCATGTTCTCAGTCAACCTCTCCCTACCATCTGCAGAGAACAGTGGGAATTCTGGCTTCTCTCTAAGAGGCTCCTTATAGTGATCAAGTGTCACATACGGTTTCAAATCATTGCACATCTATTTTTCTATGTGCTGTTCCATTGGGGAGAATTTCAAAGCCAAGGTGGAAGTGGTCTTCGGATATTCAGCAACATCGCAACTGTCTGATATGATAAATTCTCCTTCCTGTCTTTTTCCCCCCATATACCTTTCTACAACCCAGATAGGACCATACTGCCTTTTCCACTCTAGGGGGCAGTAACAGCTTAGAACTCAGTGCCTCTACAAGGCCACACACACCCTGGCAGCCACAAACTCTTTTATTCCTCCTTGGGAATCTATCCGCAGACTTCTTAAGACTCCTAACTCTACTCAATCTGGGGCACATCCCTTAAGAGAACAGACAAATCTTCCAGGAAGATCTGTTGGGAGGGAGGGAATGTGGATCCTTCCCATTTGTAGAATAATGCAGGGTACAGAGAAAAGAAGCCACCAGGTGCTTCCCCCAGCCTAGAGGGGCCTGGAGGGGGGTGGGATAAGGGGTGGGGTGGGGTGGGGACCACCACACTCTAATAAAATCCAGCCAGAAATAAGAAAGCTTAGAGGCCAGGAAGACTTTTTGGCTTTGGCAGACTTCCAGCTCCAGTCCCTTCTTAGCCCAGAGGGCAATGTTTTACTCATGGCCCGGAGCTGTCAATGAGTTAACTTCTAGCCAAAAACCAGCCCTAGTGTGGAGGGCTCTTTAGTAAAGGCCACCAAGAATTTCAAAATAATTGAGAAACCTCTGAAACTTTTCCTATAACCATACCAAGAAAAAAATTACCATATGATTTATGGTAATGCCTTCTAGACTTAAAAGGTTACTAGAGTTTTGTTTATTTAATATGGGGGGTTGGGGCTTCAGTGGCTCAGTGGGTAAGAGGTGTTCAGGTGTGAGGAACTGAGTTCTACCGTTGAAACATACAATGGCAGGAGAGAACCAACTCCCTTCACCTCCACACATGTGTCGGTCATGGCATATGATCCTGCCTAGAATAACAAATAAAATTTCAGACTTTCACAAGTATTCTTTTAGCATGCTATTTTTACACATTGTTGCACCAATACAAACCATTGTTAAACTAGTTCCCTGGGATCTAAAGATGATCAGAACAGTATTAGATTTGCCTCCCTCTTTTGTTATGTGAGAAGAGGATTTTTAGTTATTAAAAGAAAGGGTCCCTGTGTGGAACTCGGGTTGGTCTAGAATTCACCACACATACATTTCTCATCATGACTGTCTTTAAGATTTCTTTTTACTTTTATTTATGTGTATTGTGTTGGGGAAGGTGTATACCTTATATGTGCAGGTAAAGTAGAAGCCAGTAAAGGGTATCAGATCCTGGGAATTGGAGTCACAAGCAGTTTTGAGCCTTGCTATGGGAATGCTGGAAACAGAGCCCAGGTCTTCTGAAGAGCAGCAAGTGCTCTTAACCACTGAGCCACCTCTCCAGCCCCTCATCATGGGACAATGCGGCTGAGGTACACCACTGTCTCCATTGCCTTCCGGAAGCGGCCTCATTTTGCTGTGGATCCTTTCTGATCTTCGTGTGGCTCGGCTTGTGACTTGGAGAGCATCATCTTCCCAAGTCACCTGGCTTTGCCCCAGCCTGGTACCCTACACCAACACTCAGTCATCCACGGGACTTTGTTCTGAATGTATTGTGGGTGATACCAAAATTCCGATCTATCCTCAGAAAACAGATAGAAGAGTGAAGACTTGCTATCATGGAGATGAGGAAGACAAAAGTTTTCCTTGCTACGAAAACTAAAGATCTATAAACCCTAACGGTAATTCTAAGACTATTCTGAGCGGTGGAGTTGTAAGAGGAGGGTGTGAGTTACTCACTCGGCTTTCAAGGTAAAACCAGGCTATTAGCAATGTCTAGATAAGCTACTTGGGAGGGGATCTGGCTGCATCCTCACCACTCTCTCTGCTTTGCACCTCCCCATACTTGAAGGGATACATTGTGACTTTGAAGTTATCTGTTCTAGGGCTACACACAGATAGACCAAAGGACTGAACCCTTTCAGCCGCCACCTGGCAGCCGGAGCTCTTCCTGCCAGACAGTGTAAACTGGCAAGAGGAAGTTAGTGTTGAGAATATGGGGTAAACAGTGCCCTGCTCTGTGCGTAGAGAGTGGAGACTAGAGGCTGGACAATATGGACGCCAGTTCCATCTGGTGTAAGGTTCAGGGATATCACTGTTGGGGAAGCCACCCCTGACATCATTTTCCATCCCATCAACTCCACCATACCATCCTCTGCCACATGTTTTAGTCCAGCAGGTCAGAAACAGTGGCATCATTTAGTAAAGGCCCTGCCAAAAATAGTTTCTTCCTTCATTTTGTACTGAAGATTTTACACAGTCTAGAGTAGGTAGAAAGGAAGGAGGCATTCTTTGGTCTCACTGGGGGGGAAATGGAGATGCGGTAGCCAGCCCCTGACTCCGTGTGCCCTTCTCTGGACCAGAGTATAGTCTGTGGGTTTCCAATATCCCTATGGGTATGGTGCCCACCTTAGAGTCTCTGCATAGGGAGAGCCAATGAAGGCACCTGCCATACTGGGCACGTCCTGGAAGGTCTGCTAGTCAGGGCCGAGCCCTGGAGCTTTGAGATATACTGGGGCTGTTATCTACTGTCCAGGACTTCTGTCTTCCAACCACCTTTACTCCTAAGGCTTCCAGAGGCTGCTGGTGGTAGGAGGAGCTGCAGGCAGCCCACAGTCAGTCCTCTGTTCGCACTCACGGGCATTAGCCACAGAGTTCAAGGCCCTGTCCCAAGGAGATGACTAAACAGCCTGTCTGTCAGGGCAGTCACAGGAAGTGCTTTGTTGACACAGACATAGCTTCACTCCTGAAGGAGCAAAACTGGTCTCTACCTTCACAATGGCATGTGGGATGTTTTTGGTTTCTGGAAACCAGAAGCCCTCTTAATTCATTTTTTGTTTCCTGCCTGTGCTAAACACTGTTTTCTTTAAAAAAAAAAAAAAAAAAAAAAACGAACAAAAAACCAGCTCTCATGCCAGGTGTGGTGGCTCATGGCCGTGACCCCAGCACTTGGGAGGCTAAGCAGGGGGGGCATGAGTTCAAGTCCAGACTGGACTATGGTGTGAGATCCTGTCAACAAGTAAGCATTGAGGACCTGGAGAGAGAACTCAGTGGTTCAAAGCACTTGATGCTTTTGCAGAGGACCCAGGGGTTGATTCTGAGTACTCACATGGTGGCTCAGAACCATTCACAACTCCAGTTCCCTCTCTCCTGACCTCTACCCACACCAGCCATGCACAGGCATACATCAGGCAAACACTCATACGCATATGATAAAAATAAACAAATTTTTATAAGACACTTTTTAACATGCCCCTACACACACATACACACACACACACACACACATTTACCACAAGGCTGCAAACCAGTAGGTAACAATGGTATTGCTACAGGACTCAGGAACAAGACAGGATTACAACCACAGAGGTGCAATGACCCATCTCCTGGGGCATCTACTCTCAGGCCCATCCTGAAAGGCCAGGGTGGCCCAACACACCAGAGGAGATTTAAATTCCAAAAGTTGTTTGATGTCGCCCAATTCTTAACAACTGGGTCAACTTTTGTCAGAGGGGCAAATGGAAGGCACCAACCATGTTCCAGGTCACATATGTAATTTCTTCAGTGTGCAGACGTACTCCACACCAAGGTCCTTGGGGGTTGAGGAGTATATTGTATTGGCAGAGGCCTACAAAGGATTGGTTCTCTTTCCCAGCAACCAGGGAGACAGAAAAAGTGGACCCAAGTAAAGCTGAACTGGGAGGCAGATGCTTATCCTTCCCAAACTGCTGGTGCAGTCTCTGTGCAGATCCCCAGACATTTGATTCCACACAACTGACCAAGCCCCTGTAGCAGCTGGTAATGAAGAAATGTGAGCTGTGACTCTTCTCATTAACTCTTAAACTGGAATTCATCTTTCTACAAAGTCAATAGTGGCTCGATGTATACTATCTCACAAGACTCAATCTGAGTAAAACTCTCGCCCCTGCTCTGAGGCCAGCCACCTCTGCATGCCTACTGACCACAAACCCTGGGCTGTCCGGATGTGGTTAGCAGGACCCACCTGGCGGGGGGTGCAGCTGTCAGAAAGGACATCTCAGACCTCGCCAGCTGGGAAAGCCTAGACCCACAGTTCTCAACAACAAAGGTCATGACTCCTTTGGGGATCACATATCAGATATTCATATTATGATTTATAACAGTAGCAAAATTACATCTATGAAATAGCAGTGAAATAAGTTTTTTGTTGGTGTAGAAGGGTCACCACAACATGGGAAGCTGCATTAAAGTGTCGCAGCGTTAGGAAGGTTGAGAACCACTAGCCTGTCTGGAAGACCGTGGGCCTTTTATTGTTTCCTCATTCTTTGGTAGTTTAGGATAATGGGAAACAATCTAGATGGTCTCTCAGCCCCAGGCCACACAAACAAGGTACTTGTAAACATTTTGAGGTTGCTTTGAGAAAAACAAAAATGAGATTTGTGTCACAAATCTATCTCCTGCTGCGGTCATCATTTGAACCTTTGACTTTCTTTTCGTTTAAGCCTGAGCTACCGGTTTTCATTTTTGTTCAGTGACTTTCACTGGCCAGTATAATCCCATTGCCAGGCAGCCCTGTCACACACATTTCAGAGGGAGGTTGACAGGCCTCAGGCACACGGAACCCTCCTCATACTTCAAACCTACAGTGTCTCAAAGAATGAATGAAGGGACGAGGGTTGTTGGCAATGGGAGAAAGGAAAGTTATGGAGGTAGGAGCAGCAAGTCTCATCTCTGTGAACTCCCTCAAGATTGTGCTGTCCAGAAAGATAGGACTCATGGGCCAAGGACAGCTGGACTGCCAGTATTGTCTCACAGGACTGACCCCAGGAATCAAGGTCAGTCAAGTTTTTGAGATCCTGTTCTCTGCATTTTCTAGTTTGATTTCTGCTGCTGTTAAAAGGGGGGGGGGGGTGGCTAAAGAAAAGAAAAACCCACTCTGACCAAAAGCAATGCAGGGAAGAAAAGGAGTTATTTACCATATACTTCCAAGTCACAATCCATCCCTGAGGGAAGTGTTAGGGCAGGGACTCAGCTAGGAGCCTGAAGCATGGTGGAATACCATTGCTGGTTCTCTCATACTCATGCTCGGTTAACGTTCTTATATATCCCCAGACCATCTGCCTAGGAATGGTACCACTCATCATGGGTCCTCCCACTTTGGGTCCTCCCGCATCAGTTAATAATCAAGACAACCCCCACAGACCAATCTGACCAATCTGATCTAGACAATTCCTTAGTCCAGGATTTCCTCTCCGACGACTGACACTAGGCTGGAAAACTTACAGTTCAATCTAAGAAGGTCAGCAATTCACCCTGGCTTTTCCTTTGGATCAAAGCGAATGCCCGCTCATGAGAAGAGAGGCTCCTCACACGTTCTCAACCTTTTAAGATGAACACAGCATCATAATCCCAGTAAAGATCCCACATGGGTCTGCAATACAGAGGCGAAAGACCTGGAACACTGTCTCTGTGACACTCAGTCTCAGAACAATGAGAGGTTCCCCACTGAAAGGTTGGCAGGAACATTCTGCACCTTCGTGCTGCCAAGTAGCAGGGTGTTTGAGGTACTTGCTGCTCACACTGCCAAGAGAGGTGATCCTGGGGCTGTGGGCGCTCACTAAACAAGGGTGCTTCAGGATCTAGGAACAGGGTTTGGATAACAGATATGGTAGCACAAGGCAGAGGCAAGTGGACATACACATCCATCCTCACTCTGTCCCAAGTTCCACAAGTCAACATCCCATCCAGGGGCAACCTGGTCAAGTGAGGGGACCAAAAGCAGAGTATCTTCTTCTCTATGATGTGACTGCCAGGCTTTTGCTAGCTCTTGGCAGGAAGACGGTGAACACAGACTTCCATATTGAGAGGCCAAAGGAGGCAACCTGGAAAAGCCAACTAGAAGCTGTCCAGACTGGCCAGTCATGGGAGTAGAGGAGACAATGGGTTCTCGTGCGCAGTTCATAAACATGGGGATGGGATTGGTTTAAGCATCCCCAGTATGATCAAGAGGGTGGTAAAAGAGCCTGGACCTTAGCCAAGGATGACAGCTGGCTGCTCTTGCATGGTCACTTTGCTATCTTGGCTATGATGAGGTCTAGGGAAGAATGAGGTGAGCAGAGGTAGATGGAAATGGCTAGGGAAAGTGTCTGCAGGCAGAGTCCCCCAATGGCTATGTCCTGGGTGATACAAGAGAAGTGTGCCCTTCTCTTTGTGGGCACACCAAAGCAGCCAGGAGATGGTGTGCTCATGAGCTGGTGGGCTTGGCGACAGTGTGCTTAGACAGGTACTCAGCACAAGAGTCTGTTTCTCTGGGTTGCCCGTTGTAGAGCCCCTGAAGCACACTGTAGGAAGATCAGACAATGTGTGTAGCACGATGTCCTCGGCTGGAACACCATCTCAGCCTCTCTAGGATGTCCGCTAGCTGAGAGTCAGATGGATAAGAAGTGATCTGTTTTTTCAGCCCCCGCAGAGAAGCAACAATCCAAGGAAGGAGTTAGGGGTGGGGTAGAAAGGACAGAAACTCAGGTGTATAAGGAGAAAAGGAAGGTCTGTTTCCTCTTTATCTACTTTATCTCTCCTGTTAGAACCATGAGCCATGCTGATAGTCCAACTGAGAAAGCAGAACCCCAGTCTAAGACAGAAGCACCCTGGTTACAGTGTGGAAACACACCTTGAATGTTATGAGACATTCCCTCAGAGCCTAGCCCTCAGCTGGGTGATATCTACAGGTGTGGTTGACAGGGAAAGAAGCCCTGGGGATGAACGGGACTCAGCTGTGGGTCACCAGAGAAAACTGAAGTTTCACGGTAGCTCAGGAGTGAACGCCCACACTCTTCTCATGGCCACTTTATAAACACAGGGACTAAAGGCATGCCTGTCTCCTGGCTACACCTTGGAGTAGAACCCAGATCTCAGCACACAGCTTACCTCCACTCACAGAGCCCCCTCGGTAGATAAAACCCACCAATTACTGACCGTCTTCGTTCCTACTCAGTGTACATCCTAGAAGGACCTCTCAAAGTCAACTTCCCACATTCCTGCCAGTCAGCGTGCTACCACTTCCTGGCTCATGGTCCCCATGCTCCCACAGAGAGCAGCACTGGGTAGACCATCAGGTAAAACCACACAAGAACTTTGTTTCTTGCCCCAGTCAAGTTGTCTTCCTGCTATACCTCTTGGTTAGTAAACACAGGACATATGGCCAGGACACAAAGCTTAAAGGCAGTGACAGCAGGAGAGCATGGGGCTGGGGCTGCACCAGGGAGACACAGATTCACTCAGAGGCTGTGGATACCCTCAGTCTAGGCAAGTGCAAGAAGAAGACCAAGGGAGGGGCCTTCAAGGCAAGACACCCTGAGTGTCTAGGGACTCCTGGAGCACAAAGTGCAAGATGGGAAGATGGGATATTTTAGAGCTAGAAACTGCTAAGTCTTACTCAGGGAGTAGAGCTAACACCCAGGCTGAAGTATTTCTGGTAATCCATACATACCTGAGTGCATCGGCCTATTGTTTGGTGGTGATGTAAGAGTTGTACCACGTCTGCCAAGGAGTGGCTGGTATCCACAACAGTTATATTAAAGCAAAGACCCTGTGTGGCCCTATAATGGCTGCTGTAATGAGAGTTTCCTCGTCTTCTTTCTTTGAGCTCAGGACTT
Organism: Rattus norvegicus; assembly: GCF_021556685.1. Lineage (NCBI taxonomy): Eukaryota > Metazoa > Chordata > Mammalia > Rodentia > Muridae > Rattus > Rattus norvegicus. The sequence goes on along the minus strand of NC_141551.1, from coordinate 63,847,988 downwards.
TGGATTTGTTCTCTCTTCAGAGATCTGAGCTGCCTCAAGAATCCGTAGTGTCAGGACGGAAAGTGTGGGTACCAGAGGACAGTGATCCGTAGTGTCGAGGTGGATACCAGGGGATACCCAGAGTTTCATTGTGGTTTATAAAGATGTCAAGGAGGACCAGAGGAACTGGTTAGCAAAACTGGGGACCAGAAGAGACTGAGGAAGGCAGCAAGAGAAAATGAGGAAGCTCACAGGAAGTGGAACTGTTAGGTCAAATTCTGTCTGCCACCACTGTCCCAGACTGTGAGGTGAATACAGCACACACACACACACACACACACACACACACACACACAGGCACAAGCACGTACACACACAGATGCACGCACACACATACACACACACACACCCTTCCTGTTCTCTGTTGTGCTTACCTCTGCCCCCAAGAACCCCCAAGCCATTAGGCTCCCCGGGCAAGCAAGATGCTGCCCTATTTAGAGCTGTCCCAGGCACAGGTCCACACTGCCCATTACGATGGTCATACCCCATACTCACAACAGCCTCTCCTAAGTCAGACCTCCCTTAGGAAGTGACCAGGAATCCCTGGTCTCTCATAAAGGGCATTCTACAAAGAATGTCTCTCCCACTACCCAGAAAAGGGTGGAAGAGGAAAACTAGATGCTCCTGTGTCCTACACCGACATTAAGAATCTAAACTCAGCTAAGTGCACTATTTCCAAGTCTCTTGCTAAAAGCCACCAGGATTTATGAACAGATTACAAAATAGGTGGAGAACATGATGTCCCAGCAGCCCCTGGCCTCCCAGGCTTGGTTATGGCTTAGCCATACATCACATTGTTTTACGAGGAGAGGCAAGAAGTTGAGGGCAAGAGATAGAAAGTTCTAAAGAGCACGGACTGAGGCGCCTCACGGGATGGCTTGTGCCACCCCACCCGCCCGGTTCACCCTGTTCCATCTAAGGAGGCACGCATCCCACTGTCCCCTCCAGCTGGTTCACATCCGAGAGTTGCAGCCATATCTGCTAATGTATGAGGACATTACTTATCCCTGGACCAACTCCAGGACCTGATCCAAGCAAAGATCTCTATATACAACGTGGTGCTGCCCGAATGAAACCAGACACAGGAGAGAAAGCATGGGTGTGGAGGCCACGCCTAGCAAAACTAATTAGGGCTGATGGCCAATAATCAGGCAGCGGAGACTTTCACACATGAAAGACCTGAGCCAGCTGTTGGAGGGCGTTAAGTCACTTTCCTGGCTGGACCCTGGCTGTACGTGAGAGGTCACTGAGCTGTGTGCACACACACAATGTGTGCACACAATGAGCACACCTTTCCAGGTTAACCGTCAACCCAAACCGCTAACACCGCAGCATTACCTCAGTACCTCAGTGAGCCGACCAGCGACAGGCGGACTATCCCACCCTCTAGCCTTTACTATACCCTGTCTGGGTTTGCAACCCCAGAATGGAGCCCAGGGGCATTCCAGATGGCGCAGGCCCATACACTTACCGGCTGCAGCCCGTCCTCCTGTCTCTGGCTCTGGTTGGGGCGGTTGATGAAGGAACGTGTGGAGACTTTGTAGTGGTTCAGTAGGCAGACGACGACCACCACCATCACCGTCACCACCACGACAATGATGAGGACCTGCGCGAACTCCAGTTCCGCTGCAAGGAAGGAGGAGGAGGATTGTGAACAGCGGCCATTTTCCTGACTATGGTTCCCGTAACTTCGGGCAGTCATGACCCCTCCTAGATACCCCTCGAGGGAAGACAGAAGCTATGGCTCCATTTTGGAGGAGAAGAAAAGGCAATTGTAAAAGTGGTGCATGGCTGGGCTTGAACTCTGCCTGCAGATACTGTGGATCACACGCAGGGCTCTGGTATTGTAACTTTTTAGACAAAAGGGAGGTTCTGGGAGTGCCCTGTCCCACAGATCTCTGCTGCTCAGCTTGGTGAAGTTCAAAGACCTGATCTTCAAGCTTAAGGCTTTAAGGAAATGTTTTGCTGGCCCGGTCTACCAGACCGCCAGGGTTTTGGCTGCAACTTTCCTCACTGACATAGTGGAGTTCAAGGTCAGCCCTGTGAGCTCACCACAGGCAGCTGTTGAATTGGCACCCGTTCACACTGGGCCAACCTCAGGACAGCTCAGACTGTTTCTTCAATTCCCTTCCTGTCAGACAACACCCACCATCTCTCCACTCTGAACTGAGGCTGCCCCCACTACCACACCTACATAACCTCTCCAGAAAATGAACTCGTCTTCTCTGGTTGAGCCAACTTTCTCAAGAGTGCCACTCACAGGAGCTGTGCATTAGAGAGAAAACAAATATAAACAGGCCAGCTTCTGCCTCTGTTTCGGGGGGGGGGGCTATGCCTTTGTAAGTGACTTAGAAAGCATATCCCCATCCTATAGGCTCAGTGATTGAGTGGTAAGGTTCCCAGTTCCAACACTAACGTGACCAATGGGTCATTAATATGCCATGTATATGCATGCCCAGAGTCCCTCCCTGATTCAGCATTCCGGCCACCATATTGAGCAGAGTGTACATACAGTCAGTGTTTCTCATGGTGCTATGACTACAAGAATGCTGTGGCTTACATTGCGTTCTCAGCGTCTAGCACATGGTGGTGCCCGGCAGGTAGGTAAACAGGAATAGGAAGAACAAAGACTGACTCAGGAACATACTCAGGCCCAGAGAAGGTGTTCATGCCCACAACTCCAAGGGTCATGACTCCCTGAGGCCAGCCATAACGGGTAAGACAGACCTCCACTGGCTGCGGGCGCAGAGGGAACAATGAGAGCACCTGTAGGGTCCTGGGAATCCATGCCACACATCCAGTCAAAAACCCAAGGACAGCCACCTCCATACACAACATGTAAGGCAGGAAGTTCGGTCTGTTCAGGCCAACGTGAGCTTAGAAATGAAGGTGGGATCTTAAGCAATTCTCTCTCAAACAACGGAGTTGTCACAAACTGCCCTTCAGATTAAAGCATGCCCTCAAGTTTACCAGTGTGTTTCCTTTTGTCAAAAGATGGAGTTGCTTATCAGACCCTGAGCAGAAAGAAAGGGATTACAACCAGGAGACAGCCACAAGGACCCTTGGTTAACCCTTCACTTGACGGCTCTTTCTACGCTACATTTTCCTCAGTACGGAAGCCTGTGAGAACGCAGCAAAGAAAACCAAGTTGTGTTTTTGCAATTCCATAAGCCTCTCTTGGTGGATGAATTCTCTCTGAAAATGATCTTATTACAGAAGTGTTTAAAATCCTTCAAAAGACTGAAGGCTTAAATATTATAGAAGAAAGAAGTCTAATGCGGCCGAAGCTCGGCAGCCCTCCCTGACTGTAACCACTCCATGCCATCCTGGTGGGGAAGTTGGTCTGGTTAGTATGTCTACTAAATAAATACTGCCTCCTCTTAATTATGACCAAATTATTGGGGGGGTTGGTAAGGAGAAGGAAAGGGATGCTATGTGTATATGTGAGTGCCGGCACAAACTTGTCAGTTCCTTAAAATGGACGACCATTTAACAATGTGGTGTGAGAACCACTTTATGAAAAGCTTGTTGCCTACACCCTAGACTCTGGAAACTTGCCCTTTTCTTTTTTTCAATATTTAATTAAGAGAATTATGTGTATGTGACCATGTGGTTGTGTGCCTGTGAGTTTGGGAGCCTGCGGAAGTCAGAAGAGGGCACTGGATACGCTGGAGCTGATCTACAGGTGGCTGTGAGCTATAAGACTTGGGTGCCCTTTGGTCCTCTGCAAGAGCACACGTTCCTAACGGATGAGCCAGCTCTCCAGCACCTTGCCACTCACACCCATTTAATAGGCAAACCTGTGCATGTTGCCGGGCAAGATAACCAAACCGGGTACAAACCTGCTCAGCCTGGGAGAGGGCAAGGCGGACCGAGTCAAGGCCAGCCTCCTCTACTACAGCAAGGCCCTGTGTGAATCAAGCATCAAAAGCAAACCTTACTTTACGTCTATTTATTTTGATTTGGTATTGCGGCTCCCCCAATTGCCGGCAATTTCTGATCTTTTTCTGGACTTAAGGGTAATTTATGCTTCTCTTTCTTATAATTAATTTGCATTAGTCTATTTGTAGTTTTTTTTTCATGAATTTCTGATGCACTTATGAGAAATATTTATATTTCATGGCTACAAGATTTTGTTCCATGTGTTGCAAACACTTTCTCCTTGTCTCTTATTTCTGTAAATTCTTCTGGAAGTTTCTCTACAGATGATATATATATATATATATATATATATATATACATATATATACATATATATACATATATACACATATACACATATATACACATATATACACATACACACACACATATATATACATATACACACACACACACATATATATATATTTTTTAATGGTACCAATGATCCTCTCAGTTTTTTTCTTTGCAGCTAACATTCCCCAAACTTTTCTTTCCCTTGAAAAACTTTTACTTTGTTCTTCCATGTTTAGATTTTTATTTATGTTGCATTTTATACCCTGGGCCCAAGACAGCGCAGGGTGTTCCAAATGAAACGACCGAATGGAATGACCTAATAATGCAATTACTTCAAAACCTAAGCCAGGGTGAGCAAGATCTCCATCACAGACAGTGCATAGCAATGTGTCCTTTGGAAGAAAGAGTCCCACCTTCTCCCTTTTCGTGAAGACCAGTGTGTCAGCCTCCATCCCAAGCTCTCCTGGAAAGCTGCCCTATAAACTCACTGGAGTGCCCTGCCCCTGCTGAGCTGTCTGCAGCTGCACACAGCTTGCCCTGGGGTTTCAAACATGAGCTCAGAGCCCTGGCAGGGACATCTAAGGCACCAAAGCTTCCCAGCAACATCAGGAGTCCACAGGTACCAAAGTGTCAGGGAACTGAGACACATGCAGTAGGATGGGATAACAGGTTTACCCAAGGGCTTTCGAAGCATAAATAGGTTCCATGGAAGTGGGACATGGGCTAAGGCAATCACCCTAACAGTAATACCCAGGGGCACCCTGGGGCAATAGGAGACTGATTGAGAATCTGAGCCACTTAGGCCAGGCATGGAAGGCAGCTCTTCTAGCAGACAAGAACGAAATCCAGGGTGCCCGGTCCCTAAGGCCAGAATCTTAACAAGTCGTGACTGGCAGCAAGGATGTGTCTGGATCTTAGAGCCCCACCCAGTTTACATCAGGGCCTCTAGGTTTAGGACCCATACCACAACACCCTAGGAACAGGCTAGGGTGGGAGAGAAGGTTCAACCAAAGCCCGGCTACCTGAGCTTGGTCCCCGGAAGAAAGAAATGACCCCTCAAAGTTGTCTTCTGACCTCCATATGTCTGTCGTGGTGCAAGCATGCTGACACAGACAACTCCATCATACATATGCGAGCGTGAGATAACATCAAATTAAAATATTGTAAAGTCTACCTACTCTTTGAACTTGGGGCAAAATAGTCAATGAGGACAGATCACTTTTCCCATTTAAGTTGCAAGAAAACTAAAACTGGGAAAATATGAAGATTAAAAATACTCAGTGCTAGGGGAAACCAAAGTGAAAACCATTAAAGGGGGGGGGGTGGTCCCCAGGGATGAGCAAAGCTCAGGGTCCTGCTCTGTAGAAAGCCCTTTCTCTGGTGCCCTCTGCACCTTCCCTCCCTCCAAGCTCCACTCTCCCTCTCCCCCTCCCCTACACGGCAGTCATGCCATTACTTTAAACAGGAGCCCCTGCCCCAATTCTGCACAGCTTTTCTTTATGTGGTGGGGGATCAGAAGGGTATGATGTAAGGAAGCCCAGCAAGCATGCCTCCAGAAGATGTTTTTGGTTTTGCTTCCAAGGGGTCAGTTAGGAAAGGGACGCTGAGAAGAGAATGAAATTTTGAAAGAAATATTGAGATGGGAATACTTCTTAAGCCCACAGGAGTGGCAGCATTTTGAAAGGTAATAGGATACTTTTAAGGTTGCCATTTTTTTTTTCATTTAACCCACTATGGATTCTGAGCACAGCCCCCTGGTCAGGTCTCCCTCAGTCTCAACAGTTATGGGTATCAACAGAAGCAAGGCCACACAAGTAAAGGACTGGAGGTTAAACCAATTTCCCAAGCTCCTGTTCCTTTTATGGGACTGTAGTTCAAGGTGCAGTGTGTGACTCATTGCCACCCAAACACCAGAGATTCAGTAATGAATTCAAAGCTTACAGGAAGGGATTACTGTGCTTTGGTTTATTATCGTAAAAACAGTGTCGATGACGACAGTGATGACGACATCTGTATCTATATGGTGACAACTTCAAGAAATTCTAAGCCGTATGGTGGGGGACTGTGGGAACAGTCTGTTTGGAGTATGCTAGTCGGTTCCTTGGTCCAATGGGGCCCTGCACTGAATCATACTGGAGGCGTGAATGTCTGGACTATTTTTAATGAACTCTGGGGAGATGTGTTTGTACTACCCTTGGGTTCCTAATATAACACTCACTTCTATTTGTGGGATGGCTAGCACCGTCTTCCATTCAGCCTCTCTTTGGTGAAATACATCCTCATCTGCTGAAACCAAGGTCTCTAAATGTTTAATTAGTTTTAAGTTCCAGGTGTGTGACATATTCCCTCACAGACATCCTATAATGGAAGAACACGGCGTGGGCTCTGTGGTGAGCCCTTCCTTTCACCAGCAAAACAGACGCCTTGGCAGCATGTGGGAAAGCGGCCATGATAAACACTTATGTCACTGCCAGGACTAGCCACTCCTCACAGATCTCTGAGTGATTCGACTCCCATTCTTACCAACAGCAGCCCCTCCAGTTTACTTCCCTTCCTGCTCAATCTGGGGACGCAGAGCCTGGAACAAGACAACCGGCCTGCCACAGAATCCCACCCTCTTGGCAGCAAACTCCTTCCCAGCAAGCCTTTCTAACTCCCTGCCATGGTTCGAGGCACAGAGGACAACTTTTCCCATTGGACTGGTCTTGTTCAGTTTCTGTGCAATGATCTTGTGTCTATATTTCTTCTTGTGTCTGTCCTGCTCAGCAGAAACAGGTGTACTGATATGATGACAGCCACAGGGGTGGATGACTTGCATGGTTCTAGGACACCTGTAGATGGCGGATGTTCCTATAGTCTAAATTCTTTCCAAAATCCTAGAACCTACAGCACGGTGGCAGGAAGGTGGATGGGGCAGGAATTGGAATCTATTTAGCCTATAATTGCCTTGAGCTTGGGAACTATTAGTATAAAAATACTCTTGGCAATTTGAATGGTTGAACAAAAATTCACACTCATTAAACACCACAGTCGAGGGGCGACATTCAGCCTCTGTGACAAAAATGACTTTACAGCTGGAAGTTCAGGTGGCAAAACAATGAGGGCTCCTCTAGCTCATGATTAGATTACATTTTTAAAATTTCATGTTCCTTTGTGGTCAGTCGGTTACTCCGATTTATCTTTTAATGGCAAACAACCAAAGGGAGAAATTAAAGACAGAACTACAAAGGTGGCCAAGTTTTTGCAACTGCTGGCTGTATCTTTCATTATAAATTCTTCACTGACCCGTTGATAACAGGCTCCTGACCTTTACGCTGCTTCCTATATGCACGGGTCCCATTCTGTACTGACACTCCTTTTTAAGGTTTGCCCTCTGACCTTCTCTCATACACCAAGCCCTGGGCTATCTATCTTGTCCCCCGTAGCTTACAGATTGTTGCATATTGCATACAAGGTGATCAGGTCCAAAGCAGGAACTTCTGTTGGCTAATTTGTTTGTACGGCATCTCTCATGGAACCATATTCTGGCAAACACTCACCAACAACTTTAATAACGCTAACATTTTGCCAGAGATTTTCACATTTTGCACCAAGAACCCAGCACAGATCGTCACCAGAGAAGAAGGCTCATGGTTGCTCTAAGGTATCAGCTTATATATCCCCATTATATCCCTGTATGCACACAGGCAGTTTGCATCACAAGATTGGAAGTGGTATCCTGTGATCCAGGATAACAGGACACATCCCTCCACCTTCAGTCCCAACCAGGCACCTGCCAAGGCACAGGTAGGCTGGGAGCAGAAGGCAGGGATTTGAGTAAGGAATCCCCAGAACACAGACTCTGTGCAAAGTAGCATCAAAGGCCAGAGCTCCTACCTAGCACAGCTCCTTTTCTTTACATACATCACAACCTAGATTATCTTGATCTCTTCAGGGGAAAAAAAAGTTGCAATCCAAGATGACTGACAACTTTTTCTTTAAATACAGAAACAAAACAAAGCAGCGGGGGAGTAAAAATATAAGAGTTAGAAACCTTTTTAAAAAAAATCCATCCCCTGCCCTTACTATAAATGGGAACTAAAAGTACCTAAAATCATATTCCTCCCTTATAGGAGTCATTTAAAATCCACCCTCACCTCACCTCCACATTATAAATTAAGAAGGTGTCAGTAGATATACGGCTGCACATGTAACTGTCTTAGCCACGGTTACAAGTGTGGCTCCTAAGCCCGTGCTGGCTGGCAGCCTGCTTGCCTTCCACTCTAGCTCCCCATCGCTCTTGGGGTCCACTTCTGTTTCCCATTATCTCCTATTACCTGGATAACCCCCCCCAAAAAAACTAGTCAACAATCCAATCGCATTAAAAGAGATACATTTTTTTTCTTTTCTTCCAAATGTTATCTTCAGCAACTCACTATCAGTCAAAGAGGAAAATTTTTAGGGCATATGAAGGGGGGTGAAATATGTATTATATATATATTCTCACACACACACACACACACACACACACACACACACACACACACACTCATCTCCCCCAACAGTAACAAAGTAATTGCAAACCAAAGAAGATGGGAAAAGCACCCTTAAGATCCCACCTGTCAGAGCCAACAGACTTCTCTGAGGCAAAAGAAACTTTTTTTTTCCTTGAGGTGGGGTCTTCTGCATCCTAGGCTGGCCTCCAACTCACTCGACTCACTATGTAGCTGAGGAAAAACCTTCTGATCCTCCTGCCTCCACCTCTCAGTTTCATGGGCTACACCACGATTGCCAGGTTTGAGGGAAAAAAGTCCTATGAAGGACTTAACTGTTCTGCTTAGCTCTGCTCAGACCAAACTCCAAGGGAAAACACACACACACACACACACACACACACACACACACACAGAAAGAGAGAGAGAGAGAGAGAGAGAGAGAGAGAGAGAGAGAGAGAGAGAGAGAGAGAGAGCCCCATAGACCCTGCATCACTCACAGCTACCCTTTTGCAAATGTACCTTTTTTAAAGAACAGGTCTTTAAATTGAACCTCCTTCAGTGAGCTGTTGCTTGGCTGGTCGATGGACATAATCAAGTCCTTTGCAAGGGACTCCAACTGTGGCACAGCCCACCCAGTTCAAACCATTCTTCAGCTTCAGCCAATCTCTTCTCCAGGCAGCTGAGAGCTGTAGTTATAGCTGGTGTGTGTGTGTGTGTGTGTGTGTGTGTGTGTGTGTGTGTGTGTGTGTGTGTGGAGAGAGAGAAAGAGGGAGAGAGAGAGAGAGAGAGAGAGAGAGAGAGAGAGAGAGAGAGAGAGAGAACTGTGTGTGGTAGAGGGAGTTCTTAAGTCTTTTTCTACTCTATCAGCAGGGGCCCAGCCCAGGTGCTAGACTCAAAGTCTGTGGCTCCAACCACAGACTATGACTACCAATTATCAACTGCCATCAACAGAAATCAGGAGGTCTGTGGCAGGAAGCTGGCGATGTCACAGACAGTAAGCCCAAGCGCCTCCAATCCCAAGAGCACTCAGTGTTGTTGACGACAACATATATCAGTGATTAGTCTGCATTTCTCTGGGTTTGGCCTCACACCCAGACAGGTCACATCCAGACATGTCACATCCCAACATGTCACATACACAGGCAAGCAGAATGCAGCTAGACAATTCGCCTTATTCTAGTACATTCGCTAATCCATATATATATATATATATATATATATATATATATATATATATATATATAACAGGCAAATGGTGAAACAGACTCTTCAGAAGAAAGAAGCGTCTGAAAATCTCAACATAGTATCTTTTTCTTTCCTCTCTGCTGGAAGCTTTCAGAGTTGAGGACTTAAAATGTGAGCTTACTGAGGGTAACAGGGCAAGCAAAAACATCAGCCTTGGGTATCCAGCTGCCAGCACCTTCTGGAGGCCCCACTACAGGCTATCGTTCTGAATCCTCCTCCCCACCAAGTCCCGACAGCTTACACCAGCTCTCCCAGCATCCACAGCTCCCAATGCCTTACCACAAGGAGAAGTGCTCCTATTCTCAGATTCAAATTCTCCCTTAGCAAGCTCTCCTGGCTTAGAAGCACAAACACAGCACAGAGAGAAGCCTATAAAAACAGAACTCTCGATTTTACTATGCAGTTTTAGTTCAAGCAGTTCTAAAATTACAGAAAAATAACCCCAAGTGATACAAAGGAGCCATTCACACAGGAAAGCCAAGACCTATCTCAGGAGCGCTCTTCCTTTTGTACAAGAAGCCCCTTTTCTCTTGAGGTCTAGACAGTGGTTTTCAAACGTCCTTAAAACCTTTCTTATGCATCCTGATGTCTCGAGGCTGTGTGGAGAGGCTTTGTGGATGGCTGCACGTCTGTTACAGTTTTAAGAAGAAGAAGAAGAAGAAGAAAAAATCACCTGGCAGCCACAGTGAGAAGGGCCAAGTGCCCTGGTCACACTGCAAATAACCCCAGCCGCAGGCCCTGCACTCTGCCGAGAATAGCTTTTGTTTTTCCTTATTTAGGGTAAATAGGAATGATGTGTGGGCCAGGACAACAGTGTTGGCTGGAGGAGTTGTCAAAGCAAAGCTGTTGGTTGCCACCAGAGTTAGAAATAAAGACAATTAAGGCCAGCAGTCAGTCCCTGCCAAGAGCCCAAGAGTGTCACCTGGGGCATGACAGCAGGGTCCAGGCACTTCAGACATCACTCTCTCCTGGTCCAGTTATTGGGAGCAGGAAAGGAACAAGAGGACCTCCCGCATTTTGGGGATGCTTCACACAGCTTCAGAAGGTTCAGCATGAAAACTGACATGTGATCAGATGGTCACATCAAGGCAAGGGGACAGTTCTTCAGTCATTTCTACATGGAAAGCATAGCTTCCCTTCCTTAGAGACGCTCATCCTGACTTCCCTCAGGGTTATACTGCTGAGTGAAGAGTCGGGGGGAGGGGGAGTTCAAGTAGATTCGGGGAAGTCTTCAGTTCATGGAATGTTCTAGAACAGCCAGCTGCAAGGAGAATTAGAAACTGTTTCCACTTCAAGTCAGCTTCTCTGGCCTTCAGCTGTCTCTTTTCCCTAGAGCCTAGGGACTCTTGCAATCTAGGGACAGTAGTTTGCAGTCAAAGGTGGTTGGCATGATGGCTAACAGTGACACCACTCCACACAGGAGAGGATATGATTGCCTTCTAAGTCTCTTGTAGTATTGGGGATTTGGCAAGTTTCATGGAGTCTGAAACTCCCTTCTGCTTTTTGTTACCGGACACATCTGCGTTTTGAAATGCTCACGAATAACCAGCTTTGGAGTTTACATTTTCGGAATGTCATCAACACTTCATCTATCCAGAAACCCGTGGCACACAGGGGCACATGGCAGGTGGATCTCTATGATCTGGAGGGCAGCCTGGTCTACACAGCAAGCTCCAGGCCAGCCAGGGCTACATGGCAAGACCCTATCTTAAACAAAACAAAAGCAGAAGGGACACACATTTGTGATATCCAGTTGACTCCTATCACCGGGCATTTTGGTCATAAGTAATCAATTTGAATTAAGTTATGATCATTCTGTTTAAAATGAAACTAAAAGCCTTTGACCTTATAGATGAAAGTTTATTTTAAGCTTGCTACACACACACACACACACACACACACACACACACACACACACACACTGCTGTCTTGTATTCCTGTGGGACAGTCACTGTAGACTGCTGAGCGCAGTGTCTACAGAAGCAGGCTGGGTCTGTAGTGTGCTTGGTGCACAGCCTGGTTAACGGTGCACAGTGCCTCAGCCAGCATTTGCTGAGGGACTCTCTGTGTTGATTCTACAACCTTGACTCTTGTTTTTTCTGCCTTAAACACTCCTGAGGAAGTTTCTCCTGAGAGAGGGTCCAGAAGTCAGATCATATAAACCGTAATGGAGGGGTGCAACCTGTGATAAATATCTCATTCTAGCTACAGTATGTAAAGACTGGCCCTGTTCCTTTTAATTACTTATCTTATTTTTTTGAGACTATAATAATTACATCATTTTCTTCCCTTCCCTTATCTCAAAAACCTACCACTTACCCTTCCTTACTTTCCTAAAAAATTTGTAGTATTTTTCATTAATTTTTGTTATGTGGTCATATACTTATATGTAAATGACTATATATACACATATGTATACATATATATGTATACAGACATAAATACATATATGTGTATAAATATGTATATATGTATACATACATATATGTAGTCATGCATACATAGTACATATGTATAAATGCATATGACTGTACATATATACATATCTTCATTTATACTCATATACATATATATTCCCAAATACATAAATACAACCTGCTCAATCCATATACTATTGCTTATATGTATGATTTCAGGCTATTTGGTCCTGGATAACATGCTCTTCCCTTGGGAAGACTATTCCTCCCATTCTCAGCATTCCTTAGCTGCCTGCAGCTCTCTGTACAGGCCCAAGACCTCACGAGCGTTCCCTCACCCACATTAGCATGTCTGCCGATACTACCCTTGTTCAGCTCCTGTCTAGTTAGTTGTGTTGGCGAAACTTTATGGGTGTTGTTGGAACAATTATGTGCCATGCTTCTTTTCCCTTAATGCAGAGGAAATGGCAGCACACAAAGCTGAAGGGCATGGGGAATGTCTGACGTGCTAGACACGAGGACGCAAGTGTGCTACAGTGCAAAACACATTGCAACCACATGCTCTGCTACTGTGGAAAGCAAGGGCTCGGGAAGGCTTTCTGGATCCTCGCTTTCTAGTAAACTCTGAGATGACCCATGCGTCTTCGCTATGCACAGCAGAGGCTCAGAGCGTGGTGCCAGGTGGGGTGTGGGCATTTCACAGGGCTTGTTGGCAGCACTGAAGACCTCACCATGGCTTCCCCTAGAGAAGTCTTCAGCAACATAATCTATCTGATAATGTTTGTGAGGTGTTTACAGTCCTCCAGAGGAAACACACAGGACTTGACTATAATCCTATACAGATAGATAAGCCTTTCTGAGGCACCGAACTGTCTCAGGGTCCATCGGTAGGTAGGTCATCGTGTCTTAAGGAACTGACCCTACTCAGAGGACTGGCTTTCAAACATGGTCTATATAGGACAAATTAAGGGAGCAAAAGCCTTGGGGGTCCCTGGAGCCAAGAGTGACAGGGAGCTAGTAGAGGAAAGCAATATAGCCAAATGGGTCAGGGCTGGACCAGGAGAGTAAAGCATCCCCTCCCTCCTACCCAGGAATATTTGTTTACATGATAGCATTTATGATGTTACTACCCAGCCTCTTGTGTTTTACGTCATAGGCTCCTTTGCCATCTCTGTCCTCTGCTCCATGCACAAATTCTCACAGTTAAAGATCAGTTGAAGAGGTACGAATACCCTTCCAGCGTTTATGAAACAGGAAGTCGGCATTCATGGAAATCCAGAAACTTCCAAGCTCGGTATATTTTTTTTATCTTCATACCAACCCCAAAAAGCATGTTTTCTCATTCCCAATTTGTTGATGAGAGATCCAAGATGAAACAGACGGTAGATGTAGAGGTGGGTAGAAGACGGACTATAGATTTGAAACTTCCTATGCACCCATTGTTTTGCTTGGTGAACAGAAAACCAAATATTGTTCATCAACATACGTAAAACTCCCTGAAGCTAGCCAAAGGATATTAGCAGATGGGTAAGCGCTTGCTATGATTCTTTCTTTACATCTCGATTGCCCGTTTTAGACATTAAGAGACATATTAACCCATAAATGCATTTCCACAAGGCTTTTACGACCATTTTGTGTTTCAAATGCTTGCACCCCGTTGAGAATCAATGGTCCTGACCATTATATTATATGTTCCTATTCTTTGGGTTTTTTTTTTTTTTTGGACTATGCTGTAATATTTTGATCTGAGATGAGTTTTTCCATATAAAAGTGATACCCTGGAATTTGGTCTTTACAAACTGAAACTGTATTTTAAGAGTTTGTAATATTCAAAGATCAAGGAATTAAGGCTCTAAAGGAATGTAAATACTGGGCTCCTAAAGACTCAAAACAGCAATAGTTTGGTATTTGTGGAGATTAGCCTGTAGCATGGAAAATTTTACTAATGTATCCTTGGTGCTCGAAAACTGCAACACAAAGAGGTCTTTATATAGAAATCTAAAGACTACATTGTGTCCAACTAGCTCTATATTGGTATAAATGTTAATAAACATAAAAGTGTGTAGCCAGCAGGCCAGTGAGATGGTTTAGAAGATTATTAAGTAGTCAAAATCAAATAGCTTTAAGGTAACCTCTTAATAGGAAGTGAATTCCATGTATTAACAAATTTTAGAGTTTACCTTTTACATAATCTATGCAACCACAGCACTATTCCTTCTAAGGAAAAAAATTATTCATATTTATGGTGGTCCAGATTTGTATAATGCTCAAGCCATCCTCTGCTAAGTGGGATATACACCTTAGTGTTATTATTGTTGTAAAAATTACTTTTCCAACCAGTAGAAAATACATAGATAGTTGAGTAGCTAAATTCAGGTATCACTTGTGTTTCCAGAGCTGTCGCCTAACATTGTTAACTTGAACTGGGGTCCATCTTCTCTTCTGTAAAATGAGACACAATATTTTCTGCATATGGCACTTGGCAGACTGAGATGTAAAAGCTCCACTAATCAGAGCCTGGCCTCCAGGATCTGCAGCAGCTCTTGAAGCTCATTGGAAGACCAGATTCTCAGCCTGACTTTAGCAAGGTCTTAGGCCAAGGCCAATGAGATGGCTCAGTGGGTACAGGTGCTTACACACAGGCCTGACGACCTGAGTTGACTCCCTAAATCCTGCAAGGTAGCCTACAAGAACTGACTCCCAAGGAGATATGTCCTCTGACCTCCACACTTATAAACACACACACACACACACACACACACACACACACACACACACACACACCACACAAACTTTAAACAGAGAAACTTTTTTTTTTTTTGGTTCTTTTTTTCGGAGCTGGGGACCGAACCCAGGGCCTTGCGCTTCCTAGGTAAGCGCTCTACCACTGAGCTAAATCCCCAGCCCCGAAACTTTTTTTTTTTTAAGAAAATTACTTTAATTATAGGCTGACTCATTGGGACACCAAAAACTCAGGTGTATTCCCTGATGTGGGGGGGGGGGGGGAGAACTGTGCAGCAGAATGAAGAAATGAGAAGAGAATATGGGCCTCTCATCTTTCATGTTAACTATTCCATGATGACTTTAAAGAACAGCAGTCAGTGTGCCAGTGTTTGTGTGCACACGGGTGTACGACAGCAAGGCTGTCTTCCTAGCCTGAGGGTAATAAATATGAGTATCACAGGGTGGGCGCTGGCCCTTCTCCCACCAGCTAATGCTGGTCCCATTCACTAATGCTTTGGGAGAACCAGCAGGGGTTGACGGTGTTAAAGGATCAATGAGAATAGCAAACCAAGAGCCTCCTGTGGAGACAGGATTTCTTTGTCTTTTAATACAGACTTTTTAATTTTATTGTCTGTGGCATGCGTATGTCTACATGTGCGCGTGTACCCATGAGGACTCAAAGAGGCATCAGCTTTCCCTGGAATGGTGTCCCAAGTAGCTGTGAGCTGCCGACAAGTGTGTTGGTAACCGCTGGACTGGACTGAACTGCGGTCCTCTGGAAGAGGAGCGATTGCTCTTAACTGCTGAGCCAGCTCTCCAGACCTCCATTTTTTTCTCTTTTTAAAAATAGTAAGTTTGTATTTATTGTTTGAAATGTTCATTCATTTATACCTTGTATTTTGATAACACCCAGCCACATTGCCTCCTCCTAACTCTCCATGGACCACTCTACCCCCATCACGCTCCCAAGTTCACATCCTTTTGTTGCTCTTGTGATCACTAACCCTCTGGGTCCAACTAGTGCTGGCCATAAGAACTTGAGCATGGGGCCATTCACTGGGCATGGGCAACCTACCTGTAGCCACATCTAGAAAAGAGTGACTCTTCCTTCCCTTGGCAACCATCAACTGCCAAAACCTCCCCCACCAACAGTGAGCCCTTCCCTCTTCGAGCTGGGATTTTGTCTGGCTTGATCTTGTGTAGGTAACCACAGGAAGGTACTTGAGTTGCTGTGTGCAACAGATCACCATGTAGAAGCATGACACATAACCAAAACAGAATCAGTCATGGCTAACACCAAGACCGTACTCATAAGGGGGCCAAGTGACTGACATCTCAAAACCATTTGAGCTCCTGCAACTAGGCCATTTAATTCTTGTAACTACTACCAAATGAATACTAGATGTGATCACTTAAATACGAGTGATCATATTTAACATATCATACAGGAAGGTGAAGTCACATAGCTTGTAAGTGGCCACGAATCCAGCCGTACCATCCATTACTAACCAGATGATCAGACAATTATACATTCAGGGGATCACAGTATGACCCTAGAGCCAAACCCCGTTTCTAAAGGTGCTTTGATCTAGAAATATCCTTTAAAAGGATCAAAGGATGAACTACTTCTCTAGGACAAGGGCTCTTGGGAAGGTCTGAGCCATTAGCTCCACCATTTGGAAAGTTGATTGGATTGGTTTCGTTTCTGTTGCCGTGATAGAAGACCCGGACAAGAAGGAATTTGGGGGAGAAAGGGTTTTATCCTGTTCCCTGCCATCTATTGATTAGGGCCAAGAACTGATAGGCAGGTGCCTCCTTTGACTCAGGCCTCCATGAGGAAAAGCAAAGCCAATCACCTACCCCAAGCCAGAACCAAGGCAACTTGGGACTTTGGGTGGCACCCAGTGCCTGCCACCATGGTCAGACTCCTGTCTGGCCCATAGATTAGGTCACCAACATGAAGCTTGTAAATTCTCCCCCCAAACCCTGAGGAGTCAGAACCCTTCTCCCCCTTTGTTGTCTAAATCTGAAAGGAACATTCTTTCTTCCTCTCTCCCTTCAAGATTCCTATGGCTCTCTTTGATATATATGATATGATATGATATGATATATGATATATGTATGATAAATGATGTATGATATATGATATGATATGATATGGTATGATATGATATATGATATATGTATGATAAATGATGTATGATATATGATATGATATGATATCTCTCCCAATGTTCTAGAAGCCACATCTATGTCTCCCAGTAAAGCTCATCTGTGGGTCTGAAGTCCTCTCCTCTGTCAGAGTTGCTGTCATGTAACAAAGGTCTTCCAAATGTTACATTGTATCAATTCCTTGCCAGGAAGCTGCAGTTTTGTTATGTTTTTTTTTTTAAGATCTAACATATAACAAGCTTGACATGCTAAAGTTTTTAAATAATGCCATGTTTTGTAGGTATGTGCACTATTAAAAGTTCAATTTCACCGCAATCTCTAATAGTATGAAACACTAGACATTTCATTTGCCAATTTAGAAATACTTACTAGACATAAGTTGGTTTCAGTTTTGTAAGGAAAATATTTGTTCAACTGCATTATACAGTGTTGAAAACCGAACATAAAAAAAAATAGACAAATTAACTTACAAGAATAGATTTAAGAGCTCCACAGACCTATTATCAGGAAAACCAACACAATCGGTAAAAAAAAAAAAAAAAAGTTAAAAATAAACTATTGTCTCTGAAATTTGTCTAAAGCAATTCAGCAGATAAACATTTACGAAAATAAACCCACTACATTTTCTTAAGAATAGCGGGACCATGAGGCACACGAGCCATACCCTTTCCCAAAGTCATCGGCACAGAGTTCACTCACTGTGGCGACGGACACAAAACAGTCTTACATTGCCCTACCGCCCCAGCCCTTGAGGGAGACGATGGTACCCATGTGAGACCAGGCTGGCCTTTGACATGGAGGTTAAGTAACAGGTGACTGGTCAAGCAGCCTTCCTTGCCCTTCTCTCTTCTCCCTTCCCAACTCTTAGGAAGGACTTCGCCAAGCACAGCAGGCTGAGAACATCAGGGACTCAGGATCACGCAGCCTGGTTCAACAATCAGGAGAAAGTTCCATGCTAGGCAAGCTCAGAAACACTGTCAGCGAGCTAGGCATGGGTGTGGTGTGGTACTGTGTAGTGTGGTGTAGCAGAGGTGTGGTGGGGTCGGTGCTGTAGGGTGGGGGTACAGTGGGGGGGGGAGCGGTAGGGGTGCGGACAGTGTGGTGTGCTGTGGTATGGTGTGGTGTGGTGTAGGTGCAGTACTGTGCGGTGTGGTGCGGTGCCATGCTTTGCAGTGCCGGTGTTCACTGAGAGAACTGGTCCAGGGGTCCTTTGTCACCTCTGGAGCAGTGACTGAAAGGATCTTGTCCAGAGTGGAATCAGACAGCATGAGAGTGGGCTACAGTGCCTAAGAGACAATTTATTTAGAAACAATTTAGATGAGAACAAGGGGAAGCTCAAACTTGAAGGTGATTCTGTCAAGAATAGAAACTTCCATAGTAAGTGACTAAGAAGTGGCGGTAACCTTGTAACCAGCAAATTCTACATAGCATAAAAAGGAAAGGTAAGGAAAGTTCTTCCAAGGTTAGACCACACCTCAAAGGCTAGCACAAAAATGGCTCTGTAAAAGGGCCTAGCATAAGAAAACAATCAGCTAACATAGTTAGTGGCTATTTAGTGGAAATTATCAACTTGGTGTAATACCAACTAAGGTAGACTGTGTAATAGGAATTCCGGGTAAAGAAATACAAAGGTCTCGCTAAATGATTGTGGTCACTTGTGACTGTTTGAAGAGTGATGGCAGAGTGTCACACTGCAAGGTAGAGTTGAGTCAAACAGACCAGCCAAGTCCCTAAGTAAATACAGAACGGCAGGTTCAGGGGTGGGGGGCTGGGATCAGCAGTTACTATAATGTCAGCAGAAAATGTCAATGTCCAGTTTTCAACAAAATATAGGAGACAACGCTTGGCATAGAGGAACATGCCAGTAATCCCAGCACGTGGGAGGCAGAGGGAAGAGGCTCCTGAATTGAAACATAGTAGGCCTGACCTACTATGCTTCAGAAAAATAGATAGGGTACATGCAGAGAAAGAAACAAGGAAGTGTGACTCAAACACAGAATAAAGCAGTCAATAGAAACTACGCATTACCTAAATGTCAAGGCTTAGCAGAAAGGCTTGGTAACACTCACCATTATTATAATCAAAAACCTAATGGGGAATGGCAATTACAGCAATAAAATGTGACCACATAATATACATTATATTGACACATGGTCCTGTGCTGTTTAAGTTTATTGCAAGTGAACTCTGAAAGTGAGGAAGTCCCCGTCTGTCTCCTTGAAAACCCCAAGTCCTGGGTCAGGCCCCTGGCTCTGTAAGGGCAGAGGAGAAAGAGCCAACAGCTTGAGAGTAAGAGTTCAATGAGAACAGCTATTAGGTAAGTCACTTCCAACAGAGGTGGTTGCTATTCATCCTGTGATGTAAGAATGTCTCTACGACTGGAACAGAGCAGAGAACCACGACCAAACATTAGACGGAGCTGGGGGAATCCTTTGGAAGAGGGGAGGAGATCCTGAAGGAGCCAGAGAGGTCAAGGACACAAGAAAATCTACAGAATCAGCTTCGTGGGCCCATAAGGGTTCACAAAGACTTAACAACCAGAGAGCATGCCTGGGCAGACCTAGGCCTTCTACACATAGGTAACAAACATACAGCTTGGTCTTCATGTGGTACCCCTGGCAGCAGGAGCAGGAGCTGTCTCTGACTCTGTTGCCTGCCTTTGGTTCCCTTTCTCTTAGCTGGGCTGCCTTGTTTAGCCTCAACAGGAGATGAGGCTGGTTCTACTGTAACTTGATATGCCAAGGCAGGTCGATGTCCAAGGGAGGCCTCCCCTTTTCGGAGAAGAAAGGGAGGGGACATATGGGGTGAGGGGAGGTGAGAGGGAGAGACTGGGAAGGGAGGAGGGAGAGGAAGCTGTGATCAGGATGTAAAGTAGATTAATCAACAAAAAAATTAAAAAGAAAGGGGAAAGGAGGGAGGGAAGTGAGGGGAGAGAGAGACAGACAGACAGACAGACAGACAGACAGACAGAGACCTCTAGTTATCCAGAAACCCAAGGTAGCTGGGTGTGGTGGCCATGCCTTTGATCTCTTGGGAGGTAGCAGCAGACACAGGGGTAGAAATGTCTGTGAGTTCAAAGCCGTCTGGTCTTTGTAAGACGTTCTATGCCAGTGAGAGCTGTACAGTGAGACTGTCTCACACAAACACCTAGAACAGGGGTGCTCTGATAGACACTCAGACACAAGCACCCAGAGCACGGGGTTGTTCAGTCCTTGGAGAAGATGAGCTGAGCCTGACCTACAGGACAGGTCTCGTTCTTACCATACAAATGATTTAGTCTTAGGAGCACCGAGGCAGCAGGACTCAGGAAAATTTTTTTAAGAAACAGAGGTGGGAGTCGGTTTAAGAGTTCAATCAGATAGTTGCACTTTTCTTTCAAAAGCCAAGGAAGGGCAAGGCAAAAGTCTCAGAGGTCATTGGAGTGAAGGCGTCAGCAAGATCTTCCCTAACTGGGGACCCAGCCTGCTGTAACACTTGAGATGTCCCCATTGATAACAACAGTGCCCTGTTATGGGGGTAACCAGCTGCTTTCTGATTGGATCGAGGCTCATTCCACAGGAAGGAATTCACACCTAGGACTTTAAAGATGGTCAAAAGCCCCAGCTGGGGAATCCATGAGTTGGAAGAAGGAATCGATTACTACTGTAGTTGCAGTGCTAAGCGGGCATGATGGCTGTCTTCTAAATGTCTGTTGATAGCCGCAGACTTCGTGCAACTCTCAGCCTCAAGAAAGAAACTTCTTTCTGCCACAGGAAGCAGTTTAATGCAGATACTTACAAAAGGCTGAAGGGTGGAGAATAAGTGAGCCTGGAGGGCTCAGTTCTAGAAGAGGCGTCTGAACCACTCTCTGCTAACGTTCAGGGGACGGACACTTGTGGAACAGGGGACAGAGGGTGGAAGAGCTGGACGATGGGAAAGCCTGACACAGCATGGCCACTGCACCCAAACACAGTGGTTACCATGGTCACCAGCACAAGACCTGCGTGAGATTGAGCTGTCATATTCCAACCTGGATTGGGAAAAGCAGTACCGGATGCCCCACACGTAGTTGAGCCGGTTTTGAGCAGTGACTGGCTGCTCCATGAAACAGACATTTTTCTTCAGTGGTACAGCCACTAGAGTGGCTGCCCATGAGTCAGGAAATGATTCCGCAGCCACACGTGTGAAATCGTTAAAGGATACTTTTTAAAATAGCATTTTAAAAGAATTTGCCCACCTCTGACCTAAGGGGTGGTGGTGTTTCCAGGAGTGGAGATCTTCCAAAAGAAAGTGAAGAGACACATACCTAACTGTTACCATTTGCTTTCTCCGGGTTCTGCGTGACTCTGGTGTTGAAATCTTTTTGTACTTTACCTGGGGATACACTGTGACGATAAAGGACACATACACTTGAAGATCTGACACAATTATTTTGTCAGACAGTATCTCACTGTGTAGTCCTTGCTGGACAAGACCTCAGTAGGCAGACCAGGCTGGCTTCAAACTCAAAGAGGTCAGCCTGGCTCTGCCTCGAGAGTGTTAGTAAGGGCATGAACCACCACACCCAGCATCACTTAGAAGGAATCCAGACTGTTTTGATATGAACTTGTCTAAAAGTTAGATACTTAAATGTGTCATTCTGTGCATATAGATGTGTGTGCACATGTTTCAAAACTCTGAGGCATTCCTCAAAATAAGACAACCACTATTGTACTACAATGTATTTGATTAGGAGAAGAAAGGTAAAACATTGTAGCGTAGACTCAAAGTCCTTCTCAGTTTCTGTTCTTTGTTGGGTATATTTTCATCTTCTAAGTGGAAGAATTAAAGCCTCAAGGAGTTTACCACACATGGTTTTAATCCAATTAGCTCACTTGCTGTCGAGCATCGGGTAGCTTATGCATTAAGAACTATGTCTGATCCTCTATAGTTCCTTCCTATCCCGTCCAATACAGGAAATTGAATAGAAACATGTAGCAGAGGGGATGGGGAACTGGAGTAGCTACTAGAAAGTCCCAGACTCCAGGGAGGTGAGAGGCTCCCAGGATCAAGGATGACACTTTAGCCAAAATACTCAACAAAGGGAGATAGAACCTGTAGAGACCACCTCAGTACATAGGCATGGCCCCAGCTGAGAGATTGGGCCACCCATGCATCTCAAAATTTTAAACCAAGAAATGTTCTTGTCCAGAGGAAAGACAGGACAAAAATAAATAAATAAAGCAGAGACTGAAGGATAGGACATACAGAGACCGCCACACCTAAGGAATCCATCCCATCTGTGGACACCAAACCCCCACACTATTGCTGATGCCAAGAAGCGCTTGCTGACAGGAGCCTGGCATGGCTCTTCCCAGAGAGGATCTACCAGCACCTGACCAATACAGATGCAGAAACTCACAGCCAACCATCAGATTGAGCCCAAGGTCCCCAATGGAAGAGTTAGGGGAAGGACTAAAGGAGCTGAAGGGGATTGCAACACCATAGGAAGAACAACATCGACTAACTGGACCATCCAGAGCTCCCAGGGACTAAACCACCAACCAAAGGGTACACATGGAGGGAGCCAAGACTCCAGATACATATGTAGCAGAGGACGGTCTTATCTGACATCAGTGGGAGGGGAGGGAAGCTTGATGCCCCGGTGTAGGGGAAAGGCTAAAGGGGTGGGGTGGGAGTGGGTGAATGGGTGGAGGAGCACCCTCATAGAAGCAAAGGG